>NC_134356.1:70927420-71231893 GCF_048569485.1 Anomaloglossus baeobatrachus
CATGAGACTTTCCCAATCACTGAAGCCAGCCACCTTGGGGGCAAGTTCCACTTGGGGTATAAGTAGGAGCAACCACACACAATCTGCAGTCAGTCTACCCGGGACTTTAGTTCTGGCGACAAGACACCACCACTTCCTTCTTCCTTTTTCTTCTGTCACAGGGCCTGTGGCTTGGAGTGGAAGGCTCAGCTCGGGTTCTTCACTACTGGAGGGGCAACTCTTAGAAAGGACACTTTCCAAACACCGATTGCTTCTTCCAACTTATCCAAGGTCGACGGGGCCCATCACAGCTGGTGACCGGTACTTCCCGGGTGAGCGACATAGACTGTGAGTAAAACACCTGGAACCCGCAGAGACTGTGTCCGCCTGTCATTCCCGGCGACGACGCCCCGGACCTTGGCGCCCGCCATCACTACTCCCCTCATCATCCTCCCCAGGGCCTGCTCCACCTGTGTGTATTGTACATTTGTTTATTATGGTGTTTCTTGAATTATTTCCTTTGATATTGAGACGTTTTACTTGTACGGTTAGGCTACAGTACAGTTCAAAAGTTTAGAGTCACTTAGATATTTCCTTAGGCACATTTTTTTAATGAAGCCAACATTAAATTAAACAGAAATATACTCTATACATTGTTAATGTAGTAAATGACTATTCTAGCTGCAAATGTTTGGTTTTTAATGCAATATCTACATAGGTGTGTAGAGACCCATTTCCAAAAACCACCACGCCAGTGTTCTAATGGTACATTGTGTTTGCTACCTATATTAGAAGGCTAATAGATGTTTAGAAATCCCTTGAAAGACCTTGTGCAGGTATGTTAGCACAGCTGAAAACAGTTTTGCTGATTAGAGAAGCTATAAAACTGACCTGCTTTTGAGCTCTTTGAGAATTTGGAGCATTACATTTGTTGGTTCTATTGAACTCTCAAAATGACCAGAAAAAGAGAACTTTCATGTTAAACTTGATAGCCTATTCTTGTTCTTAGAAATGAAGGATAGTCCATGCTAGAAATTGCCAAGAAACTGAAGATTTCCTAGGTGTACTACTCCCTTCAGAGAAGAGCACAAACAGGCTCTAACCAGAGTAGAAAGAGAAGTGGGAGGCTGTGCTGCACAACTGAGCAACAAGACAAGTACATTAGAGTCTCTAGTTTGAGAAATCGACGCCTCACAGGTCCTCAACTGGCATCTTCATTAAATAGTACCCACAAAACGCCACTGTCAACGACTACAGTAAAGAGGCAACTCCAGGATCCTGGCCTTCAGGGCAGAGTGGCAAAGAAAAAGCCATATCTGAGACTGGATAATAAAAGGAAAAGATTAATATGGGCAAAAGAACAGACATTAGACAGAGGAAGATTGGAACAAAGTGTTATGGACAGACTAATTGAAGTTTGAGGTGTTTGGATCACACAGAAGAACATTTGTGAGAGACAGAACAACTGAAAAGATGCTGGAAGAGTGCCTGACGCCATATGTCAAGCATGGTGGAGGTAATGTGATGGTCTGGGGTTGCTTTGGTGCTGGTAAAGTGGAAGATTTGTACAAGGTAAACACCCCCATACTTTGCACTGACGAGGGGCAAGCACCCCGAAACACCGTGTCTGCAAATTGGGATTCTGATCTGGCTTATATATCCTGAGTCATATTGCAAAGGATTGTCGAAAATCCACTTGTGACTTTTAGGATCGCTACTTTCAATAGGTGGCGCTGTGCTAGAGTTTGTCTCCTTTACTGGAGAGACAATTTGAATATTTCCCAGAGGGGCATTGCAGCTATAAGTCCCCTTACCTGGCAGCCAGACTGGCTTGCAAAGTCTCCTTAAGGAGAATAGTGTTCCCCCGTGGAATTTTAGGGGCATTGCAGCTATAAGTCCCCTTACCTGGCAGCCAGACTGGCTTGCAAAGTCTCCTTAAGGAGAATAGTGTTCCCCCGTGGTCCCCACATAGCTTTCTCATGAGCCAGATCAGACACCCCCATACTTTGCACTGACGAGGGGCAAGCACCCCGAAACACCGTGTCTGCAAATTGGGATTCTGATCTGGCTTATATATCCTGAGTCATATTGCAAAGGATTGTCGAAAATCCACTTGTGACTTTTAGGATCGCTACTTCCAATAGGTGGCGCTGTGCTAGAGTTTGTCTCCTTTACTGGAGAGACAATTTGAATATTTCCCAGAGGGGCATTGCAGCTATAAGTCCCCTTACCTGGCAGCCAGACTGGCTTGCAAAGTCTCCTTAAGGAGAATAGTGTTCCCCCGTGGAATTTTAGGGGCATTGCAGCTATAAGTCCCCTTACCTGGCAGCCAGACTGGCTTGCAAAGTCTCCTTAAGGAGAATAGTGTTCCCCCGTGGTCCCCACATAGCTTTCTCATGAGCCAGATCAGACACCCCCATACTTTGCACTGACGAGGGGCAAGCACCCCGAAACACCGTGTCTGCAAATTGGGATTCTGATCTGGCTTATATATCCTGAGTCATATTGCAAAGGATTGTCGAAAATCCACTTGTGACTTTTAGGATCGCTACTTCCAATAGGTGGCGCTGTGCTAGAGTTTGTCTCCTTTACTGGAGAGACAATTTGAATATTTCCCAGAGGGGCATTGCAGCTATAAGTCCCCTTACCTGGCAGCCAGACTGGCTTGCAAAGTCTCCTTAAGGAGAATAGTGTTCCCCCGTGGAATTTTAGGGGCATTGCAGCTATAAGTCCCCTTACCTGGCAGCCAGACTGGCTTGCAAAGTCTCCTTAAGGAGAATAGTGTTCCCCCGTGGTCCCCACATAGCTTTCTCATGAGCCAGATCAGACACCCCCATACTTTGCACTGACGAGGGGCAAGCACCCCGAAACACCGTGTCTGCAAATTGGGATTCTGATCTGGCTTATATATCCTGAGTCATATTGCAAAGGATTGTCGAAAATCCACTTGTGACTTTTAGGATCGCTACTTCCAATAGGTGGCGCTGTGCTAGAGTTTGTCTCCTTTACTGGAGAGACAATTTACAAGGTAAAAGAGATTTTGAACAAGGAAGGCTATCACTCCATTTTGCAATGCCATGCCATACCCTGTGGACAGCGCTTGATTGGAGTCAATTTCATCCTACAACAGGACAATGACCCAAAGCACACCTCCAAATTATGCATGAACTATTTAGGGAAGAAGCAGGCAGCTGGTATACTATCTGTGAGGCCTGCAACACACATCCATAGAAAGCGTGCGTGTTTGGTCCGTTTCCGTATATACTGGAGACACGGCCAAACGTGCCCCAATGTTTTTTAATGTTTGAGGACACATGTGCGTTTTTCATTAAGGTCCGTGTGCGTGCTACGTTTGTGTCTCTGTTTTGCACGGAAGCATGTCCGTTTTCAGCACGCAACACGCAGCACGGACCCAATGAAAGTCAATAGGTCTGTGCGCACGTCCGAGTGACACGGACGCATCTCTGTTTGTTCCCTGTACGTTTTGTGCTTTTTTCATGTGATGTCGGTCTTTTTTCTTTTTCTGTTTCGTTCTGTCCCTCAGTCTGTCGGTCGGTCAGTCTCTCTCTATGTCTGTCTGTCGGTCTCTCTGTCTTATCTGTCCCTCTCGCTGTCTTTCGGTCAGTTCCCCCCCTCTCTCATACTTACCGTTCCCCGATCTCCGGCGCGGCGCTGCACGGCTGTTATAATAACTCCGGCGGCTTTTACTATTTTGAAAAAGCTAGCCACTCATTAATCAATCTCATATAATGTCAGGCGTCTCCCTGAGATACCTTCCATCATTAATCTGTAAGTTACAGTTAAAAAACACACACACCCGAAAAATCCTTTATGAGGTGAGTAGCGCGATCAGCTGCTGTCACTGAGGTTAAGCTGATCGCGCTACTCACCTCATTTGTTGCGTGGAGCTGACAGGAGCGGCGGAGTCTTCTGCAGCTCCGGTCACCTGCATGCAGCAGAGCTGGATGCGACTCTGGAAGTCCGTGGATTACGCCGGACATGGAGGGCTTTGTTAGGGTTAATAAATTGGTGATGAGGGACTTTGTTAGTGTTTTTTATTTCTAATAAAGGATTTTTCGGGTGTGTGTGTTTTTTAACTGTAACTTACAGATTAATGATGGAAGGTATCTCGGGGAGACGCCTGACATGATTAATCTAGGATTTAGTGGCAGCTATGGGCTGCCATTAACTCCTTATTACCCCGATTTGCCAACGCATCAGGGCAAATCGGAAAGAGCCGGGTTCAGTCCCAGAACTGTCGCATATAATGTATGCGGCAATTTTGGGCGGCTGCTGACTGATATTGTTAGGCTGGGGGGCTCCCCATAACGTGGGGCTCCCCATCCTGAGAATACCAGCCTTCAGCCGTATGGCTTTATCTGGCTGGTATTAAAATGGGGGGGGGCGCACGCCGTTTTTTTAAATTATTTATTTATTTATTTTACTGCACAGTATAGACATGCCCACCGGCTGCTGTGATTGGGTGCAGTGACACAGCTGTCACTCAGCGTGGTGGGCGTGTGTGACTGCAACCAATCACAGGCGCCTGTGGGCGGGTAAAGCAGGGAATACGAGATTGATTAATGAGCGGCCGGCTTTTTCAAAATAGTAAAAGCCGCCGGAGTTATTATAACAGCCGTGCAGCGCCGCGCCGGAGATCGGGGAACGGTAAGTATGAGAGAGGGCTGCTCAATTCAGTCACTCAGGGGATTAGCGGTCACCGGTGATTCCTTCACGGGTGACCGCTAATCAGTACGCGGCACACAGACAGAGCCGCGGCATGACAATGAAGTCGGGTGAAGTTCACCTGAGTTCATTCTCATCGTGCAACTCTGTCTGCTGTCAGCCGACATGTATCAACGACATTGTGCATCACACACACACACGGAACATTTCACACAGGCAACACACACACATGTCAGTTATTTCACTCACGCACACACGGACATTCCACACGCACAGACGGCTAGCATACGGGATACACACGCAGGCCACACATACCATAAAAACGGACCTAAAAAATGGAAAACGGACCCGAAAAACGGCCCGTTTTACACGGACGTGGTTTTAACAGATGTGTGTTTTCGGCCTAATGGAGTGGCCAGCCCAGTCACCAGATCTCAACCCTACAGAGCTGTTGTGGGAGCAGCTTGACCGTATGGTACGCAAAAAAGTGGCCATCAAGCCAATCCAACTTGTGAGAGAGGCTTCTGGAAGCATGAGGTGAAATATCTCCAGATTACCCCATCAAATTAACAGCTAGAATGCCAAAGGTCTGCAAAGCTGGAATTGCTGCAAAGGAGCATTCTGTGCCGAAAGCAAAGTGTGAAGGAGAAAACTATTATTTAAAGTAAAAATCATTATTTCTAACCTCGTCACTGTCTGGACTATATTTAATATTCATTATGCAACTCATTTAATAAATAAAACTATGATTTTTCATGGAAAAGACCAAATTGTCTGGGTGACCCCAAGCTTTTGAACTGTAGTGTATTACGTTTTTGCTGTTTGTTTCCCTGCAGCAAAACATGCTATCTTGGCAGTAAAAAAATCTGCTCCCAAAAAGCAGGTTTTCGTGCATTTTTTCAGCTTTTTTAGCTCTGTTTTTAGCTCCAAAATTGGGTGTATCCATTTATCAACAGTAATATTTTTTAAAAAAACTTAGTTTCATTCATTACCAAAGCAGCAAAAATTCAGCAAAAAATGAAGCTGTATTTTTGCACTCTCATTGCTTCTAATGGTGAAAACAGAAGCAAAAAAAGAATTTTGCATATGAGATGTCTGAAATTTTCTAACTTTTTCTGATACTGTAAAAAAAAATAAATCAGCATTTAATTTGCAAAAAACTCATGAAAAAAACTTGCAAAAATGCAAAGTGTGAAGATAGCCTAAATATATTACTCTAGTACCTGACAGTATGGAAAACCTAGTAGAATAAGGTTTATGGCACACTTGGAATTATGAGAGCTCAAGAAGAGTTCAAACCCCCAAAAAATCCAAAAAATGTAATGTGACGCCCTGGCTGGGCCAGGTAGTCACAAATAGGGCCCTGCATTACACCTTCCCTCACAGGTAACACACAGCCAAACACTTAAACGGTAGTCCCCCCCCTCAGGGCTTGATGGACACACCAGGGGGCGGAACCAGCTGGTTGGAAGATGCCCACCGAGGAGTTCAGACAGCCTGTGGCGGGAAAGTAGCCAGATAAGGTTGAGAGTTCAAGTTGGAGAGGAGTGTGGGCTGGAGCTGTGTGCAGTTCCAGCAGAGGCGAAAACCCAAATTGAACAGGTACCAGGGTAGGAGCCCTGGTGCCTTTGGCTAGGAGGCAGACGGCGGTCTCCGCCTGTGGAACTGAGGTGGACCGGGACAGGGTAGTGGCCTGCCGATACCAACCCGGGGAACCGACTCAGAAACCGGAGCACAAAGGAGGGTACTCAGACCCTGAAGCTAGGTCCAGAAGCGACTGGGGACTAGCTAATTAACTAACTAGAGGTCCTGTCCCACCCAAAAGTCCCGACTGAAGGCAACAGCCCACAGAGGGGGAGAAAAGGCCACTGCCATGGCTCAGAGATCCCACGGGCCAGCGTCTGCGGGCAAAGGTCTCCTTAGGCGACCACAAGCCGGAAGCGGACTCCTGAAGTTGCAAGCACAGGCAGTCCACCATCTTACACAGGTGCAGGAGAAAGACAGGGACCACCAGCCGGGTGGGGGAACCCGAACGCAGCCAGCTGCGGGCACCGACCACCATCACCTTGGTTTACCAGAGACTCATGTGTTTACTAATAGTGAGTACAACAGCACCCTCCGGTCACCCATCTCCCTGCACCGTCAAACCCCCAACGGGTCCCGGGGTCACCATCCCTGCCCACGGAGGGGTTAACAACTTGCTGCACAACATCTCCCCCGGGTGTCCCGTAACTGCAGTGGTGGTGACCAATATCACCACACACCGTGGGTGGTGTCACGAACTCCATTTGGCCCAGCCCGTACATATCCGTCCTACACCCACCATCCCATCACAACCCCTTTGCATTTGAAGTGACCGCGAGGCCCCCGGGTCCGGAGACCCTCGAACTACCCACAGAAAGGCCGGATCCGAGCGACTCGGCTGCCGAGCACGGGGTGGTACATGTAATGTTTCAACCCCTATATTTGGGTCTTCATCAGACTGTAGGGGGGTAACCTCAGCCCTTCAAACCTCCCTGAGGTTCATGTGTTGTGTGTGTGTGACGCCCTGGGCAAGCCAGGGGTCACAGGTCATAACACCACATGCACCCCATATTCCCTGCAGGAACACCAAGGTCAGAACACAAATCCTTGTTGCCTTCCTCCAGGGGCTGATATTCACACCAGGGGGTGGGCCAGGCGGTTGGCCCCGCCCACCGAGGAGTTCACAGCCGTGGAGGCGGGAAAACCAGGCAGATCAGTTTAGGGAGAGTGTGAGTTAAGAGTGAAGTGGTAGAGGAGCAAGAGAAAGGAGCAAAGGTGGAAGAGAAAGTGACAGTTGAAAAGCCTGAAGTTAGTCCGGGTGTGTGCCCCGGACTGAGACAGCAAGGTTGGCAGACGGCGGTGACCGTCTGCAGGAGAGGCTACTTGGAGGTTGCCGAAAGGACCGTGGACGGGTGGTGGCCCGGCGGTACCGGAGCGGTATACGAAGAGAAGCCAGCACCATTGGCAGGGGCCTTTCCGATCCCGGCAAGGCTAGGAGTCACCGTGAATTTGCCAAATCCGTCAGCGAAGGGGTCCTCTGGGTCTCCCAACAACCAAGTCCTGATTGAAGGCAACAGTCCGACCGTTAGAGAGAGACACCGCCACCGCCAGGGCCAGGGCACCAGTTTCTCAGGGCCAGCGCCTGCGGGCAAAGAGGGGCTCCTCCGGCACATATCCAAGCCGGGGAGCGGGTTACCGGTGGGAACCCATCGCTACCAAAGAACCGTACTTAGGTGCAGGGAAGTGACCGTCACCGCTAACTGCAGGGAACATCAGCACCGTAGCCGTCTGGGGGACCCGTCCAACCAGCCGTTTGTTTACCATGAACTGTGTCATCATCCTTAGGCTGAGTGAGTACCACAGTGCCGTGAGGCACAGCGCGGCCCCCACGTCCCTGCACCCCACCAAGCCCTGCACCGGCCCCGCCATCCCTCATCCTCCAACTCATCACTGGGCCCCGGGACAACCACCCCCCTACCCACGGAGGGGAGAACTAACAACTTTGCTGCTCCCTGTCACCGCCCCCGGGATTCCCATACAGAGCAGCGGTGGTGTTCCTACAATCACCACAACCGTGGGTGGCGTCACGGACAATAAACTATCCCAAAAACCAAACCCCTTTCACTCACGGGCGAGGAGCGCCGCTCGAGTCCCCGGGATCCGGCCCATCGCTCGAGCCACCGAGCAGCAGCAGGCCGCAGCAGCGGCGGCAGCCGGACCCGAGCAGTGGGAGAGTGCGGCGTCCCCTCCTCCGCCCGCAACAACTTGGCGTCACGATCAGGATCTTACAGCTCTGCCGTTGGGTAGAGGTGCGCCTTGTGACCGCCGGAGGTGTCCGGCCGGAAAATTTCAGAAATCGCTATCTTTGGCGCGAAGAGTTCCCGCTCGAGCGTCTTCTCGAGTAGCAGAGGCGCGAAGCCCAAAACCCCGCCCAGATAGAGGAGGGGCCGGAAAGAGGCTAAGGGGGACGAAATGGCGACTGAGTGCATGTGAGGTGGCTACAAAAGCAGGGACGCCAGGACCCTGTGGCCATCTTGTTGCTAGTTCCTGGAAAGCACGACTGCCAAGATGTCCGCTCCAGCTAATAACAGCGAGACCCCCGCACCCGGCATGGCGATGTGGTTGAGGGACCGGACCGTCCCGCTGAGTAATCATCTGCAGGCCCACATGCAACTCCTCCTGGAGGAGTGGGAGACCGACATGGCGGAGGTGGTGGCTGCTATGCGGAGACGCGAGGTGGAAGAGGATTTGGAGGAGCGGGTAAGAGACCCACGCCCCTGTATTCCTGAGGGATCGGCCATTGGAGCTGAGGAGCCCGGCCGGCTTCCGCTCACCCTGCCTCTCTCCCGCTACCCATGATAGCTGCCGCTGCTCCGCCACTAGGCCCGCTACCTGCTCAATTGGTAGCGATACCCTGCCAAGCCGCCCCGGTGGACCAGCCGGCTGCAGACGTCCAAGACGTCCCTGAAGTACACCAGGGGGAACCGCTAGGACCGCGGCCCCTTAACAGAATGGTGCCAGAAGTCCCGGTAGTGACTGTGCCGGACCCCGAGCCCAGGACCGTGGCCTGGATGAACGCCCGTGTGAGTCAATTCCACCAGCGTCAGCAGGATCAGATCTTCCGGATGATGGAGCAGTGGACCAACGAGGTGGAGATGCTGATTACAACTGCCCCGATGTACGGAGGGGTAATAGATGTAACAGAGTCGACTGGTGACCCACGTCCCTATGTCCTACCAGGACCGGCCGCTACGGCTGAGGGGCCCGGCCTAGTCTCGGCCTATGCATCACCCTTGCCGTTACTTATGGGGCGCCTCAGTGTAGACTCGCCTAATCTGCTGCTCCGTGCTACCGCAGAAGGGTCTGAAGTGCTGGATGCTGGAGGGCAGGAGGCTGAGGCAGCTGGCGGTAACCCGCCTGACGCAGGAACAAAAGATGATGACTCCGGCCCCAGCCCCGGGTCCGCTGCTGAGTTTGAAGAGACAAGTGAGCGTTCCCGCTATGTAGGAGACCCAGTGGTTTTCCATACCCCGCGTATCGGTGGAAATGAGTACCGGGTACCCCTGTCACAGCAGGCATGTCAGTGCATGTTTGATATGCTGGTGGAGGGGGATGGATCCGCCTTAGATGAGGAATCTGAGTAAGGGCAGCGGAGCACCGTTGCACAGTCCCCGTTGGGACCACCTGCTTGTTTGAAAGTTTTGGAAAGTTTTGAGATAAAATGAAAGTAATCAACCGAAGCCTCAGCTGATTGTCAACCGTGATTGGAACCGGCCGTTGCCGGCATTGTTGTCCCCATAGGGACCCTTCAAAAAGTTGCATAGGGAACTCTCTATGGACAAGCCTGTGAACTTGCAGGGCAACCACAAATGATAAGTGGCTTGTAAATAAAATGTTTTTGTTGCAGCACCGTTACCGCCTCCGGAGAGGCAGGTTGGAGGGAGGGCCCGCAGTAGAGCAGGCTGGGGCCCAGCCACCACCGGAACCGGTGGCTACCCTCTGGAGGGGAAGGACAGATCCCGCTCGGGTAACTTGGTTCAGGACTGGGGTCAAGGGGTGCTGCCTGTTTTCTAGGGGCAGCATCAGGGCCAGGTTACTTGGGTGGGAGAGAGCGGCAGCCGCAACCGTTTGTTACCGTAACGTTTAAGAAATGTGCCTCCCGATGTGGCATGATGTTATTTTATTTGTATTATGTTCTTCTTATCTTTCAGAAAAAAAAAAAAAAAAAGGAAAATAAAACCGGTGTTGGACGGGCAGCCCGAGGACGGTCTGCGTTTTGCTAAGGGGGAATGTGACGCCCTGGGCAAGCCAGGGGTCACAGGTCATAACACCACATGCACCCCACATTCCCTGCAGGAACACCAAGGTCAGAACACAAATCCTTGTTGCCTTCCTCCAGGGGCTGATGTTCACACCAGGGGGTGGGCCAGGCGGTTGGCCCCACCCACCGAGGAGTTCACAGCCCTGGAGGCGGGAAAACCAGGCAGATCAGTTTAGGGAGAGTGTGAGTTAAGAGTGAAGTGGTAGAGGAGCAAGAGAAAGGAGCAAAGGTGGAAGAGAAAGTGACAGTTGAAAAGCCTGAAGTTAGTCCGGGTGTGTGCCCCGGACTGAGACAGCAAGGTTGGCAGACGGCGGTGACCGTCTGCAGGAGAGGCAGGAGAGGCTACTTGGGGGTTGCCGAAAGGACCGTGGACGGGTGGTGGCCCGGCGGTACCGGAGCGGTATACGAAGAGAAGCCAGCACCATTGGCAGGGGCCTTTCGGATCCCGGCAAGGCTAGGAGTCGCTGTGAATTTGCCAAATCCGTTAGTGAAGGGGACCTCTGGGTCTCCCAACAACCAAGTCCCGATTGAAGGCAACAGTCCGACCGTTAGAGAGAGACACCGCTACCACCAAGGCACCAGTTTCTCAGGGCCAGCGCCTGCGGGCAAAGAGGGGCTCCTCCGGCACATATCCAAGCTGGGGAGCGGGTTACCGGTGGGAACCCATCGCTACCAAAGAACCGTACTTAGGTGCAGGGAAGTGACCGTCACCGCTACCTGCAGGGAACATCAGCACCGTAGCCGTCCGAGGGACCCGTCCAACCAGCCGTTTGTTTACCGTAAACTGTGTCATCATCCTTAGGCTGAGTGAGTACCACAGTGCCGTGAGGCACAGCGCGGCCCCCGCGTCCCTGCACCCCACCAAGCCCTGCACCGGCCCCGCCATCCCTCATCCTCCAACTCATCACTGGGCCCCGGGACAACCACCCCCTACCCACGAAGGGGAGAACTAACAACTTTGCTGCTCCCTGTCACCGCTCCCGGGATTCCCATACAGAGCAGCGGTGGTGTTCCTACAATCACCACAATTGTGGGTGGCGTCACGGACAATAAACTATCCCAAAAACCAAACCCCTTTCACTCACGGGCGAGGAGCGCCGCTCGAGTCCCCGGGATCCGGCCCATCGCTCGAGCCACCGAGCAGCAGCAGGCCGCAGCAGCGGCGGCAGCCGGACCCGAGCAGTGGGAGAGCGCGGCGTCCCCTCCTCCGCCCGCGACATGTGTACAGTTGAATATATGTCATGGTAACGGTTGTAGAGCAATTTATGTGAATTGTATGGATCATGTCACAGTCCCACCAGCTACCACTAGATGGCACTGAGCTCTCCCAATGTTGGCCAGGAGTGTCAGATGGAAAGGTATAGTGGTGAGGCTGCCAGGGCAACAGAAATAGCCTGGCCCACAGTTGCAGAAAAAGGAGGTGGAGAGAAAATAGGAGAGGAGTTGGAGTTGGGAGATTGAAGCTGTGCAGAGAGAGAACGGTTCCTTTGCAAGAGAAGGACGCCCCTGCGGCAAGTGGGCTCGCGTGAAAAACACGGACAGAAAACGTGGGGCCAAGTCCTAGGGACAGCCACCGTGAGTTTAGTGCTGAGGGACTCCTGAAGTGGGGATCAGCCTAGCCAGTATGCCCAAACCCATAGCGGGAAGTGCGGTGCTCTTGGAAACTGCTGGAACCTTGTAGCAGCCGGGTTAATGTGGCTATGTGCTATGTGCGCACAGTGCGTTTTTCGCGGCGTTTTTGCGCGTTTTTCGGGTGCGTTTTTGGCCTCAAAACTGCAGGACTTTGCTTCCCCAGCAAAGTTTATGAGTTTTCATTTTTGCTGCCCGCACACATCTGTTTTTTTTCAGCTGCGTTTTTGTGGTGCCACAAAAACGCAGCATGTCAATTATTCCCGCGTTTTTCACTGCGCTTTTCATCCATTGAGTTCAATGGGATGTTGAAAGACGCAATGAGAAACGCAAATAGCTGCGTTTTGGTGCGTTTCTAAGACCAAAAACGCAGCTATAAACGCAGGAGGTGGGTAGTAAAGTGACGTGTACAGGAAGAGGATTCCTTCTGTCAGTATATACAGAAGCGTGAATCCTCCCGGTACCGTCACCGCCGCTTCCACCTCCCGTCCTGTGCATGTATGCTGCCGTGCGGCGCCATGTACAGGCAGGAGGTGGAAGCGGCTGCGAAAACAAAAGTTAACAGTAGAAAAAAAAAAAAAAGTTATACTCACCTGTCTGCAGACTCCCGGTGCCATGCCCACTCCCATCTCCTCTCACGGTATCGCCACCCCTGCTCCGGCTGTGTGCAGACGGCCGGGAAACCTCCGATGGATGCAGGACCTGGCGATGGATCACCTGATGCAGTCACCTGACGCATCAGCTGATCGTAAGTATCGCGGTGACGCGGGCGCCCGGCCGGTATCAGCGGATGCGTCAGGAGACTTCATCCCTGATTACCGGCAGCTGCTGCAGCGATCGGACGGGATCAGACTCCCGCCCCATCGCTGCAGGAGCTGCCGGTAATCAGCACATAAGTGAGTATTATTTTTTTTTTGCACTGATGCATCTGCTGATTGTATAAACGGCTTTTATACAATCAGCTGATGTGTGATGGGATTCAGGCACTTGATCCTGACACATCATCTGATCGCTTTGCCTTCCAGCAAACCGATCAGATGATATTGGATCCGGATTGAACGGCGCGGGACCCTGACCCAGGATTACTGCGGAGGGGGGGTTCTTTATTTCAATAAAGATGGAGTCACTAATTGTGTTGTGTTTTATTTCTAATAAAAATATTTTTCTGTGTGTTGTGTTTTTTTTTATCTTTACTAGAAATTCATGGTGGCCATGTCTAATATTGGCGTGACACCATGAATTTCGGGCTTAGGGCCAGCTATACAGCTAGCCCTAACCCCACTATTACCCAGCGAGCCACCCGGCATCAGGGCAGCTGGAAGAGTTGGATACAGCGCCAGAAGATGGCGCTTCTATGAAAGCGCCATTTTCTGGGGTGGCTGCGGGACTGCAATTCACAGCGGGGGTGCCCAGAAAGCATGGGCACCCTGCACTGTGTATTCCAATCCCCATCTGCCTAGTTGTACCCGGCTGGACTCAAAAATTGGGCGAAGCTCACGTCATTTTTTTTTTTAAATTATTTCATGAAATTCATGAAATAATTTTAAAAAAAAGGGCTTCCCTATATTTTTGGTTCCCAGCCGGGTACAAATAGGCAGCTGGGGGTTGGGGGCAGCCCGTACCTGCCTGCTGTACCCGGCTAGCATACAAAAATATGGCGAAGCCCACGTCATTTTTTTTGTTTGGGGGGGGCAAAGAAATCCTGCATACAGTCCTGGAAGGAGGATGCTGAGCCTTGTAGTTCGACAGCTGCTGTCTGCTCTCCTGCATACACTATTGGAGGATGCTGAGCCTTGTAGGTCTGCTCCCCCTGACTCTCCCTCAAGCATACAGTCCTGGATGGAGCATGCTGAGCCTTGTAGTTCTGCAGCTGCTGTCTGCTCTCCTGCATACACTAATGGATGGAGTATGCTGAGCCTTGTAGTTCTGCAGCTGTCTGCTCTTCTGCATACACTAGTGGAGAATGAAGAACACATTGAAGAAGGAAATGACATCAGACCTTTTTTTTTGTTCACTGATAAAAAACGCATAAAGACGCAGTGAGCAAAAACGCAGCAAAACGCAGCAAAAAAATGCACCAAATGCGTGCGTTTTTTGCCGCGTTTTTTTGACGTGGGTGCGTTTTTGTGCAGTTTTTGCCGCAAAAAACGCACAAAAATGCAGCGTCAAAAAAACACAGTGTGTGAACCTAGAAATGTGGAAATGTGTGTCCTGTCAACTGAAAAATTGGTTCCTCTCTTACGGAGAAGAAAGTTTCTTATGAAACGTTTATCTATAGTAAAGTTGATGTGTTAAATCCGGTGACTGACTCTGATTTATCAGGACAAGAGCCTATCACATAGGTAAAGGAGCCAAAGCCCCTGAGAGCATTCACCCCCACCAGTCCCAGCATTTACACAACTCCTATTTCATGAAGTTTGTCGGGGACGCGACTACAACCCAGTGCCTCAGCAGAACCCCCAACCGACCCTTGAAGACACAATAGATTTTTGAGTAGGAACATGCCTTTAAGATGGTGACACTGTCAAAATCGCCATGAGATTTATAGATATATCAGATTGCTGTTCTGTATAGATATAATGGTGCAGTCTATCAGAGTGTCTTACACGCAGGGAGGAGAGCACTCTGATGAAGACCCAAGTATGGAAAAGCTATTCATCTGTTATGTGACATAAATAGTCCAAAGCCAAATTTATAGGACAATTTCCTGGTAATTTTAAACATCACTAGGAAAACATTTGTACATCGGTGTGATTTCTAAGCTGCGTCGACATCCTGACACTAATACTGATGTGGAGAAATGCAGTCATTCCTAGTACAATGCCTATGTGACGCCCTAGACTATTCAGGTCATCACAGGGTTCTGCACAATCTGCCCTTCCCATGCAGGACTCAAACCCCCATGGTTCTGGGAACCTAACCTGCGGTACTGCCTCCACCAGCATTCACAAATCCTAGATATATCTTGCACCACACCTGTCAGGCACACCAATGGGCTGCTTAAGCAATAATAGGGCTGCCCACCTAGGGGTCAGGCAGGGAGGTGGGAGGTGTCAAGTAGGGTTGAGTGGTAGCCCTCGAGCTGTGAGGAATTCTGAGGAAGCTGAGAGTTGGAGCTCCCAAGGGAGAAGTAAACTAGATCGCAGACGCTGGTCTGGACATAGGAGTCACAGGGGATTGAGGCTAGATACCTGTGACCCCATCAAGGAGGACGGACAGCAGCCTGGTCCTATCACCTATCTCCTATCACCTATCTCCCTGCATGACAATAACAAAATTTCCAGCATTGCACAATTCATTTAGTTAATACTGTTACACAGATCGTCTTGCATTGTGAACACTATTACATTTACGCGCTAACGTTCACTTCTAAGGTGATCTAAATGAGGAAAAAAACACATTAAAACATTTTTAAAAATATTAAAAAAACACAAAATGAGTCTGGGAGGTGAAAAAACAAGGAGGCAATGCTGTTTCTCTTTAGTTTACAAGTCCTGGAAGAACTGGTGGAGTTCATGTCCGGTTTCGCGCTGTGCATATGGTCTGATTTCTTTGTGCAATGCTCCCCAGGGAAGAGGAGGACATAAGCATATCACCATCGTAGAGAACACAACTTTCCCTAAATTCATCAGAACAAAAAAAAATATATATATCCTTTAGAAAAAATGAGAACAAAGTATTATTGTCAGTTTTTGCTTGTTATTTTTTTATTTCCTACTCCCACATTTTTTTGTGCTTTTCTTCTTTGTTCCTTTTCTCCATTTTGATTTTTTTTTGCTGTAATTTATATAACTGAGTAGGAAAAGCTCACACAAAGAATAATGATTAATTACTAGTGTGTCTTCATTATTTCGTACCCCTGCTGCCTTGCTCCCAGTGTCTATGGGAGGAATCAGGCACTTTTCCATTGGGACGATACTCGGCACAAACCTCTTGTGCAATGCAGCCTGCACTGTTGGAAATTCTGTAATTGGCCATAGACCAAGTCTCTTTTTTCCATTCAGTGTGTATCGTAGATGGCATTGCCATTGAAGACTGCAGCAGTCTAACTTGGCAGCTACACATGCAGACCCCTCCTTCTCCTCCATCGAGCTTCCTTCTCAGTCCTCGTTTATTTCCTCCCGACTGGTGTTCTTTAATTGAGGCCTTCTCGGTTTATCTTGCAGACTGCAGCAAACAAGCGAGTCCATAACTTTTCTTCTCATTTCTATAATCTTGTGAATAAAAGGGAAATAAAAACTTTCTTCTACTTCCAAGCATGCTCGCCACAAATTTTCCTATGGGGGGCTCACTCCCAGAAGGAGTCAATGATGCAAATATTGTTTGTTTCTCCGTTAATGTTTAGATTTCACATGCTTTGCATACTTAATGACTGGAGCAATTATTTACATTACGGTAAGTTACTTATACCTTTTTGGTAAAGAAAAAAATATTTATGTAAATTACATTTTATGTTTGTATTAGGCCTTCTTCACATGTCAGTGATTCCGGTACGTTTTTTGCAGTTTTTACACATACCAGAATCACGGACATAAGCAGACGCATGAAAATCAATGGGTCTGCGCAGACATCAGTGATTTCTCGCTGACCGTGTTTCCATGCGGCGCACACACTTCTGTATGTTTCGCATGGAGACATGTTCATTTTTCTACAGTATCACTGATGTCCCACGGACCATACAGTGGTGTGATCCGTGAAATACGTATCAGAAAAAATACGTACATTTAACATAAAAAGCTTTGTAAACTCACCCGTCTCCAGTGATGCTGTCTTCAGCTGCTGCTGTCTCCTGCTTCCAGGCCAGCTAATTATGCTCATGCATATGCACTGCACAGCCTACCCAGAAAAAGCAGCAGTAGTGAGACAGTGGTGGCCGGACACAGCATTGCGGGAGATATCAGCACCACGGACAGGTGAGTATAAGTGCCTGATTTCTATGTATTATCACGGATGGCACATGGACATCACACATGTGCCAACATCACAGCACATAAAGGGACATATGCAAATTATCACGTCAGTGAAAAACATGAGTGTCTTTCACTGACATGTGAAGGGGGCCAAAGAGATGAGCAAGCACTAAAATACTCCGGTGCTCAGTAGTCATTCCAGCAAACTGGAAAGCTCAAGCACTAGTCTCAAGTAATGAGTATAATGAGAGTCATTGGGAAACTCTAGCATTTTTCAAGCAGACCTTCCCAAGAGGTCTAGGGGGCAGTGAAATCACTGAAGTTGATGGAAAAGTGCTCACATGGAACGGGAACAGCATGGGGAAGATAACTGGAATCATCTTTGACTCCTAGGTTGCTGCTGGGAACAATGTTGTCAGAGTATTACGCCACTTTCATTGACTGACAATAAAACATGCCAAACCAAAGATAACATGGATTTTACAGGAAAAAATGTTAGGAAACAATCTTTCGCATATAATAACTTGTATGTAACTCAGATTTAACAAGAGAGCAAAACCATCTTCTCCAACCCTAAAGCGGGCTTTACACGCTACGATATCTTTAATGATTTATCGTCAGGGTCACGTTGTTTGTGACGCACATCAGGCATTATTAAGGATATCACAGTGTGTGACTCTTATGTGCAACCTAAAACGATCGCAAAAGCGGCCAAAATCGTTTGCCGCGGAGAGGTCATCCTAAAACAAAAAATCTTTCTCTTCAAATTAGCGATGTTGTTCCTCGTTCCTGCGGCAGCACACATCGCTGTGTGTGACACCGCAGGAGTGAGGAACATCTCCTTACCTGCCTCCACCACCAATGCAGAAGGAAGGAGGTGGGCGAGATGTTTACGTCCCGCTCATCTCCGACCCTCCTCTTCTATTGGACGGCTGCTGTGTGACGTCGCTGTGATGCCGCAAAACCCGCCCCCTTAGAAAGAAGGCGGTTCGCCGGCCAGAGCGACGTCGCAGACAGGTAAGTCCGTATGACGGGGGTAAGCGAGGTTGTGCGCGATGGGCAGCAATTTGCCCGTGTCGCACAACCGACAGGGGCAGGTACGATCACTTGCAATCTCGCTAGCGAGATCGCGTGTAAAGCCCGCTTTAGGCTATATTCACACATAGCGTTTTTGCACTCATAGCTTTCAATGGTGAAAACAATGCTGCAAAAATGCTGAAAGGATTGACATGCTCCTAAAATGCAGCAGTTTTCCCTTTAAGTCAGGAAAAAAGGAATAATGTGCATGAGATTTCTTACATTTTTCCCATTTGTAAGGATTGGGACTGCTAGACTGCTAAAGCCTATAGAAAGGAGGGATTGCAATACACCCTGGAATACACGCAGAGGATGGCCTCAGAAAACATTTTCTCCCCCAGAAAGGGTATGCCATTTGTGGTTTATTATTTTATTGCCCTGTGAGAGTGCTGATATTGCAAATACTCCAGCTGCAGTGTCTCCTTTTGTCCAGCAGAGGGAGGTCTGCTCAGGCTTAGAGGAGAATGCGGTGAGGAGAAAAGACAGGAAGTGGGAAGGAAAGAGGAGCAACTCAGAGCAGAGATAATTGAGAGAGAGGTGGATGCTGGTGTCCTGGTCCATGCTAGCAGGCCTGGAGTAAGAGAGAGAGGTCGCTGACTGCTGTACGAGCAGACTCCACTCAACTGCTTGTGAGTGAATAGAAGCGGCTGACAGAGAGAGACAGTGGCCGCAGAAGCGAACCCATATTAGATCTTCATCTGAGGCCTTGCTATCAGTCTGTGACTTTAGCCCTAGAAGAACTGTCCCTTGTGATCGTCAGTGCCATACAGAACTGTTGCAGAGCCAGACTCGGAACGGATATCCCTTTGCCTGGAGATCCCCCTGGAGATAAATACGCGTAACAGTGAGCCCTGAGCTGAGACCTGGCCTATATCTTTTTGTTTTTGTTGACAAGTGTGCACACTGACTCAATAGTGCTTTTGGCGCCAGACCAGGTCTAATATATACTACGTAGCTGCCACTGCTGCAGTACTGTTTGTGTATTTCTCTTAGCAAGTGGTAAACCCCGGGTACTTTCCTGTGTTGCTTATATGTGTGGGGGAAGGGCGGGGAATTAGAGCTTCTACTAAGATTGTTAATTGTTGTGCTGGTACAGGAACAGCTCCTTCATACACCCAGTGATTTACATCTTGTAGTGTTTCCAGAAGGTCCTGGCTAGGTATATGTGCCGCCCCCTTGTCAGCAGCCGGGCTACTCAGATCCGGATCCGCAGTGTGGCTCAAGGGATTTTACCGGACCCGGGGGTCGCGCAGACACTTCAAATAAAAGGGGACGTATTTGTACGGGATTTGCCGTAAACTATCTGTGACGCCACCCACTGCGTGTGGTGAAGTGTGGCACCACCGCTGCTGTTGTGGGGCACCCGGGGGCGATGGGATGGCAGCTGGATGGTAACCCCTCCATGGGTAGGGATGGAAGCCCCGGGGCCCAGTGACTCTATGCTGAGGATGGTGACTGCAGGGGTCGGCGCGCCCGGTCAGACTGGAGGATGTTAGTTTACTCACGATTAAATGAATCACACAAGTCCAATGGTAAACCAAGGTGCTGGTGGCCGGCTGCCGCAGTCGGGTGTATATGATCCCACACTCAGGCTGTGTCACTTTTCTCTGCACTCTGTGTTTTGTGTGGTGGACTTCCCGGTGTGAAACACGAGAGTCTGCTCCCGGTTGTTTTGTTGGGAGCTGTGCCCGCTGATGCTGGCCCGTGGGATCTACTGGGCCCTGGCGGATGCCCTATCCCCCGCCGTGGGCTGTTGTCTGCTTTTGGGACTTTGGTTGGGACAGGACCTATAATCCTGCCCTCAATTGGTTAACTAGCTAGGCCGTTGGTTCCGGTCCTGGCTTCAGGGTCCAAGTACCCCCTCTGTTTCTGGGTCGGTTCTCTGGTGTCGGTACCGGCGGACTCCAACCCTGCCCTGGTCCACCTCGGATCTCCGGCAGCTGTCTTCCCGTCTCCTGTCAGACACGGACCACCGTCTGCCACCTAGCCAGTACGCCGTGGTTTCAACCCCGACGCCTTTCCTTTCTGTCTCAGCCTTCACTTTCTCCTCCTCAAACTACTTCACTCCACTCCACTGTAATACTATTGTATGAACTGAGGATTTCGATCGCGTAGGGCAATGACAACCAGAGACGGGTTCTTGGTGCAAGAAGTTTTATAATCTGCAACCAACAATATGTACACAGAAAAAAAACATAAACACAGTATATACCTGCCAGGTTTGGAGCAAGAGGGAATTCCCGGGACCGCGCACTGGGCTCCCCCAGGGAGGCCACCAGAAGCGAACGCCTATACAGGGGCTGTCTGGCGATCACCCCAGGAGGCCTAAATGCGCAGCAGCCGGGACACAAAAGGGCAACAGGTTATCATCCAAAAATGTTCGTATGGGATGTGGAACGTGGACTCTAGGGTGGATATGGACTGGAAGGGACTGGGCACAAGTGTCACGGGCGGGGAGGGTGCTGCGCTCACCACGCTCGGGTCCGGCGCTGCTGCTGCTCGGTGGCTCGAGAGTTGGGCCGGATCCGGGGACTCGAGCGGTGCTCCTCGCCCGTGAGTGAAAGGGGTGTTTTGTTGGTGTTTGGGATGTCGGTTTGTGATGCCACCCACGGTGTGTGGTGAGGTTGGGGCACCACCGCTGCTCTGTACGGGGATCCCGGGAGCGATGACAGGGAGCAGCTGGGATGTTTCTCTCCCCTCCGTGGGTAGGGGGGTTTTGGCAGTCACAGGGCCCGGAGTTGTTGTCTGTTTGGTGGATTGCGAGGCTTGGCCAGGTGCAGGGTCGCGGGGCAGCGAAGTGCCAGACGGCACGGTGGTACTTACTCAGCCAGTAACGCACACGGAGTCTCTGGTAAAACAAACGGCTGGATGGACGAGTCCCACAGACGGCTGCGACGATGACTCCCAGTAGGCTGGCGGTAACTGTCTCTCCCTGCACCGGTGTTATGTTCTCGGCCCCGATGGCTTCTCACCGGTAACCCGCTCCCCTGTGGTATGGTGGCTAAGGGAGCCCTGTCTTGCCCGCAGGCTCTGGCCCTTGGAGCTTTAGCTCTGGCGATAGCTTTATCTCCCTCACGGTTTGGACGGTTGCCTTCAGTCGGGTCTTTATTGCTGGGAAACCCCGGAGGTTCCCGTCGCTGACGGATTTGACCGGTTTTACGGCGACTCCTAGCCTGGTCGGGGTCCGTAGGCCCTGCCGGATGGTGCTGGCTTCTCTTCGCTCCCCGATCCGGTACCGGCGGGCCATCGCCCGTCCCCGGTCCTTACGGTTGTGCGTCAATTGGCCTCTCCTGCAGACGGTCACCACCGTCTGCCAACCTTGCTGTTTCTGTGCCCGGGCCACGTACCCGGACACGGCTAGTCAGTTCCTCCACTACTACTTTTCTCACTCTCCTCTACACACTCCAAACTGCACTGCTCTCTCTTCCTTTTCCCGCCTCCAGGACTGTGAACTCCTTGGTGGGTGGAGCCAACTGTCTGGCTCCGCCCCACCTGGTGTGGACATCAGCCCCTGGAGGGAGGCAACAAGGATTTTTTGAGTCTGACTTAGATGTTCCTAACCGGGGTGTGGGTGTGTTGTTGCAGTACCTGTGATGTCCTGGCTTGTCCAGGGCGCCACACAAGCGCCGACGAGAGACGGCAGACGGAGTCCGGGACCAACAAGGGCACAGCTCGATGAGACCAGGTGGAGTCCAGGGCCGGTATCGGGTGATTCTCCAGGATCCAAAAAACAACCAGGAAACGAGAGCAGCGGAGCAGGAGTAGACAGGAAGCAGTTTACTCAAGCAACTAGACTAAGCTTAGGGGTGGGCTTTTAAACAGATGAACAGGATGTAGGGCAACAGAACAGAAAACTCCATGTCAACAAAGGTCAAGATCTTTCAGAAGCAACCTGGAAATCCCGGAACAGCCACTTGAACTACAACTTAGACTCTAGTGAACTGAACTGACTCTTTTCCCGCCCCGGGTTCTCCAGACCCCTAGGTAGGCGTTCTCCATCCGCCTGGTCCTGCCCACTGGTGTGCCTTTCCTATCCTGGAGGGGGAGGTGACTAGGGTTTCAGGTCGGCTGTGTGTAATCCTGTGTGGGATGGTGTTGTGCGGGGGCCTCTTTTGTGTGACTACCTGGTTTTGCCAGGGCGTCACATATACTGTTCATGTTGGTTGCTGTCTTATTGGAGTCAGTCCTTAGCCCAGCACACTGATCCTGGTTCAGTAACTGGGTGCCTGTACATTTCTTTGGGTTTACATTTGCTTTACATCCCCATTGCCTTTATCGGGTTTAAAAAGTTTGCATTTAAACCTAGTCTGGTCTAGTTCCTCGTTCGTGACCCGCTGTATCCCGGGGGTAACTTCTCAGTTTGACAGCCTTTTACTTACTCCACCATATTCACATATGGATCATTATGTGGCACTTGCTCTTAATTATTGAGGGCTAGCAGCCGGCCCGCACTCAATTACAGTATTAGAGGGCCAGCAGCCAGCTCTCAATCATAATTTTTAGAGGGCCAACAGACAGCTTTCAATCAATTATTAGTGGGCCAGCAGAAGACCCTCACTAAATTTTGCGGGCATCAGAGGCCAGAATAGTGGCCAGAGGGAGAAACTTAGCAGTCACATGCAGCAAGTATTGATGCAAAGGGTTTGGTGTTCCCAAATGTGGTGCTTTTTAAAGACAGTGTGGCCTATAAAAACTGTCATTTGCAATCTGTGCTGTACCAATATCAGCATGATGATCACCAGCAGCATGTTCAGGCTCAAGTCATCAAATCACCTGCCTTGGTGGGCCAAAAGCCTGGGTATACAATCTGTGTCTTATCGTGACACCACTGCCTCTTCCCCTCAGCTACGTGCTTGCCATTACCCTGTCCAGGATTCAGGCATGAATACCTATTGCCCTGCACCTGTTGTTGCACAATCACAAGCACCATCAGTAAAGTTCTACGATTCTTTGTCCCCGGCACTGTTAAGCTGTACTTACTCAAGGCCTTGGAACACAAATGTAAATACTCAACCATCCACCCATCCACAAGCTCAAACACTAAACAGGCACATTTAGAAACTGTTTGACTTAGAAATGTTGCAAGTTACGTCTTCTGGACACTGAGGCGGGCTTTGCATGTTGCGACATCGCAAGCCGATGCTACGATGTTGCACGTGATAGTCCCCGCCCCCGTCGCAGCAGCGATATCTTGTGATTCCTGGTGTAGCGAACATTATCGCTACGCCAGCTTCACATGCACTCACCTGTCCTGCGACGTCGCTCTGGCCGGCATCCCGCCTCCTTCCTAAGGGGGCGGGTCGTACAACGTCACAGCGACGTCACACGGCAGGTGGCCAATCAAAGCGGAGGGGCGGAGATGAGCAGGATGTAAACATCCCGCCCACCTTCTTCCTTCTGTATAGCCGCCGGCGGCAGGTAAGGTGATGTTCCTCGCTCCTGCGGCTTCACACACAGCGATGTGTGCTGCCGCAGGAACGAGGAACAACATCGTACCTGTCGCGGCAGCGTAATTTTGAAAAAGTCGGAGCCTACACCGATGATACTATGACGACGCTTTTGCGCTCGTTAATCGTATCATCTAGGATTTACACACTACGATATCGAAAGTGACGCCGGATGTGCGTCACTTTTGATTTGACGTTGCCAACATCGCACGTGCGATGTTGCAACGTGCAAAGCCGCCCTGAGGCTTTCTGCAACCTCATGGTGACAGCCATCCTTTGGTACTTGTTCCCAAGCCGTGACTATTTTTCCTTGTGTGACATTCATGCCTTTCAACAGCACCTGCTACCGAAGCCGATGATTGTGGGCTATAGTTTCATCATGGCTCCCCCCACCTCCTATATGAGATGCTGCACCTCCTTCTCCTCCATCTCCAAATTATTATCTCCGAGCATGTTGTCCAACCTGTAAGCACTGCAGCACAGCCTTGATGAAGCAGCAATGGGCTGTGGAAAAACTAATTTCATTAGGTGACAAAAAGTACACTGCTGCAGAGTTGCTAAAAGGTATAAGAGACCAGACAAATCTGCGACTCTTGCAGCCTTAGGCCTCCGACACACATCCGTGCCGCCGGTACGTGTTTGGTACGTTTTTGCACGTACCGGCGGCACGGAGACATGTTCACCAATGCTACCCTATGGTAGCCGGCACACACACGTAAAACCACACTGAATCCGTGTCCGTTTGTACGCGTGTGCGTTTTCCAACACGCTGATATGTCTGTTTTTCTCCGGCAGCACGGGTGTGACATGGCCCACATACGGACCACACGGATGTAGTGTGGATGCGGTCCCGTGTGACATGCGCTGGAGAAAACTCACGTGTCAGAGTAAAAAATAACAAAACTTTACTCACCTTCTCCAGCCCTCCTGTCTCTGCTGCTGCTGTCACTTGCTGCCGACCGCCGCTCATTATGCTCATTTAATATTCACTTTCACTGCGGTCGGCAGCAGCAGCAGCGGGGAGTCGGCAGGGCTGGAGAACGAAGATCAGTACCCTGGACAGCAGGAAGGACCACGTGAGTATGCAAATTACCGGTTCTCCGTGTGTTATCGCGGATAGCACACGGAGAACACACGTGGCCCGCAAGTACCGGAGACACGTACTTACCTACATGCAACATGCAGGGAAAATACGTGTCTCACGGCACGTGCATGATTTTCACGTGAGTGTGGCAGAGGCCTTAAGGGTACTTTACACTGTTTCTCAGCCAAGGGGCCTGGCCATCTGGTCCGCATCCATGGGAAGATGGATAGCATGGCCTAACTGGAGATTTTGGCCAAGAACCTCCGCTCCTCCATCAAGGATCTTAAGATGGGTCGTCATTTCATCTTCTAACAAGACAACGACCCAAAGCACACAGCCAAGAAAACCAAGGCCTGGTTCAAGACGGAAAAAAATCAAGGTGTTGCAGTGGCCTAGTCAGTCTCCTGACCTTAACCCAATTGAAAACTTGTGGAAGGAGCTCAAGATTAAAGTCCACATGAGACACCCAAAGAACCTAGATAACTTAAAGAAGATCTGCATGGAGGAGTGGGCCAAGATAACTCCAGAGACCTGTGCCGGCCTGATCAGGTCTTATAAAAGACGATTATTAGCTGTAATTGCAAACAAGGGTTATTCCACAAAATATTAAACCTAGGGGTTGACTAATAATTGACCCACACTTTTATGTTGAAAATTTATTAAAATTTAACTGAGCAACATAACTTGTTGGTTTGTAAGATTTATGCATCTGTTAATAAATCCTGCTCTTGTTTGAAGTTTGCAGGCTCTAACTTATTTGCATCTTATCAAACCTGCTAAATCTGCAGGGGGTTGAATACTACTTGTAGGCACTGTACCAATGATTTTTGTCTCTTTTGCGATCGTTTAAGGTCGCTCCTGCCACACGCTGCGATGTCGCTAACGGCAAACACAGTGACCCCGACGATATATCGTTAGCGATGTCGCAGCGTGTAAATGGCCCTTTATCTTTATTCAGTCATGTGTGATAATGGCCGTAACCTGGTGGCGGCTCTGAAGCTTGGCAAGCTCGCCACCAAGTAAATGAAGATCGTGAAGTAGTACCTAGCTGATTGTACCAGCGTCTTCTGTGATTCCTCTGTAGCTTACAACTATTGTGTATCCAAGCTGGACACATGACAGGAACTGTCCCTCTTTGTCCTGGAGTTGTTATTTTGTCTGAGCAGGATTTTTGTGCCCCCGGGGTATTATAACTGATCAACTAAGAGGGCGTGGCCTGGCAATGGAGGAGTGAGGACACTGATCACTCTAGCTCCCGTGCCCGGAGTGGCCCTAGACCCATTATAAAGCTACACATCCTGCTCCAAACACATTCAATGCTGGCCAGGAAGAAGAGGGATTATAGCAGACCGAGGAGTGACCACCCGGTGCCTTCCCCTGCAAGTATTCAGAGATTCCTTAGGAGCACGGGCCTGGCTCCGTCGGATCCCAAAATGGCGACAGCCTCCTCTCCAGCTACAGCCCCTCCATCTACCAGCGGAGAGGAGACCCGACACACAGAACGGCCGCAGGCACCCGGGACCTCTGCAGCAGACATAGCCTCTTAGAGACCAAGCGGAGGTGAGCAGCAGCCCAGCCTTAGCAGAGAGACAAGACATGAGGGAAATCCCCACTTACCTAAAATGGCCGCGCTGGACGGGGGTTCACCTCACCAGCCGATGGAACAGAAGAACGGCAAACAGGACACCCAGGACAGGTGTAAGATACAGGGAGAACCCCTTCTGCCTCAGCGATCGCAGTCCACAACAGTAGTACAAGCAGCAGCTATGCCACTGCAGCTCCAGCAGCCAGAGCAGACATCCAGCTCCCCTGCCATAGCTCCTGCACCAACAGAGCTGGAGAGTGCTCCCGGTGCTCAGAATAAACACTCTGCTGCTGCCATCTATTTCACTGGCAATACACCTGGCCCTGCACTGTGTGACCCCTTGCTGGCTCCATACATGCAACACCCTGGACGGGTAACATTGGGACTTCCTCTTACACTGCCAGATATGTCAGGCAGTGCCTTATTACAAGAGACCCCTTCCTCCCCAGAAAGGGGCACAACTCCTGTTGCTCTCAGATCTCCTCCACACAGCCTCACAGATGGAGATGCACAAATAGATACTCAGGAAGTCTGTGTATGGGATTACCTCAAGGCACGAATTAGATTCATACCAACTAGAGAAGAAATGGAAAATTACATAACCAGATTGGAGGCCTCATATAAAGCAGAGTCAGCGTCTATAAAAGGAGAGATGCAACAGCTAAATGAACGCATGGCAACCTCTGAATCCTGCACGGCCTCTATCTCAGCACAACTTGCTTCTCAAGCACAGGCCCTGTCTACGCAAGCTCTTCAGATTGAGCATTTGACAGGTCTGCTGGATGATTTAGAAAATAGGAGTAGGCGAAACAATATCAGGGTAAGGGGTCTCCCTGAGTCTCTGGTCCCCCAAGATCTGGATGAATCTCTACGGCGCCTATTCAACTCCATATTAGGCCTCCCACGAGACTCTCATCTGGAACTGGATAGGGCACACAGATCCCTGGGCCCTAAACCAGTAGAAGGCTCCAACCCACGGGATGTCATCTGCTGAGTGCATATGACTCGCCCACCCCAGGGCTATGGGACACCCGGTGCCGGGCCGGACTAGTCCGGGGGACGTCAGTGGTGGCGGGGCCCGGCTCCGTGGCCCTGGTGGGTGTCAGTGATAATATGGCTGGTGACTTGGGAGCAATTAAAGTTTGTATTTCGTGACGCCACCTGTGGTATGCGGCTATTAAGCCGCCGCTGCTGTGTAAGGCCTCCGGGGTGATGGTACGGCAGCAATGGTGGTACTGCTCCCCACAGGTGGAGTGGTGCCCCGGGGCACAGTTGGTGCTCGTGAGAGTCTATGGTGTGGTGTGGAATAACAGAGGCAACTCCAAGGGTGCAGTTCAAGTTGTTTACTCACAGTTCTTGTCAAGGCCTGCAAAAGCCTTTGGACTTCTGGGACCACTGTCAGGGACCTCCGCCGTTTCTGGGTGATTCTTAGAGCAAAATCCGGTACCCTTCTCACTAAGGTGTCTCTGTCTTCAGCCGTCTTCCTAAGCCTTGCCTTTTGTAGGATAAACCTGGCTCGGCCTCCACAACAGCCTCCAGGCTGGGGGGTCACCTGTCGGCTGATTATCCCTTTTCTAGAGGTTCTGCTGTGGGCTGTGGCCCGGGCAGTTTACAACTTTCCCTGGGCCTCGGTTTTTACTGTTTGGAGATGATTTTGCACTCCTCCGGTTTCTAGGGACCGTCCCCTGTTGCAGCTTGATCCCTCCACCGATGTTCCTGTGGAACAGGCCACCGCTGCTCTACAGCTACCCGTGGCCCTGGGATCCCTTCTGTTCTCTGCTTGGTGTCACCTGGACCCTCTGAGTCCCAGGATCTTCACCAGGAAGCGTCTCTTTCTTCTTTTCAGCTCCTGACTGACTAGAGCTTCTCTTCTGCTTCCCCTCCTTGCCTGCCTCCGGCAGACCTCCTCCTCCTTCCCCACTCTCTCTTCGACTACCCAAACTAGACTTTCCTTTCTTTGTCTGCTCTCTGATGGCTCCTCCCACCTCTCCAGTTGCTAAGCTGTACCCTATAGGAGCAGGGATGGGTCTTACGGCCCCTCCCAGCATGCAGCATGGGAGGGTAACTGCCACTATCCCTGGTCCCAGTGTGTTCCTAGCAATGGGTGTAGTGTAGATTTACCAGGGGACCGGTGTTCACTCCTTTCCTCACCCAGAATGGGGCATCACACCGCTGGATGGGGTGCAATGTCCTGTGGCGACGGAAGCCTCAGGGGCGCCACACTTAAATATAAAAAAAAAGAAGAGATCTTAAACAAGGCTCGACAGAAGGACTCCATTCTGTTAAAAAATACACCAGTCCAACTGTTGCCAGATTTATCCCGTCATACACTACAGAAACGCAAAGTCCTGAGACCTCTCCTGGATGCCCTCCGACAAAGGAATATCTTATACTCATGGGGATTTCCATTCAAATTACAGGTCCGACATGCTGGACTCCTACATGTGCTTCATTCTTTGACAGATCTTCCAAGCTTTTGCGCGGCCCTTGAGATACCCATTGTACATATTCCGGTTAGAGACTGGCCTTATGTTCACGGTACCTCTGGGATGGAGGCCAATGTCCCCCTACCACTACGGGTTGGGGCTCGTAGGAGGAATCGAAGCTCGCAGAGAAGAAGAGAAAAGGAGTCTATCCCTATTGTCTCATCTGGAGACTCAGTTTATTGAGTTTATTGTTCCTTTTCCATATAGGCTTATGTCCGACGCTAGGTGTGAAAAATGGTCTTTAAAGGTCCAAGTAAAATGGCTTAGGGATAAAATCTTGTCCTGATATATCTCATTATCTCACATGCCCAGATAGTTATCCTTGGCTAAACATCTTTTAAAGGGCTACACGTTTGAATGTTTAGAGGTTTAAATGTTCACTAAGCTATTCAGAAATTGATGGAGCTAGGTGTGTTGCTGTTTTATTCAGCTGTCAGTACTTTGTACAATTCTTAAACTGGGTCGTGGGTCGGCCCGGGAGGAGCAGACCTCCGTTGAAAGCCTACTTCCCTCTGGGGGTCTACACACTGCGGGCAGGTGTAGATTATTCTAACCCCCCCGATTGATGATTTACCTGTACTTTTCCTTTTTTGTGCCTTCTTTGTCTCTTGATAGACTATCCTATCTATCCTACACATCTTACCTTCTTTGAGGGCCCCCCTTTTTATTTTCCCCTCCCCCTTTTCCTTTTTTTTTTCTTTTCTTTTTCTTTTCCTCTCTTCCTTCTCTCTCCCCGCTCTCTCCTCCTCCTCTTCTTCTCTATCTTGGTCCACTTCTCTTTGTCTCCCTTCCCCTACCTTTCCCGGATCCCTTCACGCTCTCTGAAGCCCTTGGACCAACATGACCACCCTCAATTTTTGCTCTATTAACATACGGGGTTTTAATACTCCTCAAAAGCGCTCACAGGTCCTGTATTCTATGCACAAAAAAAAGGTTCAGATTCTTCTACTACAGGAGACACATTTTAAGAAAGATCATGTACCCATACTACGAGATAGATTTTATCCAGTTTGGTTTCACAGCGTTAACCCAGAGGCCAGAGGGTATCGATTGCACTCCATAAACACTTAGTGCACACCATAGTCGACTCCTGTATAGACGAGCAGGGTCGTTATATATTCCTTAAACTGAAGGTCGCAAATTCGACGTTTACAATCGCAAACTGGTACCTACCTAACACTAATCAGATCTCTACCTGTAGGGCCCTTCTCACGCAGCTATCTGATTTTGCAGAGGGGACATTGGTGGTTGGCGGTGACTTCAATTTTACCCTAGACCCAGCCATGGACTCCTCCTCTGGACAGAGCAATACCCGCACTAAGGAACTTCGTGCCCTAAAGCGGACTTTTCACGCCCTCCGACTGATTGATGTATGGAGAATCCTAAACCCTCAAGGTAAGGACTACACATATTATTCCCCACCACACAACTCATACAGCAGGATAGACCTTTTTCTGGTAAGCCACGGAGCACTGGCTTGGCATCCCATTACAGAGATAGGGGAAATTTTTTGGTCCGACCATGCCCCAGTCTACCTATCCCTTCAGGTACCCTCCCTCCCCCAGCGCTCATGGACCTGGAGGTTAAACAACAACTTACTCAAAGACAATCTCTGCCTAACGGAGTTGAGGGATTCAATCGACTCCTTTACGCAAGTCCATAGTTCTGACCCAACTTCTCAGCCTACCCAATGGGAGACCTTGAAGTGTGTCTTACGTGGAATACTGATTAAGCACGGCTCTAGGATCAAGAGGGAAAGAGCTGAAGAGATTGATAACTTGTTAACACAGATCCATGAGTTGGAAAATCTACATAAACTGACACGTACCCCCACAGTTCTGGCTGACCTCGTCCTTAAACGAATGAAGCTAAAAACCCTATTGGACCAGAAATTTCTCTGCCATAGAGAGAGAGTCAAAATTTTTTATTATAATTCATCTGATAAATGTGGTCGTCCTTTGGCACGACTTTTGCATCCCCGGGCCAGCACTTCATATATTCCATGCATCAACACCAAAGGAGACAAAAGAAATGATCCAACAGAGATCCTGGAGGTCTTTCGGTCCTACTACGAAGACCTATATAATATTAAAGGGCAGTATGCGGAGCTCCCACCCACTGACCTGGCAGATAGAATCGGGAGATATATACAAGAGACAGCCTTGCCCTCCCTAGATAGCAATGTTATAGAGACCCTGGAGGAGGATATATCGGAATCCGAAATCTGTAACGCAATTTCAAATTACTCCGTCAGGTAAATCCCCTGGCCCCGACGGGTTCACCCCGGCTTTTTACAAATTGCTTAAGGACCAATTAGCCCCGATAATGACCAAAACATTTAATTCTATTGATGAAGATATAAGGCTAACCCCTCAGTCTCTGGAAGCACACATTAGTGTGATCCCCAAACCGGGGAAAGACCCATTATTAGCTGCAAGCTATCGCCCTATCTCATTATTGAACGTGGATCTAAAACTTTACTCTAAGATTTTGGCTGATAGATTGTCCCCTTTTCTGCCCTCCGTCATTAACACAGACCAGGTGGGGTTTGTCAAAGGCCGCGAAGCAAGAGACAATACAATTAAAACTTTGTCTCTTATTGCTAAAGCTAAAAGCAATTCGATCCCGCTGGGTCTCCTAGCCATCGATGCTGAGAAAGCCTTTGACAGAGTCCATTGGGGATTTCTGAGGGCAGCATTGGGTCAGTTGGGACTGGGACCCCGATTTCTACAGAAAATTGGCGCTTTATATGATAACCCAACCGCTAAGGTCAGAATTAATGGGGCTTTATCCTCCTCCTTTGCTATACGAAACGGGACCAGACAAGGCTGCCCCTTATCCCCGCTTTTGTATGTAGTCATCATGGAACACTTAGCTAACGCTCTCAGGGGGAATAGTAACATCAAGGGACTCAAGATCGGGGATACCCATCATAAAATCGCATTATATGCAGATGATCTCCTGTTATACATCTCACAACCTCATATATCGATCCCGTCTATAATGATGGAATTCGAACGATTCGGCCTCCTTAGTAACTTTAAAGTTAATCTATCAAAATAAGAAGCCTTAAATATCTCTTTGACCCAAACTGAAGTTTCCAGGGCAATGTCTAACTTCCCATTCAAATGGAGACCTTCGGCCATTAAATATTTGGGTATTTCAATCCCAGCGGACCTCTCCAAACTATATACACTTAATCACTTACCACTACTAGAAGATACAATCAAGAACTTAAAGTCTTACGGGGGACTGAAATTGTCTTGGATGGGCAGGATGAATGTCCTTAAAATGGATATCCTGCCACGCTTTTTGTACTACTTTCAAACCATCCCCATTTCTCCTCCCAGTAGTTTTTTTCGTACCCTTCAATCTGCTATTATCCGATTCATATGGGGTAATATTAAACCAAGAATCAACTTACGCACTCTTACTCTTCCAAGGGAGTGTGGAGGAGCGGGCCTTCCTAACTTCAGAGTCTACATGCAGGCTTGACCCGTATATTAGACTGGCATTTCAACAGCGACTCTAGGCAATGGATACAGGTAGAGCAAGAAGGACTGGAGATCCCTCTCAAACACCTCCCTTGGATACCTCCTTCAGATCTTCCTAACGTAGGGATGCTTTCAGATTTTACCAAAGAAACGCTCAAAGTTAGTCCCATAGTATCCAAAAAAATGTCCCCTCCACAACTAGTTAGTCCCCTTGCTTCCTTATTCTATACTCCATCATTTCGCCCTGGATATAAACAGAGAAACTACTTCGGCTGGAGGGCGGAGGAAGACATCCGCTTGGGACACATACTGATTGTTGGTAAATTACCCTCATTCCAAACCTTTCGGACTCAACTCCCGTCTAGAAGTTCACAATGGTTGGAGTTCCTCCAACTACGGGCATTTGTCTCTCCGGGGAGAACAGTCGGTCGAGTCCGGGGCACTTGTAATGCCTTTGAGGAACTGTTTACTAAAAACATCCCGCCTGAACACACAGTCTCCCTTCTGTACGGTATTCTTATCAGAGTTGGAGTCTCAGGCAAACGAGGCTACCAATTGGCTTGGGAAAAGGAGCTGAAGCAACACTTCTCTCCCGATGAGTGGAAGAAATGTTTCTTATTTACTCATAAATTGTCAGTCCCGTGCTCTGCAGGGGAGAAAAATTTTAAGATTTTGACACGTTGGTACCAGTTTCCGTCTAAACTACATATTATATTCCCTTCAGTGTCTGCGATGTGCTGGAGATGTGGGCAAGACGTCGGTACAATGACACATATCTGGTGGGAGTGTGATGGAAAAAAACAGTTTTGGGGAAAAGTACTTGCAAACTATCAGCTTATAACTGGGAAAGCAGTGGATAACTGTCCCAAGATAGTCCTCCTCTCTATGTTACCACACTCAATCGCTTATCATAAGAGAGACATACTCCGCTTCTACCTGGCGGCGGCGCGCTCCGTCATACCTAGGTACTGGAAGTCCTCCACAATCCCTCCTATCTCGGAGTGGTACTCTGAAATGGCAAACATATATAGGATGGAGGAGCTCTCTGCCGACATTGCGGGTACTAGAGACAAATTTTGCAGGACCTGGGGAGAATGGATCCTATTTAAAGATTCTTCAGATTTTGTTAAACTGTTTTGATGGAGCCATAACATCTTATTAAATTGGTGGAGTAAAGCATGGTCAGGGATGAACCGGACAAGAATGTAGGATCACCTGATTCTCAGATGACAGAGAGTGCCCCTCCCCCGCCCTAATCAAATCGAATTACCCACCCCTTTCCCTTGTGTGTCTGCCTTCGTCTTCACCGCTTACTCACACTGCTACCTACCTCCCCCACACTTCCCCTTCTGATTTTCCTCCCTCCTCCCCCCTTTCTTTCCTTTTTCTTCTCTCTCTCTCTTCTCTTCTCCTCCCCTTTTCCTGGGTTCTCGTCGGAATCCAATTTGAAGATGTTTATTGAGGTTTATAGATGAAAAGTGTTCATTATTCGGTCAAATTGTGACAGATTGAAAAAACCTGATTTCTTTACTATGCAATTTATAAAAAGTTTGACATGTCAGTCATTCAGTTTCACATGCTGTATATGTATAATATGATATGTTTACAATAAAAATAGATTGAACATAACTGATCAACTAAAAATGGATGCCTGTTCTCAAAATGATTAAAGACTGGATTGGCGCTGACTTCTCAACCACAACAGATGACAGCAGCAGAGTCTAAACCCAAATCAAATTTTCCTGTTTTTTTCCCAAGTGTATTCCCTTGCTCCCCTTCCCACCCCAAAAAGGTTATACAGTTCATGACTCTTTTTTTCTGGATCTCCTCCTCCTTCTCTTCCTCCTACACCAAATCAACATGGCTATCATGTGGCCCTTAAGCCTGCTTTACATGTTACGATTTCGCATACGATATCGTATGCGATCGTAACCGCCCCCATCGTATGTGCGGCACGTTCAATTTGTTGAATGTGCCGCACAAACGATTAACCCCCGTCACACGTACTTACCCGTCCATACGACCTCGATGTGGGCGGCGAACGTCCACTTCCTGGAGTGGGAAGGACGTTCGGCGTCACAGCAACGTCACGCGGCAGCTGGCCAATAGAAGCGGAGGGTCGGAGATGAGCGGGACGTAAACATCCCGTCCACCTCCTTCCTTCCGCATTGTCGGCGGGAGCCGTGGACGGAGGTAAGCTGTCGTTCAATGTTACCGAGGTGTCACACACTGCGATGTGTGCTACCTCGGAAACATTGCACAACTGCTTGTTCAATCTTTGAGAAATGAACGACGTGCATGCGATGAATGGATTTTCGTTCAATCACAATTGCACGGAGGTGTTACACGCTACAATCATACTTACGATGCCGGATGGGCATCACTTACGACGTGACCCCGCCGACACATTGTAAGATTTATTGTAGCGTGTAAAGCGCCCTTAACTTACAGACCGGCTCTCCTAACATGAGCATGTCAGCTTCATATAATTACTGTGCGATCCTCACGCGAGTCACACACAAGTGTGATTCCAGCCTCATTCTTACAGTTTGCTTCTACGCCAGTTTTCATAAACACCCACAAATAGATATGAGAGAATTTATTGGAGTAAGAGCATATAACACGGACAATGATCGATGATGCTCAGACCGGCCAGTGGCTCTCCTGACCCGAGCATGACATGACGTGTTTATGCAGCTGTCACACTCTGTTCCAGAATGATCCCTAAAAATAAATGTTACACAAATTCAATAAAGGGTTTTGTTTTACTGTTCGTGGTTTAGATCAACTGATAACAATTGAAACAAAAAAAAAACATTGATCAATACAAACAACAAAAACATAACCCATTTTAATGGAGTGGCAGCTGGTGTGAATGGCATATTCAGAGGGGAGCAGATGGCACCCCCATAGACATGAACAGAGACAGAATGCGTTCAGAAGACTGTTGGCAGAAAGTGCGGTTACATTTGGGTCTTTGAATAACACAATAAAAGAAAATAAAAATAAAAACTTTCCAATCAAAACCAGTTACAAACCAGGCAGTGGCAAGAATTGTTCGTGTTGTTATAGTTTACACTCAGCAGTAATCTGCTCCTCTATAATGTGGTCATGAAATGATTTGCATTCTATTTGCTTCCTTTAAAGAGAATGTTCTCAATGTTGTAGCTTTTAAGAGCTCATTTTTAATTGCAAAGGGTTATGGTGTACTCGGGGCCCGGGCAGTGTATAACTGGGAAATGTCACGTTGGTGGCCATTGCCCGATTCCGTGACCTGGATGCCCTTTTAAAAGGGCGATGTATTTACACGAGATTATAATAATGTTCACACGTGACGCTACTTGCAGTTTTGCAGCTATGTAGATGGAGCCGCCGCTGCACAATGTTCACTACTTGAGCTGGTGTTAATGGCAGCCTGAATGTTAGGCCCTCCGCAAGCAGGGCCGGGTCCCAGAGGGTAGGGGATGTGACGAGTGTCGGAAGAAGGTAGTCCACACAAGGGTTTCAGTGCAACTGGTTTTTTACTCACTTTCTGGTGGTAACTGGTCACCCGAGGTCGGCTGGTTTCACCTTCAGGTGCCCTTAAAATTCCTAGCGCCAGTTTAGTAATCTGGTGCCTTTTTCCCCTGCACCTGTCTCTGCTTGGTGGGTCCCCGTGGCGTAGAGCAGCTGGGGGTCCCCGTCTGGTGGTCTACTGGTGTGTTACCGTCACTGGTCTTCTGGGTCCCTAAGTGGTAGGCCCTGCATCCCCATGGGGATGCAGTACCTTGTAGCTCCCTGATAGTTTCAGGGGTGCTACCTTACACACACATGTCCTTCCTGTATTGTCTACATATGCAGAGCCGAAGGGTATTGGCGTGGGAAATTTTGCCTACTTGTCAAATGTGATGCTAGCCACTACTTACGGGAAGTATGGACTGAGGAGTAGTCAGGAAAGCCAGTGTGGCGCCCTGGACAAGCCAGGACGTCACAGGTACTGCAACAACACACCCCGGCTAGGCACACCAAAGTCAAACAAAAATCCTTGTTGCCTCCCTCCAGGGGCTGATGTCCATACCAGGGGGTGGATCCAGGCAGTTGGCCCCACCCACCGAGGAGTTCACAGTCCTGGAGGCGGGAAAAGGAAGGGAGATAGAGTTTTGAGTTTGAGGAGTGGAGAAGTGAAGTGAAGTGGCAGTGGAGGAGACTGACCGTGTCCGGGTGCGTGGCCCGGGCACATATGGCAAGGTTGGCAGACGGTGGTGACCGTCAGCAGGAGGGGCTGATCGACGTAAACCATAAGGACCGGTGGCCCGCCGGTACCGGATCGGGGAGCGAAGAGAAGCCAGCACCATTCGGCAGTGCTTACGGACCCCGACCCGGCTAGGAGTCGCCGTAAAACCGGTTAAATCCATTAGCGAAGGGAACCTCCGGGGTTTCCAGCAGTCAAGACCCGATTGAAGGCAACAGCTCAAACCGTGAAGGGAAATACAGTCACCGCCAAGGCTACAGTTCCCAGGGCCAGAGCCTGCGGGTTACCGGTGGGAAGCCATTGGAACCGTGAACATAACACAGGTGCAGGGAAAGGCAGTCACCGCCAACCTACCGGGAGAAGAACAACCGCAGCCGTCTGTGGGACCCGTCCATCCAGCCGTTTGTTTTACCGGAGACTTTGCATTCGTCATTGGCTGAGTGAGTACCACTGTGCCGTGCGGCACCGCGCTGCCCCCGCGACCCTGCACCTCACCAGGCCCCGTAACCCGTCTGCCATCCTTCCCTCACCGGGCCCCGGGACAACCAACCCCCCCTACCCACGGAGGGGAGAAAACAACATCCAAGCTGCTCCCTGTCACCGCTCCCGGGATCCCCGTCCAGAACAGCAATGGTGCCACAACCTCACCACAACCGTGGGTGGCGTCACGGACAATTTCCCTAAGCCAAACCACCCCCTTTTCACTCACGGGCGAGGAGCGCCGCTCGAGTCCCCGGGATCCGGCCCACCGCTCGAGCCACCGAGCGAGCAGCAGCAGCAGCCGGACCCGAGCAGTGGGTGAGCGCAGCGCCCCCTCCCCGCCCGCGATACCAGCGTCTTGTAATGGGAGGACGCGTATGAGCACAAGGAGTAAATAATGGACGTAGTCAAGTCAATATCCTAGGGTCAGCAATCCAGAAGAGCATGTAATAGATTCAAGGGAGAAGCATAGACGTGGTCAGGTAACAGTCCGAGGTAAAACAGGCAGGTGGTCTCAACTGGAACAGAGGACAGGCAGAGAGAAGTCAAATAACAGTCTGTAGTCAGAGAGCAAAGATCAGACCAATATCAGAGGCACAAGCCAACAGCACAACTGCAGAACCAGAAAATGCAACTGGTGAGGTCCTGGGCAAGCATGCACAGTAAAGAAGCCTGAGCAATTACCAGGAAGGGGGTACACCTGAGTAATCAGCACCAACATGGAATCTTGAACTGTCAAACAAACTACTAGTTTAGTAACACCGGAAAGTGCAGCAGAGCATCTCCAAAGGCAAGAAGCTCTGCAAAAAGGAATCGTGACACCAACCTTCTCAGAAAGTCATAAAGATTATTACAAGTAGGGGAGCAGTGGGAAATTTTTAAAAATAAATAGCACTTTTGACTACAGTGACATGCAAATGTTTGGGCACCCCCAGTCAGATTACTGTTATTGTGAACGGTTAAGCAAGTTGGAGATGAAAATCTGTGGCTAGACCCCAAAAGAGCAGTGCATGCAAGAAGACACGGGAATCTCACAGAACTGGAAGATTTTTCCAAGGAAGAAAGGATGAAAATCTCTCAAACGAGAAATGAAAGACTCTTGGCTGGATACAAAAAGTGTTTACAAGCTGTGATACTTGCCAAAGGGGATGCTGGTAGGTACTACCTTTTTTGTTCATTTAAAAAAATTATATATTATATATATATATACATACAGTTTATATATATATATATATATATATATATATATATATATATATATATATATACACAGTATAGTCATGAATGAGTTAACAAATAAAGTTATTGGAACCGCAAGTGGAAAAATATCTAACGTGTTCCAAGATTGTATTTCAATGGGGAATTGAAGAACCTCAAAGATATCAGACATCTTTGCCCACTCATCGATTCTTATGTGCAGAGACTGACCGGAATACCGATAGCCATGTTGTAACTGATAGTCAACTACTCATAAAATCGTGCCAACATGTGTAATAGGGAGTTCTATTGTGTGGTCACATCGCACACCAGATGGTGAGCTAGTACTTGAAGGCACTGCTGCAGCTCTGTCAGACAGCAGTAGCTGATTGGGAAAATGGGTGTACACACGGTGTGCCTTCATAAGTAGCTCAAGCAAATCTAGGTAGGTCTTCAGAAACTTCTGAACGACTAAGTTAACCACCTAGTTCAGACATCGTTAGAGTGTGAGCTTGCAAAGCTTTAGAGTCATCAAAAGGTTACTGCCATTATCAGACACGACCATTCCTGGTTGTAGGTTCAGTGGCGCCAGTCACAGATCTGGTCTATTACAGTTAGGTCCAGAAATATTTGGACAGTGACACAATTTTCGCGAGTTGGGCTCTGCATGCCACCACATTGGATTTGAAATGAAATCTCGACAACAGAATTCAAGTGCAGATTGTAACGTTTAATTTGAAGGTTTGAACAAAAATATCTGATAGAAATTGTAGGAATTATACACATTTCTTTACAAACACTCCACATTTTAGGAGGTCAAAAGTAATTGGACAAATAAACCAAACCCAAACAAAATATTTTTATTTTCAATATTTTGTTGCGAATCCTTTGGAGGCAATCACTGCCTTAAGTCTGGAACCCATGGACATCACCAAACGCTGGGTTTCCTCCTTCTTAATGCTTTGCCAGGCCTTTACAGCCGCAGCCTTCAGGTCTTGCTTGTTTGTGGGTCTTTCCGTCTTAAGTCTGGATTTGAGCAAGTGAAATGCATGCTCAATTGGGTTAAGATCTGGTGATTGACTTGGCCATTGCAGAATGTTCCACTTTTTTGCACTCATGAACTCCTGGGTAGCTTTGGCTGTATGCTTGGGGTCATTGTCCATCTGTACTATGAAGCGCCGTCCGATCAACTTTGCGGCATTTGGCTGAATCTGGGCTGAAAGTATATCCCGGTACACTTCAGAATTCATCCGGCTACTCTTGTCTGCTGTTATGTCATCAATAAACACAAGTGACCCAGTGCCATTGAAAGCCATGCATGCCCATGCCATCACGTTGCCTCCACCATGTTTTACAGAGGATGTGGTGTGCCTTGGATCATGTGCCGTTCCCTTTCTTCTCCAAACTTTTTTCTTCCCATCATTCTGTTACAGGTTGATCTTTGTCTCATCTGTCCATAGAATACTTTTCCAGAACTGAGCTGGCTTCATGAGGTGTTTTTCAGCAAATTTAACTCTGGCCTGTCTATTTTTGGAATTGATGAATGGTTTGCATCTAGATGTGAACCCTTTGTATTTACTTTCATGGAGTCTTCTCTTTACTGTTGACTTAGAGACAGATACACCTACTTCACTGAGAGTGTTCTGGACTTCAGTTGATGTTGTGAACGGGTTCTTCTTCACCAAAGAAAGTATGCGGCGATCATCCACCACTGTTGTCATCCGTGGACGCCCAGACCTTTTTGAGTTTGCATGTTGTCTGGTCACAGCAACAGCTTCCAAATGCAAAACCACACACCTGTAATCAACCCCAGACCTTTTAACTACTTCATTGATTACAGGTTAACGAGGGAGACGCCTTCAGAGTTAATTGCAGCCCTTAGAGTCCCTTGTCCAATTACTTTTGGTCCCTTGAAAAAGAGGAGGCTATGCATTACAGAGCTATGATTCCTAAACCCTTTCTCCGATTTGGATGTGAAAACTCTCATATTGCAGCTGGGAGTGTTACGAGGGGGACCCGGGGAAGCGTGCCAAGATGGGAAATGGACAGCTTCCGCCGGTCAAGGTCCACTGTGCGGTGTAAGGGACCGCTGCTATGGTCAGGAAAGAGTGAGCGGGTTGCTGCTAGTGATCGTCTGGAATGTCACAGACGATCTATGTACACCGGTCCGCCCTAACCCGTGAGGGTTGTATGGCTCGGGGCTTCTCGATCGGTGTACCTGTTGCACGGGGACGCACAGAGGTGCCTACGCACATGTGCCAGCGGGAGTCACAGGATATGGCACGAGGGTAGCACAGAGGTGCCCACGCATGTGTGCTTTCAATAACCAGGTGAGTCCGGTGGAGACTCGAGGAGCTCACCTGGGACAGGAACACGGCCTGTTGAAGGAGATACTGCCGGAGCAGCAAGGCAGGAACACAGCATGCAAACCAGGTGCTGCCTAAGCAGCAAGGGCCAAGCCCACAAAAGACAATAATGCCTGAGCAGTGGCGTGGCAGCACGCTGCCAGACATCCAAACATAGAAGGACGGTCGCGCGCCGCCATGATGGCAGGGGGAGCTTTTAAGGAGGTGTAGCTCCACTCAAGGGCGGGCGCGAGATGGACGTGACCCAATCAGGATTCGTGACGTCTTGGCCCGGCCAGTCAGGATTCAGCACACCACCAGCCTCGTTATCGGGCCGTGTGATATCAGTGAGCGAATCAGAAGACGTCACGTGGGGCACATACTCATCTTCCTGCCTCTGGGTCATAAAGGCGGGATCCTCGGTTTCACAATGTGCAGAGATAAGGGAAGTCTTGCTGCTTCCCTGAGCATCCATCCCTTGCACACTGTGCAACCTCCCAGACCCTCTGCGATGCTGAGTAGGATGGCCCGTGGCAGACAAGGGATGGGAGACCACTCCATTCCTTGCAAGGGGAGAACCACTAGGTGTCACCCTTCTGCTGCGTCTCCAAGGAGGCAACTCCTGCAGACTGCGCAGTCTCCCAGACCTTTGGTGCTGCTGAGCAGGAGGGCTCGTGGCAGACAAGGAATGGGGGACCACCTCATTCCTTGCAACAGGAGAGCCACGAGATGTAACAGGGAGTGTGCACTTTCAGCCCATATTATATATATAATTGTATTTCTGAACATGTTTTTGTAAACAGCTAAAATAACAAAACTTGTGTCACTGTCCAAATATTTCTGGACCTAACTGTATATCTTCAATAATTCTGCAACAGTGTCCTGTTTGTCACCTAAAGAAATAAGTTTCAACAGAGCCTGTTGCCACTTCACAGAGAACGTGCTGCAGTGCTTCTACTTTGTGACTGAAATGGACGACTTGTGTGTCGCCCCAAAGCATGCCGCTCCAGCTTCAGGGGCGCCACAGGACCTTCTTCTGTATATTTGGCTACAGGTTAGTTAGTTTATATTATCGTGACGCCACACATGGTTTGCGGTCAGGGTTTGAGTGACCGCCACTGCAGTTTTAATGAGCGTCTGGGGCTGATGGGGTCTGCAGTCGGATGGTGTGGCCTCTCGTGAGTGAGGCTGGCCCCAGGGGCTCAGGTGTGTAGAACAAAAACAGGTCCCAGAATAACTCAGCCAGAGTCCAACAGTCTTTAACTGATTTTTACTCACTGTGCTATTGTTGTGAGTTGATCCGGGAGATGCTGCAATAAACCAGGTAGAACCAGGTGTCCTTCGGGCCAGTCTGAGGGTGACACTTAGCTCGCTGTCCTAGCACTTCTGTTTTCGGATAACCCCTGACCTGAAGTACCATGGGAGTCGCAACTGCCTTTTCCAGTATCCAGGTAGTCGCAACTGCCTTTTCTCCCCTGTGTTCGGCCTGTTTGCCGGCAGCGTAGACCAAGGAAAATGGCTTCAGGCTCTCTCTCCTTTACGGGTCCCTGTGTTGCTGCTGAGGCTCGTACCTGTGAGGTTGGTGAGGTACTTGTAGTTCCCCTCACCGGCAGGTTTAGCAAATAGTTAAACTAGAGTCTTCTCTAGGGACCTGTAACCCCTTACGTGCCTAGTCACCAGGCACAAACACTAACCTCTGATTGTCACACCCGGTCAGCGTAGGGGTAAATTATACAAACACTATTTGCCCAAAGGGCAACAAGAGGTACCCTAACTAAAGACCTAATCAAATAAACGTTATTAAATTATATAAATGGACAAATATTAAAATATTATATAGCCTCAGCCCCCTGATGAAGCCAGTCATGGCGAAACATGTCGGGGAGGCTATTAGCTGTTAGGTAGTTTTAACAGGCAGTGTAGGTGATAGCCAGCCATATGACGGATTAGGAATTATCCAGAGTAGTGTCGGTCCGCGGCCGCACTCATCTAATATGGAATTGGCCTCCCACCTGCCATTTTTAATCTTTGTCCATTTATATAATTTAATAAAGTTTATTTGATTAGGTCTTTAGTTAGGGTACCTCTTGTTGCCCTTTAGACAAATAGTGTTTGCCTAGTCACCAGGAGCACCTTCTTCTATGACTACCTGGGACCGTTCTCACCCGCCACCTGTCACTACACCTCGCAGTGTCTAACTAGTGAGAGCACGCGTCTGCGTCTCCTAGCAACCGCCGCTCACCACTACCAGACTGGCTAGCTCCACAACTTTCCTTTCAGCTTCTGCACTTTAGCTCCCAGCCCCACCGCTTCACCTCCTCAAAAGAATTGAAGGCTAGCCCTCCTCTGGAGACTACCCAAGGGTCCCCTCTAAAGGTGTGGGAGACCTGGTTGCTATGTGTCTGTGCGTACACACCTCATTCTGGCCTTTAGGATTTCCTGGAAGTACAGTCCCAGCATGGGTGCAGTACTCAGTGGTGCCTGACCGGGTCAGGGGCGCCACATTTGCTCATAGATGACCATTCAGATAGAGGATGCGGAGCAGGAGGGGTGCAGGAACTGGGGTAAAAGGTGAAGGTTGTCACTAAGGCCTGCAATTCTCAGGATAAGTAGCATGTGTGCAGTCTCAAGGTCAGATTCGGTCCCAGCCTACACAAGGTTCACCCTGTGTGCCATAAGAGAAATGTAGTGTTTCTGGGCACAAGCACTTGTTTTCATGTCGATCTTTAAGTGAACCTTACCATTAACTGCGTTGTTCAGAGCATTGGTGATGTTATGGGACACGTGCTGGTTTAAGGTTTAGATGGCACATCAGGAAAAATAAAATAGTGGTGGCTGAGGACCAAGTACTGAGGGACGATTGCCACCATGAGATTGCGGAAGGCCTTACTGTCCTTAAAAAGCATATTTCCAAAGCGAGTCATCTGGAAATTTGCCCGTTTTGTGCTTGGGCCTGGGAATGGGTGCTGGGTATCTGTGCATTCTAAAGGGGACTTTACAAGCAACGACATCGCTAAAGAGATGTCGTTGGGGTCACGGAATTCGTGATGCACATCCGGCCTCGTTAGCAACGTCGTTGCGTGTGAAACTTACGAACGACCGCTAAGATCAAAAATACTCACCTTATCGTTCATCATTGACACGTTGTTCTAATCCCAAATATTGTTGATGGTGCTGGATGCAGGTTGTTCCTCATTCCTGAGGCAGCACACGTTGCTACGTGTAATACCCTGGGAACGACGAACAACACCGTACCTGCGTCCTCCGGCAACGAGGTGGGTGTTACTTTCTTTCGGCTGCTCTCCACCCCTCCGCTTCTATTGGGCGGCTGCCGTGTGACGTCGCTGTGACGCCGCACAAACCTCCCCCTTAGAAAAGAGGCGGTTCGCCGGCCACAGCGACGTCGCTAGGCAGGTAAGTACGTGTGATGGGTCCTAGCGATGTTGTTCGCTACGGGCAGCGATTTGCCCATGATGCACAACCAACGGGGGCGGTTGCTTTCACCAGCGACATCGCTAGCAATGTCGCTGCGTGTAAAGCAGCCTTAAGGCCATGGGTAGGAACAGCTGAGTGCTGTGCTGGGACAAAGAACTGAACGTGGTTGCTGATGGAGCAGTGTACCCAAACAGGAGATTCTCATCATAAATGGATTAAAAAAAAGATTTTATAAATTTTGTTGGAAAAATGTGAAATTGCTAATGAACTTTTAACCCTTGCAACTTCCTAACAAAAAAAGATTTGTTTCAAAAGTTGTGCTAGTGTAAAGCAGACTTGTGGGGAAGGGTTATTGAATAACTATTTTGTGTGACATAACTCTCTGCTTTAAGGGCATAAATATTCAAAGTTTGAAAATGTCAACATTTTTCTACAAATTTTTGATATTTTCAAAAATGAATGCAAAAAAAATTGTCCTAAATTTACAATAATGTGAATTGCAATATGTCTTGAAAAAGCATTCTCAGAATCACCGGGATCTGTTGAATTGTTCCAGAGTTATTACATCATAAAGTGACACTGGTCAAAACGGAAAAAAAAAATCACTTGGTCAAGAAGGTGAAAACAGGCTCAAGGGAGAAGGGGTTAAACATGAAATAAATATTTTGCCACTAAAAATGTAGTTATATGTATAAACCAATTTAAAAAAAACAACTAAAAAGTGCATCTATAACAACCCAAGCTATAAAATTGTACCATAACTCATTTTAAAAAATAAAATAAAAAATAAGCCAAAAATGTGAAAAAAACCCCCCAAGCAATGAAAATGTGTATACTGTATTTTTGATTTATAAAACGCACTAGATTATATAGATTATAAGACACACCCCATATTTAGCAATAAAAAAGGTAAAAAAAAAAGGGGTTCCATCTTATACTCTGGTGGTGTCTTACCGGAGGAGGGGCGGCAGCAGTGGTGGAGCGGGGTCACAGGAGACAGGGGCTGTGCTAGAGTAGGGTGATGCTGCAGTAGCTGCGATGGGGGCTGTGCTGGCTGTGGTGGGGCTGTGCTAGCTGAGATGGGGGCTATGCTGGCTGAGGGCACCTTGCCGACTGTGTGGAGCAGGGCGGTGTAGCGGGTGTCACAGGTGCTGTGTTGGTGGTGTGGACTTGAAAGAAATGGCTCCCGAAGTTGGCACGCGCACAGATTGAGCTTTCGACTCAATGACAAGCGAGATCTGAAGCATCTCACCCGCCGCACCACCCTGCTCTAAACAGCCTTTACCACAGCCAGCGCAGCCCCCACCTCAGCCAGCACAGCTCACACTGCAGCCAGCACAGCACCCACCGCAGCTATCATAGCGCCCCGCAGCAAGCACAGGGCCCATTCTCCACCTCCCAGTATGCTACATTTGCATTATAAGCCACACCCCTCATTTTCCTCCCAAATTTTTTGGAGGAAATCTGTGTTTTATAGTCCAAAAAATTTGGTGTATATAAAAAATATGGTATCATAAATTCTAATTATTTTCTAAGTGCGGTCCATATACTCAGCCAAGTTTGAGACCCCTGCAGTAGAATATTGACTATTTAATTTGCTAATTTCTACTTCTCTCAGCATATAAAATGTTGGACATTTACTCGTAATGTCAGATCATATTATTGGACTATTTCTGTTGACGTTAATGTTTAGCCAATGAAAATGAATGCAGCAAAAATTGCTTTATTTTAGAGGTTTTCGGATAAGCTGTAGCTACTTTACACTTACAATAAGTGCTATTTTATTTTTCCCGGGCACTGTGTTGTATAGTTTAATGACAATATTATTTTACAAGATATTACATTTCCATTAAGGCAGGAAATAGTACGAAGGAGCCATTAAATTTAATAAAATAAAAATAATTATCCTCAATGAGAACGCGAAGGTTTATTGCAGCCATTGTGCATCTGCTTTTTAATGGGAAAGAAACATGATTTCCTAGCTATGCTTAGCAGTGCCAAAGTCAACATGTAAGAGTACGTATGTGATACAGTGTAATTGCATTTTATTGTTTGCATTTGAGGCATATGATATATAGGAAACTAAGGAGTAACGTTCTCCATGTGGTGAGTGACGTGCCTGTCTGTGGAGGCTCATAGTCCATGTAATGCTCCTCTGGAAATGCAAATTGCTTCTTCAGAGAGAAAGAGGATTTGAACTCTAGTGCCATCTATTGGAAGTAGAAATCCTATATGTCAATATCAACCCATTCATGAGCCTTGCCATATGAATTAGGATAAAAGCTAAACCAGAATCTCCATTTGCAGACAGTGTTTCGGGGTGTTACCCTTCGTCCTCTTCCTCTTTGAAGAAGTAATTTGCATATTTAATTTTTCAGAGGAGCACTGCATGGCTTGTGAGCCTCATTACATTGGTAAGTCAGGCATGTCCTTCTCCACAAGAAGAAACGATAGTCCTCAGATTGAAGCCTAAGTGTGGCTTTACACGCTACGATATCGCTAAAGTGATCTCGTTGGGGTCACGGAATTTGTGACGCACATCCGGCCGCTTTAGCGATGTCGTTTTGTGTGACACCTATGAGCGATTTTAAATAGTCGCAAAAACGTTCAAAATTGCTCATCAGTGACATCATCCCCTATTCCCAATTATCGTTGCTGCTGCAGTCACGATGTTGTTTGTCATTCCTGCGGCAGCACACATCGCTATGTGTGATGCCGCCGGAACGACAAACATCACCTTACCTTCGTCCACCGGAAAAGGAGGAAGGAAGGAGATGGGCGGTATGTTCCGGCCGCTCATCTCCTCCCCTCCTTTTCTATTGGGCGGCGGTTCAGTGACGCTGCTGTGACATTGCTGTGATGCTGAACGAACCGCCCCATTAGAAAGGAGGTGGTTCGGCGGTCACAGTGACGTCGCAGAGCAGGTATGTGCATGTGATGCTGCCGTAGCGATAATGTTCGCTACGGCAGTGATCACCACATATCGGCCATGCGATGGGGGCGGGTGCAATCGCACTCGACATCACTAGCAAATGCTAGTGATGTCGCAGCGTGTAAAGCACCCCTTAGCCTCTCACACAGCCAAATCAGATCTCTTGCTTTGCACTGACGAGGGGCATCACCTCAAAACACCATGTGCCTTAGGTCACTCTGCCTGGGAAACCCATACATTTTGACTAGAGATGAGCGAACCGGTCGTGGTTCGGCTCGAGTTCAGTTCGTTGAACGGAGGTCCCGTTCGAGTTCGGTTCGTCGAACGTTCGACGAACCGAACTCGAACCGCATAGGAAACAAGGGCAGGCATTCACAAACACATAAAAACACCTAGAAAACACCCTCAAAGGTGTCCAAAAGGTGACAAACAACTCACAACACAACACAAACACATGGGAAAGTGATAAGGACATATACTCATGTGAAAAAAAAAGAGCTGGACAAGGAAAAAGAGGACGAGACACAGATATAGGCATGGCACGCACTTCTAAAATCATGTAAAACACCGCAATGTGACTCCAAGCAGAGTCTCCCTTTTTTCCAAAAATTGGGCCACAGAGACACCCACCCCCTTCAGTGGCAGCACTTGTGCCCCAGTTGTACACTTCACAGGTACATTTGCATCAAGCACATTAAAAAATACGCCATCCTTAACCGTCCCCAGGATGACACCGGGGTAGGTAGCCAAGCCTTTCCTGATCCCAGCTCTGTTCATCTTGGCTCCTTTTAAAAAACACAGCAAGCAAGGGTTACTCCAAGCGGAGTCTCCCTTTTTTCCAAAAATTGGGCCCCACACACACCCACCCCTTCAGTGGCAGCAGTTGTGTCCCAGTTGTACTCTTCACAGCTAGATTTGCATCAAGCACATTCAAAAATACGCCATTCTTAACCGTCCCCAGGATGACACCGGGGAAGGTAGCAAAGTCTTTCCTGATCCCAGCTCTGTTCATCTTGGCTCCTTTTTAAAAACACTGTAAGCAAGGGTTACTCCAAGCGGACTCTCCCTTTTTTTAAAAAAATTGGGCCACACACACACCCCATCAGTGGCAGCACTTGTGCCCTAGTTGCAAACAGGATGTTTTGATTTGCATCAAGCACATTCCAAATCCACAAGCATTTACTCTCCCCAGGATGACACAGGGGTAGTAAATTCCTTGTGGATCCATGACTTGTTCATTTTGATGAACGTTAGTCTGTCCACATTGTCACTGGACAGACGCGTGCGCTTATCTGTCAGCACACACCCAGCAGCACTGAAGACACGTTCAGAGACAACGCTGGCAGCTGGACACGACAAAATCTCCAAGGCGTAACTGGAGAGCTCTGGCCATTTTTCAAGATTTGAAGCCCAAAATGAGCAAGGCTCCATTTGCAAAGTCATGGCATCAATGTTCATTTGGAGATACTCCTGTATCATCCTCTCCAGCCGTTGACTATGTGTCAGACTTGTTGTATCTGGTGGCATTGCAAAGGACGGTCTAAAAAAATTATGAAAAGATTCCATAAAATTGCTGTTACCAGCACCAGATACTGTGCTACTGGTACGGGTAGACTGTTGAAGATGACGAGACCGTCCCATGTTTGTCAAGTTACAACTGGGAGATTCACTTCCTGCTCCTGCACGGTTGTTTGGTGGAAAAGCCGAGCTAAGATCGAGTAACAGCTTCTGCTGATACTCCTGCATACGTGCGGCCCTTTCTATGGCTGGAATTATGTCACAAAATGTGGACTTGTACCGGGGATCTAATAGTGTGGCAAGCCAGTAGTCATCATCACTTCTAATTTTGACAATACGAGGGTCATGTTGGAGGTAGTGCAGCAAGAAGGCGCTCATGTGTCTTGCGCAGCCATGCGGACCAAGTCCACGCTGGGTTTGTGGCATAGAGGTGCTAACCGTTCTTTCTTCCTCTGACATCTCCCCCCAACCTCTTTCAACTGAAATTTAACCAAGGTCTCCCTCATCCGCTGAGTCTTCCATGTCCATGGACAGTTCGTCATCCATTTCTTCATGTTCTCCTGCAGCTTCCTCAACATTTCGCCTGCTACCATGCGCCCTTGTTGATCCCTGTCCCCCATGGTCTCATGCCTGCCGCGTTGGTGATGATGAACGTCTGGACCTTGGTGATGTTGTTGTCCCTTGCGCATATGAATCCTCCTGCAGTTCCTCCCCTTCCTGTTGTCCCACCCCCTGACTCCGAATAGTGTTTAGCGTGTGCTCCAGCATGTAAATGACTGGAATTGTCATGCTGATAATGGCATTGTCAGCGCTAAACATATTCGTCGCCATGTCGAAACTGTGCAGAAGGGTGCATAGGTCCTTGATCTGAGACCACTCCATCAGGGTGATCTTCCCCACCTCTGCATCTCGTTGGCCCAGGCTATACGTCATGACGTATTGCACCAGGGCTCGGCGGTGCTGCCACAGTCGCTGTAACATGTGGAGAGTCGAACTCCAGCGTGTCGCCACATCGCATTTCAGGCGATGAACCGGCAGGCCGAAAGACTTCTGGAGCGATGCAAGTCGCTCAGCTGCGGCGGTTGAACGGCGGAAGTGAGCAGACAGTTTTCGTGCCCTGGTCAGAAGGCCATCTAGGCCGGGATAGTGTGTTAAAAATTGCTGGACAACAAGGTTCAACACGTGAGCCATACAAGGCACGTGTGTCACCTTGCCCAGGCGAAGGGCCGCACCCAGGTTTGCAGCATTGTCGCACACGGCCTTACCAGGCTGCAGGTTGAGTGGAGACAACCATTTATTAAACTCGGACTGCAGAGCTGATCACAACTCCTCAGCTGTGTGACTCTTATTCACAAGACATGTCAAGCTAAAGACCGCCTGATGCCGTTGTGCTCTGCTGCCAGCATAGTAATGAGGGGTGCGTGATTCCTTCTGCGCAGTGAGAATGCTGGTGGCCTGACCAGGCAGGCTTGGGGCGGAGGTGGAGGACCCAGATGAGGTGGAGGAGGCAGAAGCAGTGGTGGAACTTGGACAGACAGAGGATTGACACACAAGTCGTGGGGACGGCAAGACTTGTGCAGCAGACCCTTCACCATCTATCACCATAGTTACCCAGTGCCCAGTCAGCGACATGTAACGTCCCTGTCCATGCTTACTGGTCCAAGTATCGGTGGTGAAATGCACCCGTTCACACACAGAGTTTCTCAAGGAAGCGGTGATGTTGTGTGCGACATGCTGGTGTAGCGCGGGCACACCTTTCTTAGAGAAGTAGTGGCGACTGGGCATCTGGTACTGGGGCACAGCGACAGACATAAGGTCTCTAAAATCCTGTGTGTCCACCAGGCAGAAAGGCAGCATTTCGGTAGCCAAGAGCTTACAGAGGGATAAAGTCAACCTCTTAGCTTTGTCATGGGTCGCAGGAAAGGGCCTTTTATTTGTCCACATCTGAGGGACAGAGATCTGGCTGCTGTGTATAGACGGTGTTGAGTAGGGTGTCCCTTGAAAAATGCAGCTTTGTGAGGAAAGTGCAGGCGTAGACATGATGTTGCCTTCATCCAACGTTGGTGCTATCGATGTCTGAGAGAGCTGTACACACGCACTTGTTTCCCCTTCCAAACCAACTGACGACCTACCAAGCAAACTGCCTGTTGCGGTTACAGTGGTGAAAGTTGTGGGTGGAAAACCAGGTGTGACAGCTGTCCCCACAGTCCTAGAAGATGAAGAGCGCGCGGATGCACTAGAAAGGGCAGGCCATGGATGGTTCGCTCCGCTAGGCCGCATTGCAGCACGGTGAGCTTCCCACCGGGACATATGATATTTATTCATGTGATGATTCATGGAAGAAGTTGTCAAACTGCTGAGGTTTTGACCTCTACTAACAGAATCATGACAAATTTTACAGATCACATAATTTGGGCGATCTTTTGCTATGTCAAAAAAGGACCAGGCTAGGCAAGGCTTAGAGGGCATGCGACCTGTTGATCCACCCCGACTAGTGCTCAGAGGCAGAGTGGTGGCTGAGGATGCAGTTGTAGACGTGCTACCAGTACTCCGACTCTGTCCAGGAAGGCGCAAGGTAACTTCGTCATCAGTTGCATCCTCCTCCACCACCTTGCATCCTCCTCCACCCCAACTTTTGACCTCCTCGAGTGCCTGACTGTGGGTTGACAGTAGGTGGGATCTAGAACTTCCTCATCAATTATTGTGTTTTTACTCCCCTCACCCTCAGACCGAGCCTTTTCTTGCCCTGACCGAATATTTAAGTTGTCATCCCAATCTGGTATCTGCGTCTCATCGTCATCAGTATGTTCCTCATTGTCTATAACAACAGGTGTTACAGTTGGTGAAAAAGGGTCAACATTATGCTCAGAAACTTGGTCCTCACGGCCTAAATCAGAGTCACAAAGGTTCTGGGCATCACTGCAGACCATTTCCTGGTCTGTACTCACTGTAGCTTGGGAGCAGACCTCTGATTCCCAGGCTATAGTGTGACTGAACAGCTCTGCAGACTCAGCCATCTCAGTTCCACCATACTGTGCAGGGCGGATGGAGACTTCAGAGCTGGGAGAAAGCAAGTTTGATTGGGATGACAACTCAGAGGACTGGTGTTTTTTGGATGCGGTAGTTGAGGTGGCGGAGAGGGCACTTGTTGGACCACTTGAGATCCATTCAAGCATTTTCCTTTTTTGGCCATCATCTTGTTCCAGTTGTCCGTGTCCGTAAAAAAGGGAGCACATCGGATTGTCCACGGTAAGTAGTAGACATCTTACTTTTGCTGGAAGATGGTCTATCTTAAGCAGATGTTAATGGAGCTTTGCCACCTTCCCCACGGACAAACCCTTTTTTTCCTTTTCCAACACGCCTCTTACCCTTTCCACCAGCATCTGTCATTTTGCCACTCATTTTGATTGCAACAAGATTGTGCACTTAAAATGTGGTAGTAAAAATTGAGAGGTGGTGTAGATTGCAGCGGTGGTCTAGCTTTATTAACAGCAGAATAAACAACAATAATTATCCCTGGCAATGCAACTACGGCCCTTAAACTGGCAGCAGTGTTTGCTAGTATAATGGCTTAGTAACAATGAGTTTGAGTGTGCAATGCAGGCAGATGTGCTGCAAATATCTTTGCACTTGTGGGACAATACAGAAGTCCAACAGCCACGTTTAGGATGCCACTAAGTTCACTCAGTGTTTGCTAGTATAATGGCTTAGTAACAATGAGTTTGAGTGTGCAATGCAGGCAGAGGTGCTGCAAATATCTTTGCACTTGTGGGACAATACAGAAGTCCAACAGCCACGTTTAGGATGCCACTAAGTTCACTCAGTGTCTGCTAGTATAATGGCTTAGTAACAATGAGTTTGAGTGTGCAATGCAGGCAGAGGTGCTGCAAATATATTTGCACTTGTGGGACAATACAGAAGTCCAACAGCCACGTTTAGGATGCCACTAAGTTCACTCAGTGTTTGCTAGTATAATGGCTTAGTAACAATGAGTTTGAGTGTGCAATGCAGGCAGAGGTGCTGCAAATATCTTTGCACTTGTGGGACAATACAGAAGTCCAACAGCCACGTTTAGGATGCCACTAAGTTCACTCAGTGTTTGCTAGTATAATGGCTTAGTAACAATGAGTTTGAGTGTGCAATGCAGGCAGACGTGCTGCAAATATCTTTGCACTTGTGGAACAATACAGAAGTCCAACAGCCACGTTTAGGATGCCACTAAGTTCACTCAGTGTTTGCTAGTATAATGGCTTAGTAACAATGAGTTTGAGTGTGCAATGCAGGCAAATATGCTGCAAATATCTTTGCACTTGTGGGACGATACAGAAGTCCAACAGCCACGTTTAGGATGCCACTAAGTTCACTCAGTGTTTGCTAGTATAATGGCTTAGTAACAATGAGTTTGAGTGTGCAAAGGACAGGAGGGTACAGTGCCAGGGTTGTGGGTCTCTGGGTAGAGGAAAGGAAGCCTGCCTTTCTATCCCTCCTAATGGGGAAATGCAGCGAGGAAATCCCTGACCTTAGCTACACAGACGCTGTCATCGTGTGTAGCTGTTAAACTCTGTTTTCACGGACCTGTCACCTATGGCTCTGACCCTGGCGGTATTAGCCCTTAAAAGGACTGATAGAAAGTGCTATCCCTATGCTGTACAGCGCTGTGTATAGAGCGTACACAGCGGTATCGGAGCTAGGCGCTGCGCCAGCGGTGACTGACACCAAGGATGCAGAAGGCAGATAATGGCGTGCTGGAGGAAAATGTCCGTTTTTATAATGCAGGGACATGTGACATGGACATCCTATCACACATGCCGTTGCTTCTCTGGCTAAAAGTCCACTTAGCTGTGTGTGTGTCTGGGATTGGCTGACATGCTAGCCTGCCCCACTACACGCGCGCGCTTAGGGAAGGAAGACAAAGAAAAAAAAAAAATGGCGATCGCCATTATACAAACAGCAGTGATCTGAATGCGCTGTTCCCGCATACTATACACTGAAATTTCATAATAGTGTGAGTCACAGAGTGACTTACACTATTACAGCGGAAAGCCAGCTAGGAATTAGCTGGTCTTTTTGCTGCTAGAACCGTTCTCGAACGTATCTAGAACTATCGAGCTTTAGCAAAAAGCTCGAGTTCTAGTTCTATCTAGAACAGCCCCCAAAATCACTCGAGCCGCGAACTGGAGAACCTCGATCCACGAACCGCGCTCAACTCTAATTTTGACACATTTGCACCACCAATTCATTATTTCATACTTATGTAAGCACATACCTTTAATCCAGGTCTTCTTGGAAGGATAGGGGAATTTTTAAATTACAATGTGGAAACCTTCACTATTTATTTTTTTTCACTGCTTTTTGTTGTGTTCACATTTCACGTATGTCCATTAGTAGGACTTTTCAGATGTGGTCCCCTTATGGGTTCCCTCTGATGGTCAAGGGGGGAGTGTGTAGCCCTTAGGTTTGGTCCCACCTTGATCCCTGACTCTCCTCTCTTGGGAGTAAAGTTGACAGTCAATTTTTCCTAGTTCTCACTTGGGGTGGTAGCCTGTGTAGATGCTAGGAGCAAGATTGGGTCTCCTTTGTCTTCAGCTAGGGAAAGCTATTTTCCCTGACCCTCACTGTGGCCGTCTGGCTCGAAAGCTTGAGAAATGGTTTGGGATCCCTTTAAGAAACCAGGATCCTGCTTGCGCTTTTTTTTTTTTTTACACACTTGGATAGACAGTGCAATCCTTGGCTTTAAAAAAAAAATAAAAAATAATATATATATATATATATATATATATATATATATATATATATATAATATGTCTGCAAAATGAGATTCTGGTTTGGCTTATATCTAGTGATTGGTGAACCCATATTGTTAAATTAAGGATCCGTGCCGGATACCTATCATCTTTGCACCAATCGCAGAAATGGAGTTCTCAGGGAACTCCGTGTAACTATCTGGATTCTGCCATCTGGATCATTAAAAAAATAAAGTAAAAAGAAAGAAAATAGGGATAACCAGGAGCGTTATACTTACGTGTCCAGCACGGCAGTAACACTATTTCCAGGGCCGCTCATTACCCTAAAACATATTCACTACTTCCCTCGCCCACCAGGAGTCCTGGCGTCTCTAACTGTTTGCAATCAGACCACGCACCCACCCTGTGTGATAGCGTCTGTGATTGTTTGGAATCACATACATTGTGTGCGTTTCTATAGTGGTGTAAAAAAAAAAAAAAAAAAGTGTAGGGTCCACCCACATGTTAATACCCAGCACAGATAAAACATATGGCTGCAGGCTGCAGCCCCAAGCCATGTGCTTATCTCGGCTGTGTATCAAAATAAGAGGGACCCTATGCGGCTGGTATTCTCAGGCTGGGGAGACCCATGGTTATTAGGCCCTCCAGCTTAAAAATAGCAGCCTAAAGCTACCTAGAATTGTCGTATCTCTTAAATATAACAATACTGGCACTTTACCCTGCTCATTCTGATTGCCCTGGTGCGAAGGCAATCAAGGTAATATAAGGGGTTAATGACAGCTCACAGCTGCCACTAAGCCCTAGATTAGTAATTGGAGTTTTTTATGAGACCTCCCTTTACTAATCTGTAAGTGAAAATAAATAAACACAAACACTGAAAAAATCCTTATATCATATCTTAAATCATATGACAAGGCTTATTAAAGAGTCGATTATGAATTTTAGAATTGCTACTTCCAATAGCTGTCATTAGAGGTCAAATTCTCTTTCTCTCTTAAGTGGCAATTTACATGTCATCTTAGGAAAGATATTTGCTCAGCACGGTGGCTCAGTGGTTCTAATTATAAATTTGTAGAAATAGTGTCCTTTTTTAAAAATCTGATCAATTGTAGCAATGGTGTTTTGGTTTCAAAATCCACAAAGAACATCTGCAAGAAGGTTCTATGTTTCCCCCTTGATTATGTGGGTTTCCTCCTACACTTCAAAGACATATGCCTTATTTTGTCATGTGAGACTTATTCAAATCACTTTGACTTCTGGCATTTGCTGATGTTTTTTTGCTCCAAATTCTAGTTCATTATATTGGCACAAACTCTAAAATGCACTTTAGTTCTGTCCTTAACCACTTATTAGTGCCAAAAGTTGCAAAAACCTTGAAAAATTGAACATTTGTCTGAAAATATACCAAAAATCTTACCGAATCCTCACTGTTGGAGGAGGAAGGGCTGAAGTGATATGTGCCAAAAAATGTGGCATTTGGCTGAATGGCTATAATTCAAAGCAATGACTTGACCACTTCCAAATATCACCAGTGGGAAAGAAAAGCCAGTGGAGGCTTTAAATACTTACATCCACCAGGTAATAAGGTAGGCTGAATTACAGCATTGAAAACACCTTGTGACAAAAAAGAAATGAACACAAACAAAACATGATCAGAACCTCAACAGAGACCAAACCTGATTGTGGCTCAGTGGAGAGGGAAACAGGTGACAGCACAGAGCATTGCCAGGTCAAATCTTGAGGCATGACACAGCAATGATGTATAGTGGCTATGGTCTATAGGAAATATAGATTGTGAGTGATGATAAACTATGTTGGGGCTATATAAATAAATAATATAGAAGGACCTGAAGACAATCTGAATACTGTTAAGTCTGTATACAGTGCAACCAATATTTGGCATTAGTTACTTGATATTAGTTATTATTTATCTGTTTAATTGCTTACAGAGAAAGTGAAAAATGCTGTTTTAATGAGGCTATCCTTACTGCATAACTCAGGTCATTGATAAAGTTGTCCTTCTGTGCATTCTCTTCTTTTGAAAAGACAAAGTGGCTTTCACTATACTTGGTGTTTCTACTTCCAAATCCTATGCGGCTGTAGTTGGCAATGTTCATTAGATTGTGAATTGGCACTAAACATGCATTTTCAGATGGGTACATACAGTTCAGATTGGTGAACCATGATCCCCACTCCCATGATCATAGGCAACTCAACATTGAGACCTCTGGGGATCATACATTTTTAACATTTCCTGTAGCTAGATTATAAGTAGAAAAGAGCAAAAAAATCAAGTGGAATTTAATTTCAATTTAATTTTTACAAAAATCCTCATTCGCAAAAATGGAGATTTTCAGATTTTTGTAATTTGCCTCTATTATGCAGATTCAGCAAAATGTCGGCCACTGGCCACCATTTTTTGGACACTAAAAGGCAATGGAAATGTAAACATAAAAACAAAAGCCTTATAATTACTTCTCGGCTTTTCCACTTTTCACCACCATGCGTTCAGTTGTCGTGATATCTTTGAATCAGCATCTGGCAGGACTAGCATCCGGAAACCCTCAGTCACTAGCCCTGGGAGGTTTCTGTGCATTCGCTCGCAAAGGTGCTGCCCATAACGTTGTGGCATGCACCGTTACTGTTTTGGGTGCATGCGCAAAACTCTCTAGAGCATAATAAGGGCATTAAATTCACATAGAATAACTACTCAAATCGAATTTTTCAGGAGATTGTGACTGTGGGGAAAAACACTCTAAACAGAATATTGAAAGCGGTATATATTTAAGATCATAAGAGGATGGTTATGCTGGTCTCTTACATTTCCATAACTGTGCAACTTATTTCCTGTGTGACCAATGGATTAGGTGCATTGAAGTCCAACATGCTTGATTCTTCTTAACCCAACTTCTGCCATGGTTTAAAGCATGTGTCTCCAACACGGCTGGGTATATTGGATGCACATAAAAAAAATGTAATTTAAAGGGCCTCATTCTTCCCTGGATGATGATGATGAGATGATGTTTTCGGTGATGACAATGTTTTTTCTATATGACTTTTTGATCATTTTTGGAAAAATGTTGGTATTTATTTTTTTTAGTTGCATTCTTTGTAGGGTTTATAATAGTTTTATAGCTTGGGCTGTTACGGATGCAGCTATAAGAAATATACAGTGCTTTTTTTGTCTTCATTAGTTTGTATACAGTATCAAGCAGCCTTTTTAGTGGTAAATATTTTTCCATTATTTTTTCATACTTTACTTTACTTTAGCCCCTTATTGTAATGCTGGTCCCCATCTTTTAATAATGCCCCCCTGATCTCTTTCCTGTAATAATGTCCACATCCTGGCTCCTGTCCTGTAGTAACATCTTCCATCGTGTAATTATATCTCCATTCAGGTACCCATCTTGTAGAAGTGTCCCCATATCCTGGTTTTCATCTTGTAGTAGTATCCCCTACCCTAGTCCCCATGATCTCTGGTCTGGCGCCTCTGGTGTGTCACGATTGCTATCCTTCTTCTGAGGCACGTGTGCATAACGCGTCCTACATCATGTACACTAGCCGGCATTGCGCCTCTGTGCATGCACACTTTGATATGCCCTGCTCAGGGCAGATTAAAGTATTGTAGTGTGCATGCACAGAGCGGTCTTTAACCTTTCCTCGTGTGGCGCCCGTGATACTTCAGTTGCCACAGGGTACTGCACCTCGGCTGAGGTGCGGTATTCACCACGGGTACAGAGGAGGTCATTGCTGGTAAACACCACAATCCATACAACACACAGTCAGTTGCCCTCCCACTGGGACTGGGTTAGGGTAGGGTGCTGGGGGTGGCCATCACGAGGTATGGGACCTCCTGCACACTAGTTCAGTGACCGGGGGGGTGGAGCATCATCAAAGGGGGAGTGAGGCGACAAACGCACACAGATGAGAAAGGAAAGGAAACCGACCATGAACAGGCACGGATAGAAAGAGCACTCAGAAAAGCCAGGGACCCATGGTCTGGAGCTGGAGCCCTCGACCTGGGTTTCCAGATAGAAAGGGGGATCCCAAGGCTCACAAGGAGTGCGACAGGCACCCATGACACATTCCACTAGCCAGGCCCTAGGGTGGAGAGATTACCAAAAGAAAGGACACACAGGAAGAAGCACCGGCCTTTTCCTCTGAACTATCTGGGATCGGCTGGAGCCCATGACAGCGGAGCTCCACACTCCAAAGGTGGTGCTACTTCAGGGAGTAAAGAACTTTGACTGCAACCCCTGTGTCGTCCAATCCTTCCCACGCCCTATCCTAGCCTTAGCTGCATGGTAGCAGGAAACTACTACTCCCAACATCCCTGGGGCCTGAGCTCTGCCTGTGGAGAGCTGCACCATCCGAGCTGCACTAGCATCTGCCCCAGAGGATACCTCCCCCAGTGGTGGCTCCTATATTAGCCACAAACCACAGGTGGCATCACAAATACAAACTCTACTCCCCTGTAAATAACCCTTCCATCTTTATTGACACCGTTGGGGGTCACATAACCTGGCCTGGTCGCTGTGATATCCCACTCCCTACACCGGCCCGGTGATGAGTAACCACCCCCCCACATCCCGTGGGCGCGTCACTTGCACCTGCATATTACAGCCTGGGCAGTTATATATAGTACTAGAAGGTGGCCCGATTCTACGCATCGGGTATTCTAGAATTTACGTATTGTGTAGTTCATGTATGATTTTTGTTATATATATATATTGTTGTGTGTAGTTACCAAGTGTTTGTGTAGGGCGCTGTACATGTTCTGGGTGTTGTCTGGGTGTGGTGGGGGGTGAGAGCGGTGTTGTATGTGTGTTGCGTGTGTTGCATTGTTTGTGGAGTGCTGTGTGTCTGTAGCGTTGTGTGTGTGTTGCGCGGTTTGTGTGTGTGTGGTGTGTTTTGGGGGGAGGTATGTTTTGTGCAATGTGTGTGTTGTGCGGTATGTGCGTATATTTGTGTGTGCCGTGGTGTTTGTGTGTTGGGTGTTGTGTGTGTGCAGCGTTGTCTGTGTGTGTGGGTGTGTGGGTGTCTGTGTAGGGCAGTTGTTTGTGGTTCCCAGTGTGTGTGTGTGTGGTGTGTTGTGCAGTGCGCGCGTGTGTGTGTGTGTGTGTTGGGGGGAGGTGTGCACCTCCCATCGTGCTCCATCCCCCATGCAGCGCACTCCCCATCGTGCTCCATCCCCCATGCAGCGCACTCCCCATCGTGCTCCATCCCCTATGCTGCGCACCCCCCATCGTGCTCCATCTCCCATGCTGTGCACTCCCAAACGTGCTCCATCCGCCATGCTGCGCACTCCCAAACGTGCTCCATCCACCATGCTGCGCACTCCCAAACGTGCTCCATCCGCCATGCTGCGCACTCAAAACGTGCTCCATCCGCCATACTCCGCACTCCCCATCGTGCTCCATCCCCCATGCAGCGCACTCCCCATCGTGCTCCATCCCCTATGCTGCGCACCCCCCATCGTGCTCCATCTCCCATGCTGCGCACTCCCAAACGTGGTCCATCCGCCATGCTGCGCACCCCCAAACGTGCTCCAACCGCCATGCTGCGCACTCCCAAACGTGGTCCATCTGCCATGCTGCGCACTCCCAAACGTGCTCCATCCGCCATACTCCGCACTCCCCATCGTGCTGCATACCCCATGCTGCGCACTCCCAAACGTGCTCCATTTGCCATGCTGCGCACTCCCAAACGTGCTCCATCCGCCATGCTGCGCACTCCCAAACGTGCTCCATCCGCCATGCTGCACACTCCCAAACGTGGTCCATCCGCCATGCTGCGCACTCCCAAACGTGCTCCATCCGCCATGCTGCGCACTCCCAAACGTGCTCCATCCGCCATGCTGCGCACTCCCAAACGTGCTCCATCCGCCATGCTGCGCACTCCCAAACGTGGTCCATCCGCCATGCTGCGCACTCCCAAACGTGCTCCATCCGCCATGCTGCGCACTCCCAAACGTGATCCATCCGCCATGCTGCGCACTCCCAAACGTGCTCCATCCCCCATGCTGCGCACCCCCCATCGTGCTCCATCCCCCATGCTGCACCAGCATCAGCCTCTCTACCCGCAGCATCAGCCTCTCTGCCCGCAACATCAGCCTCTCTCCTCCCAGCATCAGCCTCTCTCCTCCCAGCATCAGCCTCTCTACCCGCAGCATCAGCCTCTCTCCTCCCAGCATCAGCCTCTCTGTCCCCAGCATCAGCCTTTCTGTCCCCAGCATCAGCCTCTCTCATCCCAGCATCAGCCTCTCTCCTCCCAGCATCAGCCTTTTCTGTCCCCAGCATCAGCCTCTCTCCTCCCAGCATCAGCCTCTCTCCTCCCAGCATCAGCCTCTCTCCTCCCAGCATCAGCCTCTCTCCTCCCAGCATCAGCCTCTCTCCTCCCAGCATCAGCCTCTCTCCTCCCAGCCTACCCCAGCCTCAGCCTCCCCCAGCATCAGCCTCTCTCCTCCCAGCATCAGCCTCTCTCCTCCCTGCATCAGCCTCTCTCCTCCCAGCATCAGCCTTTTCTGTCCCCAGCATCAGCCTCTCTCCTCCCAGCCTACCCCAGCCTCAGCCTCCCCCAGCCTCAGCCTCCCCCAGCATCAGCCTCTCTCCTCCCAGCATCAGCCTCTCTCTTCCCAGCATCAGCCTCTCTCCTCCCAGCCTCCCCCAGCCTCAGCCTCCCCCAGCATCAGCCTCTCTCCTCCCAGCATCAGCCTCTCTCCTCCCAGCATCAGCCTCTCTCCTCCCAGCCTACCCCAGCCTCAGCCTCCCCCAGCATCAGCCTCTCTCCTCCCAGCATCAGCCTCTCTCCTCCCAGCATCAGCCTCTCTCCTCCCAGCCTACCCCAGCATCAGCCTCCCCCAGCATCAGCCTCTCTCCTCTCAGCATCAGCCTTTTCGGTCCCCAGCATCAGCCTCTCTCCTCCCAGCCTACCCCAGCCTCAGCCTCCCCCAGCATCTGCCTCTCTTCTCTCAGCCTCCCCATCCCAGCCTTCCCCAGGATCAGCCTCTCTCCTCCCAGCCTCCTCCAGCACGCCGTGCTCCTCTGCTGACACTCACACACCCGATCGCATACACTCACACACACCCGATCGCATACACTCACACACACCCGATCGCATACACTCACACACACCCGATCGCATACACTCACACACACCCGATCGCATACACTCACACACACACACACACACTGACGATATTGCACATACGCGCTCATACTCACATCCGGAGATACCACATGCTTCTGGCCATGTGATCCTTCGGCAGGTCCTGGAAGCTCACAGCACAGTATCGCCGCCGAGAAGCAAGCGATATCCCAGGATGTTGTGAGTGTGTGGATGCGATGGGATGTGTGTGTGAGGTGTGTGTGAGAGTGTGATCTGATGTGTGTGTGTGTATGTGTGTGCTGTTATGTGTGTGCATGTGTGTATGTTCCGCCGCTGCAGGACCTTGATGCGCTGGTAACTATGCTACCATGGTTACCAGCGTATCTCGTCCCCCGCTCGCACGGGAGCCCACACCAGCAATGCGAGGGTACGTGTTGGCTGGTTTGGCGGCGTACGCTGATGTGGGCTCCCAGGGGTACAGTACTCACCTGGTAGTCGTGGCTCCGTGACCGTGTCGGTTCGGGGAATGCGTGGGGGGGGCGGGGCCAGAGCTAGCGTGCATTAGCGTGAGGGGGGCGGGGCGTGGCCGAGTTGCCAATGCCTGCAGGGTGCCGGGGCGAGAAGCCAATCTGTGGGGGAGGCAGAGCCTGGGCAAGCGGCCGGCCAATCCGTGTGGGGGCGCAGCCTAGGCGAGCGGCCAATCCGTGCGGGGGGGCGGGGCCATGGCGAGCCCAGCGGCCAATCAGCTTTGTGTCACCGTAAGGACACAATTTTGGAGCAAGACAGACAGACAGACAGACAGACAGACAGAATAAGGCAATTATATATATAGATTCTAGAATGACCTCACCGGTGGTGGCCACAGCTTATAGTCACCAAATCTGGTGACAGGTTCCCTTTAAAGCTTTTGACAGTAGCAAAAGACACCAACTATTTCCAATATAATGAAGTATTATTATATAAACTGTTTACAGTGGCAGATTGATTAAATATCTCACAGTTCCCCCTGTTTTAACAGTAAATATGCTTCTGTCAATGATACAATGAATTTCTTGTAGCCAGAACTGCAAACTCGGTCTGTCTGATAATACAGTATCATAAACTATCCTGCCAGGGAACACTATAACAATAAGTCATTGTCTTTAATTTAGCTACCCTATTAAAGTGCTTTATTATACCCACCAAAGTTGATTAACTCAGTGGGATATCTGGAGTTTATGAAGTTGAAGAAGTGTAACTTCTCATCTGGCAAAGAAGCAAATGAAAGAACTCTTTTCCTTCTATAGTGTCAATAAAAAAAAAATCACAGATTTCATTTTTGACTGTTCAGATAAAACACTTAAAATAAGAAAATATAGAGGTATCAAATGTGGCAGAATCAGTGTGAATGGAGGCTTCGACCTAGATGTGATCAGAGTCTTAAAATTAAGTTGGAATAGACTCCTAATAATGGGCAATAAAATTTTAATTATCTTACCTTTCAACATTTCCAGTCCCTTGGGTGCCATTCTAGCTGGATGGCGTGTCATCTTGCTGGAATTACATGAGTTCCGCAGTGACTTATCAGATAGGCTATGTTATCACTATGACCTGTTCAACAAAAATCGAGGTTCAATCATGAAGTCTTAAAGGGGTTAGCATGTCACAACAAACTGATGACCTATCCATTGTATAGGTTATCTATATTGGATCTGTGGGAGTCCGACAATTGGGGCCTCCACTGATCAGCTATTTTTTTACTCTGATGGCAGCCGGATGTAGCCACTTTGAATGGAGCATAAATGCGCAGCTTCACACAATGTAGCAGTGACTGGCTGGTACTGCAAAAAGGCTCCTCAACCAAGCTCTTAGGCAGCACTTTTATCGGTGGATATACTTTGAATATAGCAGTGCTTTGCAGCTTTCTTTACAATATATACTGTAGATCCAGAAGACACCACCAGCTGATCATTGGGGTTTAGGGGGTTGGACTCCCACTGTCACGGTCATCTCCCTGTTTTTGGAGACTAGTGACAGCTTTCGGACTGGAGCCTCTCATCTCCATCTGGCTATTTACATTTTAATGAGAGGCTCCAGTCCGAAGGAAATAAAACCACATTAATGTAAATTTTAATTCAATGTGGTTTTGTTTCCTTTGGTACCTAAACAGTTAATCTCAGTTTTGCTGCTGGCAGCTTCTCCAGCAGTCTCTAGCTGACTGCTTCAGTTGCAGTAGCTTTGTAGTCACGCTCTACAGATTTAAATAGAGGTATTACCCAGCAATCCCTACTGAAGATACAAACTCATTTGTATACTGGCCCTCTTGGTGGAAGGAGCTGTGTGGAAATATTCCAAATAGCTGATCTTTATCCTTTCATGTTGCAGTTTTTCCCCTGTTTGTCTGTCCAACCCTCTTGTCAGGTTAGTGCAGCGGTGGGTCTAGTGTACCACACCGGCCTGCCACCGGTAAGGGCATCTATAGGGTTTTCCAGGGTCTCAGCGTGCTGTTCGACGACAGTTGCAGAGACAGTATAGGGACTGGCTAGGAGAGTAGGGACAGCTACAGGTGAGGATAGGAGATGTATTGTCCATCTACCCTCTCACTAGCGCCAAGGCCCACTGTTGTTATTGTGTCCCCGGTGTTCTCCCATTGTTTATGGTGTTGTTTTGGTGATTTTTTTGTTATTGTATGTCAGACTCCGTTTGGTCTGAACATGCTTGCCACACTTGAAAGCGTGGCACTCACTGATCCGATAGTGACGACCTATTCATTGAATAGTGTGTATTCAAAAGCTCAGCACTCACCTTGATGAGTGGTAAAGTTGTTTATTAATACAATCCAAAATGGTAACAATGGTTTGGTCTTATGTGATGATTTTCTTCAGAATATAGTATATTGCAAAGAAAAAAAAGATAAAACAAAATGGAGCGGTATAAATAGCACAAGGGTAAGAGCAACATCCGTGGCATTTTGAGCCATAGGGGTACTTTGCACACTACGACATTGTAGGTGCGATGTCGGTGGGGTCAAATCGAAAGTGACGCACATCCAGCGTCGCTGTCGATATTGGAGTGTATAATTCGTTTTTGATACGATTACCGAGCGCAAAAGCGTCGAAATCGTATCATCGGTGTAGCGTCGGTCATTTCCATAATTTTGGAAGGACCGATGTTACGATGTTCTTCCTCGTTCCTGCGGCAGCACACATCACTGTGTGTGAAGCCGCAGGAGCGAGGAACATCCCCTTACCTACGTCCTGCGGCTCACGCCGGCTATGCCGTGTGACATCGCTGTGACGCCGCACGACCTGCCCCCTTAGGAAGGAAGCGGGTCGCCGGCCAGAGCGACGTCGCAGGGCAGGTAAGTCCATGTGAAGCTGCCGTAGCGATAATGTTCGCTACGGCAGCTATCACAAGAGATCGCAGCTGCGACAGGGACTATCGCGCTCGGCATCGCAAGCATCGGTTTGCGATGTCGTAGTGTGCAAAGTACCCCATAGTCACAGCGACAGAAGACAAAATACTAAAATCTCAAGACCTTTTTTGCATCATAGTACTAAATTACTTTTATCACGCATCATGTTAAATGTCCGATTTTTTCATTCACACCTAAAGATGGATTAGAATGCTACTTGGACACCTTTAATATACCCAGAGTGTCATACACTAATTACTATTCAATTATTTTATCGTGCCTAGACAACCCCTTTAACGGTCGTGACCATAGATGGTTTTGAAAGTTGAATATGTGAAAGATTGTGAATTAAACTCAGTGCCGATGCTGCTGTGATCACATGACTTTACAAACATCCAGAGATCCACTTTTGATAACATTGACCAGTTGTTTTGGGTATAGCTCTGTTTCTCAGTTAGTATTGAGGTGCTAAAGAGCTGCATTAATTCAAGACCCCTACTATTAGTTATGTATCCTGTGTGAGGGTGCGCTCATAAACCAGCGCTGCAGCAACATAACAAAGGCCTTCTTGTGTTTTCCAAGTAACACAAACAGGGTATATGACACAGCTTTTCTCATCCACGGGTAAACCCGCAGAGCTTCGAATAAAATCCCACACAGCAATATCCCAGTGGACATAAAGCACTATCTACTCACTGACCTTCTCCAGTATACAGCCCCTTTTTGTGAGGATACCTTTCTGGAGCTTGAGCAAGACTCCAACGGATGCTTAGGAAGACTACCTCACTGGGATCACCAACCAGGAACTGTGACTAGCTCTGGACACTGACTCCTGCCAGTCCAGATCCTCAGAAGAACTCCAGTTTCCTAAGCACAGAGTGACCACAGGCTCCATACCCACCTGGCCTTCTAGCCAGTGTGTCTTCAGGGATGTCTGCAGCCATCTCTAAACACACATGGACTCATTACAGGGTACATCTGTCATGCTGTACAAACGGCTAGTAAGACGTAGTACAGCGTATTTCCCACTAGGTGGCAGCAGAGTAGTGAAGGGGACAGCAGAATAACCTCAGCAGGTAGTTAACAGGTGAACCACCAGGGGGCAATAGAGTAGTGAAACAGTCAGGGTCTAGTCAGAAAAGTCAAGTCACTGCAGAGGGAGGATCAAAATCAAGTTAATTAACAGAACCGAGTCGGAAGCCGGGAGATCAGGTATGCAGAGGGAAAAGCTGACAGGAGCGGGAAGTCAGGGACCGGAACAGGCAGATGAATGGGGGAGGGTTCAAGTCAGGGCACAGTAGCATAAAGGCAGGACAGATTGGGAATACTCATCAGAGCCAGTATACACGCTGCAAGGCAGCAATATCACTGGCACTGAACCATAGGTAGAGAGGCAATATATAGCGTTCTGGGATCCAGAACTAGCCAAGGGAGTTAACCCCTGACATGTCCAGTCTAGAGCTGGGTGTGACCACAGCAGGGAAAAGCCGGCCTGGATCATGGCAGCCTCCAGGATGGAAACTGCTTCCAAGCATACAAAGACCATGTGACCAAACAACTAGTCTCATGGGTGGAGGTATATTAATAGCCAGAGCTTTCCAGCACTCTGACAATTCATACACCTATACCATAATGCATTAGCAAGACTTGTGGAACTACAAGTCCTAGAGTAAACATTCCAGGTTTCACATAGCAGAGGACCTCTATCACTGCGATACATAGTGGTCATTTACAATATAGGTGGCTGCTACCTTACACCTGTAAACAAATTAGGCTAATAAACAGAGCAGCCAATTTTTCATTTTCCAGCTTCAAAACTTGAAATTTTGCAAACCTAAAATAAGCTTTTAGACCAAAATACACAAAAAAATAATCAGAATTTTGGCTTATAATAAGATGCATATTGTATTATATGATTACACATCAGTAACTACAAATGGTTAAAATCTTATATAATTGAAATCTTCTCATATGTATCAGATATAGGAAAAAAAAGTTTGATTGCAGCTTCTAGCACAGTAGATCAATATCCAAAATGAGACTGTTAAAATTGACTTAATGGTGTGTGCATACACACATATTACTGCACAATACCATTTCATTCCACATACTGACCTCTACTGAGAGGTCGACATTACAGCAGAGGTTTGATGTTTTTTGCACTTAAGAAATATTAACAATCTTTACAGAGGCATTAATTGGGGGTGAAAGCCAACTCTCCAGTCCGAAACCCTGCAAATTGATAGAGTTTTCTGTGTAAGTGCACATCATTTTCCTGACATGAATTTGACATTGGAATTGTTACCAACAGATCTAATGGTGTTTCTCCTACATCCACTAACAAATATGATTGCCGGCCTCCAATTTGTGAGCAAAGACTTTGAACACAAACCTTGTAGCCTTCCGAAACTGCCCACTGGGAATAAAAGCAATATGTGCTACACATGGAAGAGTTCCTTGTGTCTGTGTCGCTCTAATTCTCTGACTTAAGCAGAAATGTAGAGGAATGTCATTGTTCTATCCTAGAAAAAAGTAACAGCAGGAACTGAACAGCCGCATAATACATCGTCCTATATTAAGAAAGTGAGGAAAGGCAAATGCACTTATATGTACATAGTTATAAAAATATTCTGTATATACACATGTATACATGGAGCGTACCATGGGGCCTTAGGGTTCTCGACACCGGGCCAGGGGTTCCTTAGAGTAGCTGTGACTGGCCTGACCCGGCTCCGTGACCCCGTCGGCTACATGTTAAACAAGAACAGAAAGCAAACACTACAGATGGGGATGGAATGAGGGTGACGGGCCCCTGGGAAGCATGTCACCGGTTGCAGTGGTGACTGGGGTTTCGGCCTCCTCCGCCGCTGACCCTTCCTGCGACTAGTCCTCTCCTAGGGGCAGTACCTCTCCTGTGCTCAGTCCCATGCTCTTGCAACTGCTCCCCTGTTAGTCCACGATTACAAGTGCCGGGTCTCGTCTCTCTAGGTCTTAATAACCCCAGCTTGGTTGTGCTGTCTGTTCGGTGTTACATCCAGACAGCTCTGTTCTTCCTCCCTGAAGGCCTGACAGCCTCCCTTCAGGGAGCTACAGACCGTGTGTTTGCTCTGTCTTGTGTCCAAGCATGTTCTGAGGTAAAGTGAACTGTTTTCTACTCCTAACTGCACATTCCGCCACTTTTGCAAGTTGTTTTGGCAACTACTCTTGACCTAATTAGTGGAGGCCACCTGTAGACGAACTGTGTGTGTGTGTGTGTGTGTGTGTAGAAACATTGTTAACCCTTTTCTAGTGACTTCCTCTCCCTGCGGTATGGTGTTGTGAGGTGTGTGTAAACTTACCAGATTAACATCTTCACCTGCTCGGGAAGGATATAATAGTATACCCTGTAGTGACCAGTCTCATGGGCATTACATGCATGCACATTCATACACACATACACAATATACACATTTTTATATATATATATATATATATATATATATATATATATATATATATATATATATATATATATATAAATACACAAACACACAAATATGCTTATATATTTACTTATACATAGCTATACACGCTGTAAGATGTCCATTGGACATGTCATGAAGGGGAGATATGTATCACAGAGGTGGTTATCCTCAGTGATTTTACCCCGGAAACAATCTCTAGTTCGCATAGTACTGAGAGTGTTAAAAGGGTGCGGAAAGGGCTGAGTTTACAAGCAGTCAGAGAGATGGATGGGACTGGCTGCTCACATATCCCCACCCCAGTGCATGGTATGGTTGACATGAGAAAGTCCAGCTGAAATCATGTCTGGTCTGTTAGTGGAGGTAACAAGTCCTCCTATTATGAAATCTCCATATTTGGACTTGTATGCTGACTTTAACACTGTAGTACTATTGTTAGGACTGTGTACTTTTTTTTTCCTGCTAAGAGAGGTATTTTTTTTTTCTTGTTTTAGACTCACTTCATGGTGTGTTGGTAAAACAGCATGGAAGTTTCATTTAAAATTGCCTTTTGTGCCTACCTCAATTCCGAATGAGCCGTGATCCTTCCGTGATCCTTACAATATGCATATATAAATACATTGCCACACAAATATAAATACTTCTACATGAACATAACCTGACACAAACATAAATAACAACAGAAACACACATACATGAAAACATCCACATACAACCTCCTGTCAGAGAGAATAAAATGTGGAGCATTGTAAAATGTGTATTTATGATGGTATGATTCCCTGGGCACTGTATCAGCGGGGCTCCAACCAGAAAAAGCATTTGTCATATTGAATCCTTCCCCTTAAAGGGAACCTGTCAGGTCCAATATGCACCCAGGACCACGAGCAGTTCTGGGTGCATATTGCTAATCCCTGCCTAACCGTCCCTGTTTCTAGGAGCAAACATAAAGAGATCTTTAGAAAAAGTATTTCTGAAGATCCTTTATGATATGCTAATGAATGCATCGACTAGTTGCAGGGGCGTTAGTTCCTGCGCTCATTCCGCACACAGGGAAACATACTATTCAATTCCCATCGCCTAGAGTCATCAACAGGGATGCGGCGTATCTCTGTCTGTTGTCACCAATTCAGATGCCGGGTAGTGCGCATGATCAGAAGTCACATCACTGCCAATCCCATCACAATCCTGGTGATGTACCAATTCTGAGTAGCTGCGGGCTGGAATTTTTAGGCTGGGGGGGGTCAATATCCATGGCCTCTCCTATCCTTATAATACCAGCCTCCACCTGTCTGCTTTACTATGGCTGGATACAAAAAATAGGGGGGACTCAACACCTTTTTTCCCTCTATTTTGATATCAAGCCATGACAAAGTTCATAGGAGGGGTCTACAGCCTGCAGCTGTTGTTTTACTAGTGCTAGCTATCAAAATATGGTGGGAGTCTACATTATTTTTTTTAATTATTCATTTATTTTTACATTACTTTACAGCAAACTGACTGCAACCAATCACAGATGCGGACACAGGGTGGTGGGTGTGAATTGCAGTCTGCAACCAATTACCAAAACTGGCACAGAGGGTGGGCAGGAGAAGCAGTGAATATTGATAAACCTGAATAAGCAGGCCCAGAAGGGCCCCTGACTGCAGTTTGATTCTCTGGGAAACACAATATATATAACTACCATTTAACTTCCATTTGTAGTCCCCTAACGCTTACTATGGCCATTTTACAGTCCAAAACTTCTTGTCCCCATTGACTTATATGAGGTTTCCTGTTCATGGTGAAGTTCAGTTGCCGAACCCGATTTTTTTTTTTCTTAGTCTGTGCTGGTTCGGCAAACCCAAATAGCTATGGGTTCGCTCATGACTACACTTATTCCCGTCTGAGCATTGCACTGTGGTGGAAAGGTAATTTCAGTACACATGTGGGGTATTGTCCTACTTAGGAGAAATTGTGTAACAAATTACATGGTCTGTTTTATCTTATTAGCCCTATTGAAAATGTAAAAATTGGGGTTAATACATTTGAGTGGAAAAAATATCATTTTTCATTTTCGAAGCCCATTTTTATATCATTCTGTGAAAGACTTGTGGGTTTAAATGATCACTACACCCCTAGATAAAGTCACTTGTGGAGGTTTCTACTGTTTTGGCACCTCAGGGGTTCTACTAATTTGACGTAACATCCTCAATCTATTGTGGCAAAACTAGTGCTCCAAAAGTCAAATAGCGCTTCTTCCTCTCCAAGACCTCTTATGTGCCCAAACAAAAGTTTCTGACCACATATGGGGTACTGGCATATTCAAGGAAAATTGCACAACAAATTGGGGCTCCATTTTCTCCTGTTACCCTTAGTATTTCATTTTGTCAGCACAATATTATAAAATTCTGTGAAGCACCAGTGGGTTCAAGATATTTCGATAGATAAATTCCCTAATGGGCATAATTTCTGAAATGGTGTCACTTGTAGAGTGTTTCTGCTGTTTTGGCAATTTGGGGCTCCTCAAATGTGAAATGGTGTTCACAGTCTATGTCAGCAAAAATTGAGCTACAGTAGACAAATAGTGTTCCTTCTCTTCTGATCTGTGCCGTGTGCACAAACACTAGTTTCTGGCCACATTTGTGATAGTGGTGTACTCAGAAGAATATGGACCCCACAATATGTTGAGTAAGTTCTCCTATTGCCCTTGTTAAAATGAGAAATTTTGTGCTAAAGCAACCCTTTTTTGTAAAAACTAGTATTATAACATTTTTATAACATTTGGCAAAGCACCTGTGGTTTCAACATGGTCATTCACCCATAGAAAAATTCCTTCATGTTTGCAGTTTCCAAAATGGGGTCACTTGTGGGGGGTTTCTACTGTTTTCGCACTTTAGGGGGCTCTGCAAATACACCATGGCATCTACAACTTATTCCATCCTTAATTGAGCTGCAAAAATCAATTATTGCTGCTTTCCTATCGAGCCCTACAGTGTGCCTAAACAGTTTTTTCCAACCATATATGCAGTATGGCTGTACTCAGAAGAACCTTCACAGAAAATTGTGTGGTCTATTGTGTCTTTTTAACATTTTGAAAATGAATAATTTGAGGCTAAAGAAATATTTTAGTAAAAAAATTTAGTTTATTTCTTTTTCTAGTTTGCAATAAATCTTGTGAAGCACCAGAGGGGTTAACAAACTTTTTGATTTTGGTTATAAATATTTTGAGGGCACAGTTTTTATAATAGGGTTACATTTGTTGGTTTTCTGGCATATAAGACCCTCAAAATCACATTAAAGTGAATCTGTCACCAGGTTTGTGCTATTTCAGGTGACAGTATCATAATGTAGAGACAGAGACACTGATTCCAGTGATGTGTCACTTACTGATCTGTTTGCTGTCATTTTGATAAAATAAATATTTTTTCTGCCTGCAGATCTAGCAGTTATACGGAGCTCATGAATATGCTGGAATACCTGCAGCATGCCAAGTAGTCCTGTAATGATAATCTCCTGCTGATTAAACAGTGATTTTATCAAATCTACCCTAAGCAGCCCAGTAAGTGACACATCGCTGGAATCAGGATCTCTGCCCCGACATTATGCTACTCTCAGATTAGGTGCCAAAAACTTGGTCATGGATTCCCTTTAAATGGGAAGTGGTGCCTTAATATTTAGATTTTTTTAAAAATGTATTAAAAAATGTAGAAATTTCAGCTAAACTTTAAATCCTTTTATGGGTCCCAACAGAAAAAAGTTTTTTCAAATATGATGTTGATATAATAAATAACATTTACCACATGTCTACTTTAACTATTTTGTGCAGTATGATGATCTGTTTTCGGGGCATAAAAATTCAAAGTTTGAAAATTGCAAATTTTTAAAAATTTCGGTCAACATTTTTATAGATTCAAAAATTAACCTAAATTTACTGGTAAGAGAAAGTAAAATATTTAACAAAAATAAAAAAATAAGAGAATCACTGAGATATGTGGAAGAGTTATTACCACATAATTTGACATGGGTCAGAATTGATTTTTTTTTTAGCAGAAAGGTAAAAACTGCCTTAGGTGTGAAGGGGTGAAATTAGATGGGTTATACCTTTTTCAAATTTACTAACTATATGTAAAATAAATGATAAATTAGTGTACAAGCATTTGCGTCTTATCGCAGTGTATAAGGACAGTCTGTTTAAGCTAAGAAAAGTTATAACACATCTAGTAAACACCACATTATGTTGCTGAATATATGCCAATTTTTTGTCATGAGAGATGAGAAGGGGAGGGATTGACAATAGAACAGATTCCTTGGTAGCGATTTATTCGTCAACGTATTTCAGAGAATAGAAATTTCCTTCATCAGAACAAAATCCTGATGTCCTGATGAAAGAGATTTCCATTGTATGAAACTCATTGACGAATAAATCCCTACCAAAGATTTTGCCCTTCTATCACTTCCTCCATGGTAGCATGGTTTAAGCATGTTTCCTCTTTCTTCAGTCTTCCATCCACGTGGGGCAGCCATTACATGCATCCATAGTGGTTGTGACTTTCCCAACCACAGGAGATGAACATTCTACCAGCACTTTTCAAGCAATTAAAACTGGGTAAGGTACTAGTCCTGGGGGTTTACGGATGGAACAGAGGCTCCTAGGCTGACCCTAAGACTGGCGGCCCTGTGCTGTCCCTTATCTCGAAGGTAGGCTTGATGGTAGCCAGGTTTGAGCCTCCAACATTGCCCTGTCTCCTGTCCAAGCCCTGATACTACTTCCCTCCCGGCCGGAAACACAGTAACAAAACCCCACAAATAATCAGACAAGGGTAAATAAAAACTTGTGCACACTGCACTTTAATACAAAGGAGGGACAGTATGTGAATTGGGGGAGTAATGCAAAAGGGGTAGGAAACAAATACACAACTGGATGCCTCACATACCATGCTGAACTGCAACTTGTAGATCACCATAAAACTGGATAACCACAGGAACCAGGAAGCAAAAAGCTATATCCAGCACCCAGCCCCAGAAGTTTATAAAAGGTGAGGGCAGCTAGTTGTGATCAGTAGCCTGGGTTTCCAGCAGATGATCACAAGCCAGCAGGAAATAACGCCTGCTGTACTGGAGAGCAGTGAAACCAGAACCAGCCGACGCCTAATACAGGCTGTGCTGCTAATCAGTGTTTCTCAACTCCAGTCCTCAAGACCCACCAACAGATCATGTTTTCAGGTTTTCCTCAAGCAGGCTTTCAGGATTTCCTTAAGGTTGCACAGGTGATGGAATTATTCCCTTTCTAATATCGAGGAAAACCTGAAAACATGATCTGTTGGTGGGTCTTGAGGACTGGAGTTGAGAAACACTGTGCTAAGTGATCCCAGGCTGTTTGTCAGACTCTGCACTGTGAATAGAGTCCGACACTGCCATGACACCCAATGAGTGCAACGCTGAACACCGCACGACAACACTTTGCACTTTCTGTCTTTTCAGCATTTACAGTTAATTTTTAAGAAAATTTATGGCTAGAAGAAAAATTCGGCAAAAACTACAACAATTCAGTCTATAATTTACTCTTACAAGGAGCTAATATAATTCAGCATAGCAATATTGGAAAGGACACTTGAAATAATATTTAAGATTCAGCTTCCTTAAATAGTTATAAACCATCGTAAAGCGACTTGCCATCTCTCCTATGTACTTAGGCTGAGTATCTTATTTCAGTAAGCTTATACAAAAAAGAGAGACTTGTGTATATGAATAAATCCAAATAATGGGGTAATCACATCTAACTGTTTAGCTGGAATTCCGCACTCAAGATTTTACAGCGCGCCGGGCTCCAAAGCAATGAAAAATATCTGGAAAATGTATTGGAGCACCGCTACTGAAAGTATCTCATAAAGACCTTCTAACAACCATCATCTCTGCCTGTGAATTGGGTTTAATTCAAAATATATGAAAACTGTCTATCATTATTATCGCAACAGAGTTAATTAATATACAGCTCGTCACAGCTCTTCACCAATGGTCCTGGAACTATCAGCAAAAGTGGAGTGATGCACAGGGGAGTGGATTGAACTCCTACATTTTGGCTTCAGTGATCTTGTCATTCTTAGCATGAATTTCAGTTAATAAGGGAATAGAGGATGAAAAAACAGGAAAGGTAAACATTTTCTAGAATGAGTGTTGAGTATTAAAGGAGTATTCTCAAGTTGTCTCTTGAGCAGATCCGAGCAATGTCTCCTTACTTTTTGATCTTTAGCATGGTGGGCTCTCCTCCTTGAGTGACAGTTTTGGTGAATAGTAATACTGTGGTGCACAAAAGAAAAAGAAGGTCTGAAGGAATAAAATCTTCAATATTTATACAAGAAGATATAGCCATACAGAAAGGTATGTAACATCTCATGTGTTTCAAGCATCTACTGCACTCTTAACTATATGATCTATAGGGTACTTTACACACAATGATATCTCAAACGATATATCGTCGAGGTCACGGTGTTCGTGATGCATATCCGGCGCCATTAACAATATCGTTGTGTGTGACTAAAAGGAGCGACGATCAACGATCGCAAAAACGGCAAAAATCGTTGATCGTTGACACTTCGCTCCTTTTCATAATATCGTTGGTGGTGCATGCCGCTGGTTGTTCGTCGTTCCTGCGGCACCACACATCACTGTGTGTTACACTGCAGGAACGACGAACATCATCCTACCTTCGTCCACCGGAAAGGAGGAAGGAAGGAGGTGGGCGGCATGTTCCGGCCGCTCATCTCCTCCCCTCCTCTTCTATTGGGCGGCTGTTTTGTGACGCCGCTGTGACGTCGCTGTGACGCCGAACGCACCTCCCCCTTGAAAGAGGGATTGTTCGGCAGCAACAGCGATGTCGCTAAACAGGTATATGCGTGTGATGCTGCCGTAGCGATATTGTTCGCTACGGCTGCGATCACCACATATCGCACGAACGACGGGGGCGTGTGCTATTGCTTGCGACATCGCTAGCAATTACTAGCGATGTCGCAGCGTGTAAAGCACCCTTATGACTAAGAGCGTAGTAGACACTCAAAACGTGTAAGTTGTTACATGCCTGTCTATACTGCTTTTTAATGTCTTCTTGAATAAATATTGAAGATTTAATTCATTCAGTCTGGATACCAACCTTCTTTTCTTTTGTGAATATTTCCAGTGAGCTAAACAGGTGATTGGGTGCAATATCACCAAAGTCCAAAACATTTTGTGCAAATTGGCATTGGGCATAATCTTGCTACTTTTCAGAATGTTTTGGGGGTTTTTTTGCCAGAAACTTTACAAAACAACTTTGATTGATTGAGGTCTATTTGTTTTCATACTGGGCAAATTGTGTTTCTTGATGCACAGAGGTGCTGCATGGTAATGCAAAATGGGCACTGTGGCTCATTTAAGGCCATTAGTCATTGACTTAAAATGAAATTTATGGGCAGCCTATGTCAGTGCTTACTACATAAATACATTTTTAGATAAATACTCCTTGGCAATTCATATCATGCACTGGCCACTGTTTGAGAAAAGTAAATTTACATATAATACCTACAATAAATGAGGCTAGAGAGGTGCACCTAAGTGGGAGCTGCTCTTCCCTCTCACTCATGCTGATGGAAGTCAAGACCAAAGGATGAGCCTCTTTGATCTAAAGCTTTAGGATGCAAATGGGTTGTGGTCATAAGTAAATCAATAAAGGTCCGTGGAGCCTCTGTTAGGAGTCTCGACACAGAAAATAGCCAGATATCCCCCTGAGAAGGACCTAGCCAAGGAGTGGCTTTTTTTAAGGAGACCACCATAACCACCATATTAAGTGGCCCTTTTAGTCAGTATCCAACTCTTTGACGAGTTTAAAGATTTGACAAGGGAAATACCAAGGCCAGGTATCCATCCACAGACAGCTGTTTTGGGGTATTGCCCCTCATCAGTGTGGAGTAGGATTCCGGCTAGGTGGGAGCAATGCCTAGTAGACCAACAAGACAAAACAATCACTGATCTCGGGGAGACCAGCCAGAGAAAACACTGCTGGCAGCCACTGTGTTGAGTGTCTTTGCTGGCTGCCGGCAGTGTTTTCTCTAGCTGGTCTCCCCGAGATCAGTGATTGTTTTGTCTTGGTGGTCATAAGTAAGGCACCTTTCACATTGCATTCAGCTCTCCATTCAGTAGTCCCATCTGAACCACCTCAAAATGGGATTAGGAAGTACGCGCCGATGGGGCCACTGACTATAATGGTGCAGACAGAGTTACCATGCATTATGTTCTGCACCATTTTCGGGAGTATACGCTTACTGGAGGAGGACACCCAGATATAGTAGACTACATCTAGGTGTCCACCTCTAATAGGCGTATATTCCCAAAATGGTGCACAACAAAACACATGGTGACTCCATTTGCACCATTATAGTCAGTGCATACATCCAAATCCCGTTTTGTGGGGATTTTGGATGGAAGCCCCGACAGGACCATTGAAAGGAGATCAGACTCAGAACGCAATGTGAAAGTGGCCTAAACAAGAGCATATCAGGTAAAATTAAAATTTTATTGTTTGCTTTCTTCTCCGCAAATTTACTGTCCCTTATTATGCTCTGGGTCTCTCCACATCCCAGAGCATAATAACCTTAATATGTAAAAACACTTTACACTTCAATCCATCCCTTCCACTCCTCTTCATCGTATCTTCAGATCCCTTTCACTCATGCTGAAATATCTGAGCCTCTCACAAAGAGACCAAGGAGGCTTCTACACATGTGTGTGAAGGTGCCTCATCAAAACCAGAAGTCCTGGCTCAACGTGAAAAGCCCGGGAATTTCAGTGCGGGCAGCGGGAATCAGGAAATGTAATGAGTAGGGATGATTGAATACCTCAAATATTCGGCTTCGCGAATATTTGCCGAATAGGTCGCTTTTTTTTTTGGGCAGAAGCTTCATAGCGGGCCAATGACTATAGTAAGCCAATTAAAGGGTCAAATAAAAGCTAAGCAGAACTGACAGTATCATCAGTGTCACTAAGGTAACCATTGTTGGACCCTTTGACATAATACATAGCAATATGCCATTAATTTCTTATGTGAGAAAACTAATTTAAAATATGAAGTCCTTATAAGAAAGTTCAATTGAAGAATGCAAACACTATACCTATGACCAGGGCCGGCTTCAGGTGAAAAAGTCTTGTGGGTCCCTTTAACACATGCCATGATTCATGACATTATTACAGAAGTTGCGGGCTGGATATATGTAATACAATCCCAGTAAATACAATCTCCCTGTCATGCGCTCTGTTCCCCCGTGCACTTTCTTATCGCCCTGTGCTCTCTCTTCTCCTCCATGCTGACTTTTCTCCCCTCATGCGTTCTCATACCTCGTGCATTCTCTTTTTCCCCATGCTCTCTTCTCTCCCCTATTGATCTCTCTTCTTCCCCCATGATCTCTCTTCCCTCCATGCTCTCTCTTTTCCCACTTGATCTCTCTTCTCCTTACTTAATCTTTCTTCTCCACATGCTGTGTCTTCTCCCCCTTGATTTCCCTTCTCCCACATGCTCCCTCTTCTCCCCCCTTAATCTCTCTTCCCCCATGCTCTCATTTCTCCCCCATTGATCTCTCTTATCACCCATGCTGTCTTCTTCCCCTTGATCTTTCTTCTCCCTACTTAATCTCTCTTCTCCCCATTATCTCTCTTCTCCCCATGCTCTTCCTCCCCCCCCCATGGGGAAAGAGACACAGATGCCAAAAGCACCATAAAGTGTGGTGCACTTCCTCACTGCAATACATTGCCACATCGCCATCACTCTTTGCTCCCGGGCTCCAGCATTAAGTGTATGGTTGAAAAAGGTCCTGTGGACCAAAACGTTACGTTTTACACTCATGTGTTGAGCCACCATTAAATAGATTTGTTCACCGCAACATCGTGATTCAAGTTAAAATGAGGCTCAGTATTGTGTGTGGCCTCCATGTGTCTGTATGACCTCCTCACAATGCCTGGGCATGCTCCTGATGAGGTTACGGATGGTCTCCTGAGGGAGCTCCTCCTAGACTTGGACTAAAGCATCCGCCAACTCCTGGACAGTCTGTGGTACAATGTGACATTGGTGGATGGCGCGAGACATGATGTTCCAGATATGCTCTATCGGATTCAGGTCTGGTGAACAGGCGGGCCAGTCAATAACTTCAATGCCTTGATCTTGCAGGAACTGTTGACACACTACAGCCACATCAGGTCTGGCATTGTCCTGCATTAGGAGGAACCCAGGGCCAACCGCACCAGCATATGGTCTCACAAGGGGTCTGAGAATCTCATCTCGGTACCTAATAGCAGTCAGGCTACCGATGGCGAGTACATGGAGGGCTGTGCGGCCTTCCAAAGAAATGCCACCCCACACCATTACTGATCCACTGCCAAACCGGTCATGCTGAAGAATATTGCAGGCAGCAGATCACTCTACACGGCGCCTCCATACTCTGTCACGTTAGTCACATGTGCTCAGTGTGAACCTGCTTTCATCTGTGAAAAGCACAGGGCACAAGTGGTGAATTTGCCAATCCTGGTGTTCTGTGGCAAATGCCAAGCATCCTACATGGGGCTGGGCAGTGAGCACAACCCCCATCTGTGGACGTCAGGAATGAGGCATAGCCTTCGAAACGCGTAGAAAAAAAATCACCTTCAATAGTTCTGCTTGACCCATGAACTCGCAGCACGGTGTTAACCCCTTCACTTCTCCATCCACGCTATACTAAAAAATAGAAGGCGCACACGCGGCACTATTCCAATAAGGGTGAAGCTCATCACAAAAAGGTGATCCAGCTTGAACTGTGGAATTCAGGGTGATGCTCTTCCAATGATTCCCAAGGAACAGGATAACAATAAATCTTCAAGATGAAGAACTCTGTGTCACGCACCTCTATAAAAAAAAAATTGATTCAATTATCCTAAAAGTGAGCCACCCGGTGGATACCGCGGCAGTAGGGGACAGGGAGCAGTTATCTTTCTATCTTATAATACCAACACATCTATACCAAATCCTACAGATGGCTGGTTATTCTAAACTTTCTCTGAATACAGTGCTTTCTCCATAACAGAAGATCACATTGGAAACTAAACAAAGAAAAAGTGTCCCGTCTTCCCAGCTGAACAAGCACAAACATTACTGCATCTCCAATTGAGCATTCGGAGTCTTGTAGCATGTGGCAAAGCGATAATTGTTCACAATCTGTAAAAAGCAGAGAAAAGTCAATATGGTTATTATTCTACCGCTCAAATACTTCTAAATGGTTTCAGGGCAAATGCAATTGACTGTAATTTGGAGATTTTTCAGATAAATGTTTTAAGACTTGATAGGATCACCTCTGTTTTGTTCAGGGTTAACTTCTGCAACATAGTTTCTTACTTTGATGCACACATTTCTGGCCTTTGATTTACTTAAACAGAACGGCATCAGCTTTTAGTGAAACTAATCCATATTTATTAGAATTTTGCTCGTCAGCCCTCTAAGTCGTCATCTCTAGATTATCCATGGTTGCTCGGCCATAGGCTGCATATGGGTTAGTTCCCCGTGTAGTGCCATCTATTGCTGCATTCCCTTAGGCTATGTGCCCACGGGAGAACGTACCTATGGACTTTTCTGCAGGTAGTTCACGCAGCAACTCCCCGGAATCCGCAGCTATCAATTGATGCGGTATTTCTTCGGAATTCTTATGGTAAACCTGCGGAAACAGTGCGGATTTCGTGCAGAATTCCTGCGCTGTATCTCCATAGTGGAAAGACAAGAATTCCACAGATAATTCCACATGAATAATGGACATGCAGTTACGTGCGGCTGCAGGAAATCCACAGCATGTTCCGCAGCCGCAAATACCGCAGCATTGAAACAGCACTCCCCAAATCCCTTAGGATAACATGGTGAGTGTCTGGACTTGCGTAAACCCAAGGATTTATCTGGAAAATCTAGAAAATTCGTGGGTTTTCCGCAGCAAAATCCGCAGTTACTTTCTCCCTTGGGCAGATAGCCTTAAGCGGGCTTTACACGCTGCGACATCGCTAATGCGGAGTCGTTGGGGTCACAGAATTTGTGACGCACATCCGGCCGCATTAGTGATGCCGTTGCGTGTGACACCGATAAGCGATTTTGCATCGTTGCAAAAACGTGCAAAATTGCTAATCGGCGACATGGGGGTCCATTCTTAAAAATCGTTACTGCAGCAGTAACGAAGTTGTTCCTCGTTCCTGCGGCAGCACACATTGCTGCGTGTGACGCCGCAGGAACGAGGAAGCTCCCCTTACCTGCCTCCCGGCCGCTATGCGGAAGGAAGGAGGTGGGCGGGATGTTAAGTCCCGCTCATCTCCGCCCCTCCGCTGCTATTGGGCGGCGGTTCAGTGACGCTTCAGTGACGTCGCTGTGACGCCGCACGGACCGCCCCCTTAGAAAGGAGGCGGTTCGCCCGTCACAGCGACGTCGCCGGACAGGTAAGTATGTGTGACGGCTGTTGTGCGACACGGGCAGCGATTTGCCCGTGTCGCGCAACAGATGGGGGCGGGTACCCACACTAACGATATCGGGACCGATATCGCAGTGTGTAAAGTAGCCTTTATAGTGTACTATATAATTGCTCGAACAATATCTCTGTATAGTTAAAAATTTCACAGTCTTTAATTTTCGGAGGTTCACACAAGCATATAAAAAAATCATGCCAATTCATCCAGAAAAGTAAGACCACTTTGTTTCTCAGTTTTCATTCGTGTGTGGTCTGTTTTTTACAGCTGTCAACAGGTAAGAGGTGAGAATATACTGGCACAGAAGACGTTGTAGACTAAAATTAGCATTTATTCACAATTTTAGCATGGCAGGCTACAACTCTGAGAACTGACAATTCATCAATCAAAGACAATACATGCAGCACAGGGTAATCTTTTTGCTCCCTATTGCTTTAGTGATTACTTCCTGTCCCTGATTCAGACCTGATATCCTGAACATTGCCCTATAAAATAACAAACCACACTGAGAAGTGCGACAAAAATAAATTAATTATTGACTAGATATCCCTAACTATCTCTGAAACAGGAGACCAACTTTTAATTTCAGTAAACTTTGTATGACTGTTACGAGTGTCTCCCATCCTTGAGAGACTTTTGACAGCTCTGGGTATAGAGCTTCTTATTGCTTGGTGTTTTAAATGAATTTGCTTTTTGTTGGTTACTTGCTCCTGGTTAGTTCTTCTCAGCTGCAGCCGTTTTGTGACCACTTCCCTTCCCTTTAGATAGTCACATGATCCATCACCTGATGCTGGTAATAGATTTTTTCTGTTCTGACCACCTTGGAAGGAGGAAGTCTCTAGTAGCTGCTGGAGTTCTGTTGCTGGAGTGCTGGTACTGGAGTTCTGCTGTTGGAGCCGTATCTTCTGCAACCCTGGTGTTAGGCTGCAGCAGTTGAGTTTTTTGAGTATCCTTTTGTCTATGTTTACCTGTCTGTCCTCTTTCCCCTGTGTACTATTACAGTAGTAGTGATGTCTAGTGAACTCAGCAGCCTTAGCACTACACAGGGTGAGGCTCTTGATGGCATTGAGGAAAAGGACTTGTATAGGGATGTTAGAGGAGTTCAGGGGCCAGACACAGGTTAGTATCAGGAAGTGAGCCATTCCCTACTCCCTATCATCAGGGTCTTCCTCTCCCTGTCCATCCCCATTAAAGAGAGCCATCCAGCAGGATATTCATTTATAAAGTAAAGCCAGTGCTATACTGGCACTAGGATGCTGAATCAAAGCATACATTTTGTTCAGAGGTTGGATGTTTTATTTCAGAAATACAGTATGTTCAAGTAAAGTTCCAGCAACACACTTCTGTTTGATTGACAGGTGCAACAAGAGCAGGAATATGTGGGTCGGGTCTTAGTATCTATTCCCACCCCTGCCTGCCTGGCCTTCCTCCCCCTATTACCATCATAGACGTTAATTCTGGTGCAGGCAGACAGACAGGGGCAAGACCCGACCCATATGTTCCCTCCCCTGTTACACCTGTCAATCAAATAGCAGTGCATTCCTCCTATAACTTCCTTCAGTCCACTAATGTCCAAATTATACAGGACAGAGACCAATTTACTGCTATAGTAAATGCTGCTCAGTAGTGTATCGTAATCCAAAGACTTCCGATGGTTCAATGCTGTAACACGTAGCATTCTGTATCTTTAAAGGGGTATTATCCTCTCCAAGATCCTAACCCAATATGTAGTAGGTGTTATAATAATTATATTAGCAAATACCTCTAATTAGAAATGCATATTTCTCATGATTAGCTATGTCTCTTGCCTCATGTTCTGGGCATTGCAGTAGCTTAGGCTCTCACAATACTTGGTGAGTGAACAGCCACGGGCTTTGAAATCAGTGATGAGCGGTGACATCATGATTTCAGCTGAATTCATTTCCATGAGCAATGACTTGTGTTGACCTCATGACATCAGCCTGCGGCCGCTCACACGCTGCTGTGTGAGCCACTTCGGTGACCTTGGGTGACCTTATGAGGTCATCTCAGATCATTGCAGTGCTTTGAACACATAAGTGTGTGAGGCTGCAATTACTCCTCTCCCAGACAATGAGGAACATTCTGTTTATCATTGACTGCGACAGTGTCTTTGGAATTTTCATGGGACCTGCTTATTGGATTACGTCAGACCCGGATTTAGGATTTACCAGAGAAGTAAATTGGTGAAAGAGGGTGTCCTTTGTCTTTATTTCTTTAATACTTTTCTCTTTTTATGTCTTTCAGGTTCGCTTTTGAAGAATGTCATGGGACATTGTTATTGATTACGTTGAACATTTTTTTGTAAAAATGTGTAATAAATTGGTGAACGAGTACTGTAGTCATGGGGTGTTTTCTTTTTTCAACTACTGCTTGACCCCCCCTGCTGCCAAGATGAGCCGAGGCGAAGCGCCAGGATTGGTGCATCTAATGGATGTGCCACTTCTGGGGTGGCTATGGCCTGTATTTTTAGACTGGGGAGTGCCCAATAATCATGGATCTCCTTAGCCTGAAAATTCCAGACCCCAACTTTCCGCTTTACCTTGGCTGGTGATCCAATTTGGGGGGAGCCCCACATTTTTTTTAAATTATTTCTTTAATTTTAAATAAAGAATTTAAAGCAACAGCATGGGGTGATCTTAGATTTGGATTACCAGTCAAGGTAAAGCTGCCAGCTGTGGTCTGCAGGCTGCAGCGGTCTGCTTTACCTTAGCTGGCTCCTAAAAATAAGGGGCAGCAACATCTTTGTTTTATTTTATTTTTTTTAATTATTGAAATTGAAGCTAAAAACAAGGCTAAACACCCTTTAGTGCCACATGAAAGACATGAAAGGGTGCAAACTTACAATATACAGGACGGAGGGACATTAGCTATGTGTTCCACATATATCTATCTGTCTATCTACAGTATCTATCCATTCATCTATCTATGTATCTATCCATTCATCTATCTAGCTTTTCATAGTATACAAAACTCCATGTTAAAAACGCAAAGACACAGATGTCACACAGATAGCATGGACGTCACACAGATGACACACGGACAGCAAACATATCATATGGAGACTAGGCGAGGGGGAAAAGCGCACTTGCATAGCCTTCACATGACACACGTAATGACTCTTGCATCCCACTTGCATATGACTCCAAAACACTTCAGGAGCAACAACGGAGCTATATTTTTCATGCAGATGTGAGTGAACCCTAAAGCTGACCTCACCAGCACCGAAAATACTCTAAACCCACACAGTATTAAATAATCCAACACAAACAATGCTTTAGGTATTCACAGCCTTTTCCACTTAGCGTCATATATTACCCTTCTTGGTTCAACTTCTTTAAGGTAACAATACTCCAGCCTTCCTACCCAGCACCTCCATCATTCAAAGACAATCTTTCAGCAGGTTTTAGCTGTTCAATCTGAAGACCGCATGCTGTAATTGTTCACACATAGGTTTCAGGGATGCATCTCTTATCACACTGTGTGCTGTTATTAACCTGCAATGTTTGTTTTAGCATCAGAAGATTATCATTACCGGATAAGCCAGTTAGAGGTGAGCAGCTTGTCCAGCACACCCCCTGTTGTGGTTAGCATATCACTGTATATAGCAGTGGTCCCAACATTTCTGACCTTGAGAGTAACATTCAGTTCTGGGAGAGAGTCGTGAGCCACTTCTACCTCACACCCCTCACAGTAGTGACACCCATTACTGGTATAATGACAGCCAAAGCTTTTACACCGAAATCCCACTGAGGTAGTAAACTGATAGCCAGTGGTTCCTACCTCCATACAGATCTGCTCTTTTGTGAAGGGCTAATAACAAAAGTCATGATCTGAATACCGGCTCTTCATAGCTTTTTGCAAGACCTAGTGCAAATTCACCATGCTGGCAGACAACATGGGTCCGTGAGCCACACGTGGCTTCTGAGTCACAGGTTCAGAGTCCCTAGTCTACAGAAATGTACATACAGAACCTAGTGGGGGCGGGGCAACTTTTTCAGCTCTGCTGCATTTCTAAATCTAAACACTCTGATTGTGTCAGAACTGCTGCAACCAGTAATCTAAGAGATACATCATTGGATTCAGAGTCTCTTTGCCTACACTATGCTGCTCTCAGATGAGGTAGCAAAAACCTTCTGACAGATTCATTTAATTCCCTGCAGAGATGCAAGATCAAACACTGCAGAACATTTTCTTTTACACTAAAGCACCCACTCTGGCCTCTATCCCCCGACTCCTTAGCCACAATGGACAAACCGCTCTGATCCAGCAGCACTTACATGACAAGAAACCTCAAGGCTAACATTTAAAAAGGTCATAACAAAGTATCCCAAACAGCCCAAATAGTCCTGCTCCACGCTCTTCTAAATCGGCCAAATAGTTATGATTATCTCAAAATTGTTTTATTTAAACATAATAACCAGCATGGATCAAGCTCGGTGGGTCATTATTTGGTAACATAAGGCAAATTTAGGAGACACTTGCCTAAAGCAGTTGCCCTGATGAAAATTTCAAGATTTATGATCAACAGGATCATCCCAGGTCTGTACATTGAAATGGTTGTCCTCAGGTAATGTGTAACGCCTGCCTGGATCCACAGACTCAGACGGGCTGTAATGGACAGGCTAGAGGGAAACCACTACACGAAGCAGGACCCCCAGAACCCTGAAACCCTTTAACCCCTATACAGGGATTTGGAATTACACAGGGCCCTGGAGATCACTAACTGTGGAAGGCAGCAGTCCAAGAGAGTAGTCGTCGGGCAGGATCAAACCAGGAATTGCAGAACAGGGACAGAATCGGTAAGCAAGGACGTAATCAGAAAACATAGCAGAGGTCAAATTCGGATGAGTCAGCGAGGTACATAAATAGCAGGCAGGAGGGTAGTCAGGAATCAAGCAGAAGTCAGAACACCAGAATCACAAAAATAGAACAGGGCAGAACAGGAGCCAGAATATCAGAACTATCTCTGGCAGTGGTCATCAGACAGGAGGGGAATTAAGAAGGGTGTGGTGTCTTCCCATTGGCTGTAGCTGAATGATGGTATCTTCAGCTGGAAGACACATGCCACCTATAGTCAGCCAGTGGTACTGCAGATCCCAAGGAAACACAGCCCAGTGGATGAGCAGAGCCTGCGCCCACCGGCGCCGCTGGCATCATCTCCTCTCCCATCACCAGCACCATCCACGGCAGGAACACGGCGTCACCTGGCAATCGGAGTAGAAGTCACTGGAGCGGACTGTGGTGGTGACGTAACATAATGGAGTTAAACTCCTACTGAAGTAATTGAAGAATGGCATATATCAATTTTAATACATTTTGGCAACTCTACCTGGAGAATACTATCCTGCTTGAGTAGACCCCACAGACTACTCCTTAATTGGTGATCAATAAATAAAAATCCGAGTTTGTAACAAATCTCACAAACTTTAAAATGATAGGTCTTGTAATCTCTTAAATTGTAATCCTCCTATGTAATCTACTGAGAATCCCCCTCTCGCCCACATCCCCCCAAAAAAAGAGAAGAAAACCACATCAGCAGAACATTATGCGCAAAGTTAAGTTTTCAAAGTAACTTTGACTGGCGCGCTGACTGGCCAATCATTTTTAAGTGAATACAACTCTCACTAAAACAGTAGTTTAAAAATGATCTGGCACTTAGACAAGTTTTCCATTGTATGAAACAATATGGCGCTACTTTACATAATAATTGAACTGCCAATCATAATGTTGGAAATAAAAGAAATTCCACAAATCTGTGTTGCATGCATCAAAGTCTTAAGTCAACTGTGAAAGAAAGACAAAAATGTTGGAGAATTAGTGTTCAATCTCATTTGCATTGAAAGTGTTGTAAGAGGAAGTTGAATACTTTCTTTACCACCCACCTGGAGATAAAATTAAAGTCCAAAATTCTGGCAATATTCATTTCCAGTGTGACAAAAGTACACATAATTTATATAATAAATCTTAAAGCTACCCTTTGGTTTTATCTAGATCCTTAAAGGGAATCTGTCGCCAGGTTGTTATCCCCTAATCTGAGAGCAGAATAATGTAGAGATTGAAACGCCTCTGGTTATTTGTCACTTACTGGGCTACTTGCTGTAGTTTTGATAAATAACAGTTTTATCAGCAGGATATTATCACTAGCGGACTGGTAAACCTTCTGCTATATACATATGTGACGCCCTGGGCAAGCCAGGGGTCACAGGTCATCACACCACCACACCCTACACCCCAGTTAGGAACACCAAAGCTAACCAGAAATCCTTGTTGCCTTCCTCCAGGAGCTGGTGTCCACACCAGGGGGTGGGCCAGGCGGTTGGCTCCGCCCACCGAGGAGTTCACAGCCCTGGAGGCGGGAAGAACCAGGCAGATAGAGTTTGGAGGGAGAAGTGGAAGGAGTTGAGCTCAGGCAGAGCTTAAGTGAGGAAGTGAAAGTAGAAGTGAAGTAGTAGTGGAGCTAAAGAGAGAAACTAAAGTGAAGAGTAGTAAAGCCTGAAGTTGGTCCGAGTGTGTGCCCCAGACTGAGAGACAGCAAGGTCAGCAGACGGCGGTGATTGTCCGCAGGGGTGACTGCTCGGAGGTTGCTGGAAGGACCGCGGACGGGTAGTGGCCCGGCGGTCTGGAGCAGTATACGAAGAACAGTCAGCACCAGGGCAGGGGCCTTTCGAATCCCGACAAGGCTAGGAGTCGCCATAATTTGCCAAATCCGTCAGTGAAGGGGACGACTGTCTCCCAACAACCAAGTCCCGATTGAAGGCAACAGTCCGACTGTTACAGAGAGACACCGCCACCGCCAGGGCACCAGTTTCTCAGGGCCAGCGCCTGCGGGCAAAGTAGGGCTCCTCCGGCCCATATCCAAGCCGGGGAGCGGGTTACCAGTGGTAAGACATCGCAACCATCATCAACTTAGGTGCAGGACAGAGGGACCGTCACCGTCACCTACTGGGGAAAGCAAGTGCAGCCGTCCGTGGGAACCGTCTTTCCAGCCGTGTGTTTTACCGAGAGCTGTGTCATCATCTCAGGCTGAGTGAGTACCACAGTGCCGCAAGGCACGGCGCTGCCCCCGCGTCCCTGCGCCCACCAAGCCCTGCATCTCCCACCTCATCACTGGGCCCCGGGATCTCCAACCCCTACCCACGGAGGTGCAACACAACAACTGGCTGCTCCATACCATCACTCCCGGGATCCCCAGCCAGAGCAGCGGTGGTGTCCACATAATCACCACAACCGTGGCTGGCGTCACGGACAATAAACAATCCCCACACCCAAACCCCCCTTTTCACTCACGGGCGAGGAGCGCCGCTAGAGTCCCCGGGATCCGGCCCATCGCTCGAGCCACCGAGCAGTAGTAGGCCACAGCAGCCGCGGCAGCCGGACCCGAGCAGTGGGAGAGCGCGGCGTCCCCTCCTCCGCCCGCGACACATAAACTCTGTATAATGTCTAGTGATGAGCAAACTACTCAGTGCTTGGGTGCTCGGTAATCATAATGACCATTTTGATGTTCAGGTGCTTGGCACTCGTCTACTGAGTATAATGAGTATAATGGAAGTCAAAAGTGATTTCAAGCATTTTTCCAGATGGAAAATGTGAAAGATCATTGCAGCTTCTGGGACACACTGAGGGCAGTGGGTGACCCGGGTGTGAGAAGTGGTGGTGACGTCTGTCTGGTCACTGGAGTTTAGAGCCGAGTTCCCGCTTTAGGCTGGAAACACATCTATGCGAGTAATATCGGTCCGAGTTAGCTGAAAAAAACTCGGCTGATTTTAGTTCACGTTAGGTCAGAGTGCAATGCAACTGCACTGCGATCCTGAGATTTTTCTCATGATTGCAGTGCGTGTGCAATGCGTGTGTGATCCGTGTGTGATCCTTTTTGTTCTCAGCAGCTGTCATCTGCCATTCAGCTCTGCTACATGGCCGCTGACAGCAGCCACAGACAGCCATGTATCAGAGCTGCATGGCAGATGACAGCAGACACAAACAGAGCCACACGATCAGAATTAACTCTGTCTGTGTCGCGTCTTGATTAGCAGTCACCCATGAAGGACTCACCGGTGACCTCTAATCCCCTGAGTGACTGAATTGAGCAGCGTGATTAGCGCTGCCGTCACTCAGGTTACCCGCGGCCAGCTGGATCCTCCCCCCGTGACCGCAATTCACCTGTGACTTCATTGCTGTCACTCGGGCGACTTGCTGTCACTGTTGGAGGATCCAGCGGTGGCCACGAGTTACCTGACTAACATCAGCTGATCGCGCTTCTCACCTCAGTTGCTGCGTGGAGCTGACAGAATCGGTGGTGTCTTCTGCAGCTTCTGTCACCTTCATGTAGCAGAGCTGAGAGCGCCGCGGGACCTCCGTGGATTACGTCGGACAAGGATGGGTTTTTTGCGTACTTAATAAAGTGGTGAACGAGGGTCTTTGTTATTGTTTATTATTTCAAATAAAGGATTTTTCGTTGTGTGTGTTTATTAACTTTAGTTTACAGGTTAATCATTGGGAGTGTCTCATAGACGCCTGCATTGATTAATCTAGGATTTAGTGGCAGCTATGGGCTGCCATTAACTCCTTATTGCCCCGATTGCCAACGCGCCAGGGCAAATTGGGAAGAGCCGGGTACAGTCCCAGAACTGTCGCATATAATGTATGCGGCAATTTTGGGCGGCTGCTGACTGATATTGTTAGGCTGGGGGGCTCCCCATAACGTGGAGCTCCCCATCCTGAGAATACCAACCTTCAGCCGTATGGCTTTATCTGGCTGGTATTAAAATTGGGGGGGACCGCATGCCGGGTTTTTTAAATTATTTATTTATTTTACTGCTCAGCATAGACACGCCCACCGGCTGCTGTGATTGGTTGCAGTGAGACAGCTGTCACTCAGCGTGGGGGCGTGTCAGACTGCAACCAATCATAGGTGCCGGTGGGCGTGTAAAGCAGGGAATGCGAGATTGAATAATGAGCAGCCGGCTTTTTCAAAAGAGGAGAAGCCGTCGGAGCAGTGACAGCCGTGCAGCGCCGCCCTGGTGATCGGGGATTGGTGAGTATGAGAGAGGGGGGGAAAGGGATAGACCGACATGGACAGAGAGAGAGGGACAGAGATAATGACCGACCGACAGAGAGAGAATAGAGAGCGAGAGGGAGAGACTAACTAACAGAGAATAGTGATTGACAGACATTGTGAGACATCACTCGTTTCCAGTGTTTTAGGAAACATGCGAGAAATGTATTTAGAAAATCGGATGTCACTAGGATGGTGTGAGTGCCGTCCCGTGACATCCGATTTTTTACACGCTCCCATAGACTTGCATTGGAGAGACTCGCAGTAGAAACTCGCAAAAAAGCAGCATGCTGCGATTTTTTCTCAGTCCGATTTGGACTGAGAAAAAAATCACAAATGCGAGCTGAATCATTCACTAACATGTGTCCGATTCCAATGCGAGATTTTCTCACATTGCTCTACTGCGAGAAACTCGCAAGTGAGAAGCAGCCCTTATAAAGTGTGACCACCAGTGAACCAGCTGCCAGATTGCCGGACTGCCGGATTGTGGTAGTCATTTAATGAGTATAATTAAAGTCAATGGGGAACTGGAGCATTTTTCTGGAATATCTTCTGTAAACTCTGATGACCAGACTGACGTCACCACTTCTCACAGCCGGGTCTCCCGCTACCCTCAGTGCATCCGAGGTGTTGCAGTAATCTTTCACATTTTCCATCACTGCAGCTTCTGGATGTAGCAGAGCTGGGATCATCGTGTGGATTACATCAGACCTGCAAGAGTGTTTTTGGTGAAAGAGGGTGTGATTATTTCTGATTATTTAAAATAAAAGAGTTGTGTGTTTGTCATTTTTTTTTCTTTTTAACTACAGGGTTTTCAATGAGGGGGTTTCGTAGAAGCCTCTCCATTACCAACCGAGGACTTGATGGCAATGGTAATATATGACACCAACCCTATATATTACCCAGATTGCACCACACCAGGGCAATCGGGATGAGCAGAGTAAAACACCACAATCGATACATGTTATGGATGCAACAATTGTGAGGCAACTGCAAGCTACTATATTTAGGTTAGGGAGGGCCCAATAACTTTAACAGCATCAGAATACCAGTCCCCTGCTTTCTGCTTTTTCTGCGATGGTTATAAAAAATGGAAAGTAGCCCACATCATTTTTTTAAATTGTTTATTTAAACAGTACGGAAGACCTCAAAAAAGAAAAACCCTGTTAAAAATTAACTTTTAATAGAAAAGTTAAAAGGCCCAAGACAGACAGCACATATAATCTAAAATTGAACAAGGTACCACAATAGGTCAGGGGGCAATAGCAGTCACATAAGAGATCTCACAAATACAGTACATGATACTCACATGATAGGCAGGTAAAACAGGGAATGGCCCCTTTCAGTTAATAAGTATTCAAGGGCAAATGACCCTAATAAGCCCTAGAAATCTCTACCTAGCAATGGAGGGTGTGACACCATAACTGTTTTGGGCGCCCCCATTCACCGTCGGGATGCCCTAGGCCAACCCTACAGTGACCCTGAACAAAATGACACACCAAAGGTAATAAATTACTTATTTGGATTTCCAACAAACGTCCCAAAGGTAATAAATTACTTATCTGGATTTCCAACAAATGTCCCGACGCGTTTCTCTCTAGTTTTCAATGTACCAGGGTTCATCAGAGGAACAAAGAAAATATTCAGGAGTACCAAGTCAAGGGACTGAAGAAGAGGACAGCTGTGTGCCAAAATCTGGAGATGAGGATGATACCTGAATATACCAGAGCCACAGACATCTTTATACCAAGGTGAAAATTGAAATAGAGGCTTGTCTTTATTATGGGATGTATATGGCGTTTACTTCTATGATGGTACTTTAATATTGTTTTATAATGATTATAATTGCTACCATCTAGGGATTTGTTAAGTGGGTGGGCACACGCCGTCAATCACTTTGGGGGAGTGTCTACCTCTTTATTATGGAATGCAAAAACTTTTTTATCTACTATGGACGATGCAATCTGGGTCATATATAAATAACCACCAGACCAGACGATTTTCTTTTCTCCGTTATTATATGGTATATGGGTTATTATGTAACTCTTCCCACTACCGGTCATGTGATCGATTGTTCCAAGCCTCTATTTCAATTTTCACCTTAGTATAAAGATGGCTGTGGCTCTGGTATATTCAGGTAGCATCCTCATCTCCAGATTTTGGCACACAGCTGTCCTCTTCTTCAGTCCCTTGACTTGGGACTCCTGAATATTTTCTTTGTTCCCCTGATGAACCCTGGTACATTGAAAACTAGGGAGAAACGCGTCGGGACGTTCGTTGTAAATCCAGATAAAAAATGTATTACCTTTGGGATGTTTGTTGGAAATCCAGATAAGTAATTTATTACCTTTGGTGTGTAATTTTGTTCAGGGTCACTGTAGGATTGGCCTAGGGCATCCCGACGGTGAATGGGGGCGCCCAAAACAGTTATGGTGTCACACCCTCCATTGCTAGGTAGAGATTTCTAGGGCTTATTAGGGTCATTTGCCCTTGAATACTTATTAACTGAAAGGGGCCATTCCCTGTTTTACCTACCTAGCATGTGAGTATCATGTACTGTATTTGTGAGATCTCTTATGTGCCTGCTATTGCCCCCTGACCTATTGTGGTACCTTGTTCAATTTTAAATTATATGTGTTGTCTGTCTTGGGCCTTTTAACTTTTCTATTAAAAGTTAATTTTTAACAGGGTTTTTCTATTTTGAGGTCTTCCATGATATATATATATATATATATATATATATATATATAATTATATATATATATATATACCCTGTGGTTATCCTTTGCTGTGGCTTTGTTTTTTTTTTATTTAAACAGTAAAGTCTATGTGTCCACGGGAGAATGTAGCTGCGGATTTTTCTGCATCAAAATCCGCAGCTTTCCCGCAAAATCCGCACCTTTTCAAAGGTGCGGATTTACCGCGGAATTGCCGCCGATTTGATGCGGATTTTGGTGCAAATTTTTTTTTTCCCCAATTTTAAAGCCAAAATCCGGATGAAAATCCGCAACAATAATTGACATGTTGCAGATTTTTCCAGGTCAAAATCCGCACAAAATCCGCTGCGGAAAAATCCGCAGCGTGGGCACAGCATTTCCAAAATGCCATAGAAATGGCTGGGATGTGCCTGAGCTGCAGATTTTCGGGAAATCCGCGGCAAAATCCGCGCATTTTCCGCAGCATGGGCACATAGCCTTAGGCTATGTGTCCACGGGAGAATGTAGCTGCGGATTTTTCTGCATCAAAATCCGCAGCTTTCCCGCAAAATACGCACCTTTTCAAAGGTGCGGATTTGCCGCGGAATTGCCGTGGATTTGATGCGGATTTTGGTGCGGATTTTTTTTTTCTTTTCCCAATTTTAAAGCCAAAATCTGGATGAAAATCCGCAACAATAAGGCTAAGGCCTAAGGCTATGTGCCCACGCTGCGGAAAATGTGCGGATTTTGCCGCGGATTTCTCGCGGAAAAGCCGCGGATTTCCCGAAAATCTGCAGCTCAGGCACTTCCCAGCCATTTCTATGGCATTTTGGAAATGCTGTGCCCACGCTGCGGATTTTTTCGTAGCGGATTTCGTGCGGATTTTGATCCGGAAAAATCTGCAACATGTCAATTATTGTTGCGGATTTTCATCCGGATTTTGGCTTTAAAATTGGGAAGAAAAAAAAAAATCCGCACCAAAATCCGCATCAAATCGGCGGCAATTCCGCGGTAAATCCACGGCAAATTCGCACCTTTGAAAAGGTGCGGATTTTGCGGGAAAGCTGCGGATTTTGATGCAGAAAAATCCGCAGCTACATTCTCCCGTGGACACATAGCCTTAGGGGGAGCCTCTATTTTTGATAACCAGACAAGATAAAGCACACATCTGGGGTCTACAGCCCACAGCTGTCTATTTTATCTAAGCTGGTAATCACAAATAGGCAGGGGACTGCACGTCAAAGTGACATAACACTCTGACAACATTGTTTCCAGACGTGACTTGTGTTTCAGAGATGCATCCAGGCATCTTCTCCATGCTGTTCCCATTCAATTTCAGCACTTTTCCATTCATTTCCACATCTTTACAGCCCTAATAGACATCCTGGGCAGGTCCATCAGAAAATTATTCCAGTTTCCCAATAACGTGCATTAGATTTGATATTTGTGACGAACACACAAATAGTACGAATAATTTTAGACAAATAATCCAAACCAGAATATTTCACTATTTGCCCATCACTACTAAGGAATAACCTAAGCATTAAGCTGAAGTGTCGCGGGCGGAGGAGGGGACGCTGCGCTCTCCCACTGCTCGGGTCCGGCTGCCGCTGCTGCTGCGGCCTGCTGCTGCTCAGTGGCTCGAGCGATGGGCCGGATCCCGGGGACTCGAGCGGCGCTCCTCGACCGTGAGTGAAAGAGGTTTGGTTTTTGGGGATAGTTTATTGTCCGTGTCGCCACCCACGGTTGTGGTGATTGTAGGAACACCACCGCTGCTCTGTATGGGAATCCCGGGAGCGGTGACAGGGAGCAGCAAAGTTGTTAATTCTCCCCTCCGTGGGTAGGGGGTGGTTGTCCCGGGGCCCAGTGATGAGTTGGAGGATGAGGGATGGCGGGGCCGGTGCAGGGCTTGGTGGGGTACAGGGACGCGGGGGCAGCGCTGTGCCTCACGGCCCTGTGGAACTCACTCAGCCTGAGACGGTGACACAGTTCTCGGTAAAACACACGGCTGGAAAGACGGTTCCCACGGACGGCTGCTGTTGCTTTTCCCCGGTAGTTGACGGTGACGGTCCCTTTTCCTGCACCTAAATCTATGTTGGTAGCGATGGGTTCCCACCGGTTACCTATTCCCCGGCCCGGATATGTGCCGGAGGAGCCCCTCTTTGCCCGCAGGCGCTGGCCCTGAGAAACTGGTGCCTTGGCGGTGGCGGTGTCTCTCTCTAACGGTCGGACTGTTGCCTTCAATCGGGACTTGGTTGTTGGGAGACCCAGAGGTCCCCTTCACTGACGGATTTGGCAAATTCACGGCGACTCCTAGCCTTGCCGGGATCCAAAAGGCCCCTGCCAATGGTGCTAACTTCTCTTCATATACCACTCCGGTACCGCCGGGCCACCACCCGTCCATGGTCCTTTCGGCAACCTCCAAGTAGCCTCTCCTGCAGACAGTCACCGCCGTCTGCTGACCTTGCTGTTCTCAGTCCGGGGCACACACCCGGACCAACTTCAGGCTTTCTCAACTGTCACTTTTACTGTCCTCCTTCTCTTTCCTCTCTACCACTTCACTGTTTACTCCTTCACTTCCCTAGCTGAACTCACCTCTCCAAACTCTAACTCTTTCTCAATCTAAACTCTTCTGCCTGGTTTTCCCGCCTCCAGGGCTGTGTACTCCTTGGTGGGCGGAGCCAACCGCCTGGCCCACCCCCTGGTGTGGACATCAGGCCCTGGAGGAAGGCAACAAGGATTTTTGTGTAGCTTTGGTGTACCTATCCGGGGTGAAGGATGTGATGGTGTTATGACCTGTGACCCCTGGCTTGCCCAGGGCGTCACAGAAGAAAACACTCATGGGGCACATGGGGCTGTTATTTGTGGCCCACTCTGAATTTGAATATTTTAGACTCAAGCAAATTTGCTGAAATTCAATTTGCAAGCTTTGCTTCAATTTGGCAAAGAAAATTGGATTTGCAAATCGAATTGCTGATAAAATAATTTGTTATGCCCTGAGGTTTCTCCATAAATAAAGGAAACCTGTCACCAGATTTGACGAATATGAGCTGTGGCCACCACCAGTGAGCTCTTATATACAGCATTCTATATACATAAGAGCCCAGGCTGATCTGTATAACATAAAAAACACTTATTACACTCCCCTTGAGGGCGGTCCGGTCCGATATGTGTTGCTGCTCTCTGGTTCAGCGCCTCCTCTCTGCTGCGATCTCCATCCTTCTTCTATTTAGCCCAGTATGGATGATGTACCCTATGTCATCCACACAGGCCAGTATTGAGATCCTGTGTTGCGGGCAGGGACCGCTGCCACTTCTTCTCGGGGGCCCTGCTCGGATCCGGGTTCGCTGCTGCGGCTCGAGTGGTGACCGGACCCAGGCTCACACGGCCACCCGTCCTCACAACCGACGGAAAAGGAGATATTTACAGGGGAGATGTTGTGTCTGTGACGCCACCCGTGGGCTGCGGTGAGGGATGGTGGCACCACCGCTGCCTGATGATGGGGCACCCGAGGCTGATGGAGCGGGGCAGCAAGATGGGATCCCCTCCACGTGTAGGGGAGATGTAGTCCTGGGGCTCGGGGACTGAACATGGGAGTAATAGCTGCTGGAGGTGGCGCACCGGGTTGGACCGGGGAATGATGGTGTACTCAGAGTTCAGTTACTTCACACAAGTCCAGTACTAAACCAAGTTGCCAGTGCACTCGGGTCCCGCACCCCTGGTTGCTGAACAAGAATCCCTTCCTCCTGCACTTTGTATTTGTTTGTCTCTTTGGACGACTCCGTGTGGAACAGAGAAGTCCACTCCCGGTTCTGTATGTATTGGGAGCTGTGGGCCTGCAAAATCTGACCCTTGAGTTTTCAGTGGGTTTTTGGACAGACACCCTATTCCCCGCATTGGGCTTCCAGTTCGCTCTATCTGGGCAGTTAGTGGAACAAGGCCTGAAATCTTGTCCCTGGCTGGTCAATTGGAGAGGGGCTTGCAACCTTCCTTGCACTAGGGTCCAGGCACCCCGTCTGTGCACAGCTTCCGGACCGGATTCCTGCTGTCGACACCAGTGGGCTACAACCCTGTCCCAGTCCACTTCAGGTTTCCCGCGACCGGATCTCTGTCGACTGTGGCCCTGTTCAGCGTCTGCCACCTAGCCGGGTAGTCCAAGGGCCCCTACCCCTGACTACATTGCACAGTCTGCCCTTGACCTCCAGTCCAGCTGCAAACTCACTCAAACTGAAACTGACGTGTTCCCGCCTCTGACACCTCAGGACCCCTAGCTGGGCGTTTTACATCTGCCTGATCCCGCCCATTGGTGTGTCCATATTATCACGAGGTGGTGGCTAGGATTTAATGGCTCTGTGTTGCCTAAGTGTGGGTTTTGGTGGTAACAAGGAGGATGTAAAGTATTTGTGACTACCTGGTTTTGCCAGGGCGTCACACCTGCGCAGGCGCACTTTGATCTGCTCTACTGAGGGCAGATTAAAGAGTACTCTAATGTGCAGGTGTGAGGAAAGGTTAAAGAATGCCCGCACATGCGCACTACAATACTTTGATCTGCCCTGAGCATTTCTAGAATACTGTATATAAGAGCTAAGTGGTGGTAGCCGCAGCTTATAGTCACCATAACTGGTGACAGGTTACATTTAACAGAGGATTTATAAAACAAAAAAAAGATATTCTCATCTCATCCTTCACATATCCTGGTGCCACAGCACACCACCTGGTTTTCCATTGACTTTCTAACCAAAGCTCCAGTCTTCTTTGTTGTCTTCTGTCCTCTTCACCTTTTGGCAATTTCTATGCTGATTAGTTAATGTGACATCATATACATCATCCTGTATCTTCAAGACATCGCTTGAGTCCCAGTCCCCAATGCCGAAGAGTGAAGATGGGAAAGTAAAATAGTACTGGAGAAAGGAGGTGACACAGTGAAGGACCAGGTAGTGAGCTGCAGGACCTGGGAAGTTGAAGGTAGAGGAGAGTATAGTTGTACTTTTCAGTTCTTTTTGGCAATAAGCCGGTAAGCCACAATTTTCCTTAATTGTGAGGTTTAAAGGGTGCTTTACATGCTGCGACGTCGCTAACGATATATCGTCGGGGTCACGTCATTAGTGACGCACATCCGGCGCCATTAGCGACATCGCAGCGTGTGACACCAAGGAGCGACGATAAATGAGTGCAAAAACGTGAAAAATCGTTGCTCGTTGACACGTTGCTCCTTTCCATAATATCGTTGCTGCTGCAGGTACGATGTTGTTCGTCGTTTCTGCGGCAGCACACATCGCTGTGTGTGACACCGCAGGAACGACGAACATCTCCTTACCTGCGTCCATCGGCAATGAGGAAGGAGGTGGGCGGCATGTTCTGGCCGCTCATCTCCGCCCCTCCTCTGCTATTGGGCGGCTGTCATGTGACGTCGCTGTGACGCTGCACAAACTGTCTTCTTAGAAAGGAGGCGGATCACTGGCCAGAGCGACGTCGCAGGGAAGGTAAGTCCGTGTGACCGGTGTTAGCGATGTTGTGCGCCACGGGCAGCGACTTGCCTGTGTCGCACAACCAACGGGGGTGGGTACGTTCGCTAGCGATATCGGTACCGATATCGTAGCGTGTAAAGTACCCTTAAGGACACGGTGTTTCGGGATGATTGTCCCTCTTCAGTGCAAAGTATCAGGTTTGATCTGGCTTTATGAGAAGCTAAAGTGGGGTTTAAGGTTTCGGGATGATTGTCTCTCGTCAGTGCTTAGAATTGCTACTTCCAATAGGTAGCACTAGAGGTTGTCTCCTTCCTCCGTGAACAGACAATTTGAACCTTAATTGTGAAAAATTCAAGATCTAATGAATCCAATTTTTTCTTAAATTCAAAGTGAATTTGAGTGAATAGACTCCCTCATCTCTAGTATATATACATTATACCATATAGATGGTGAATCATCCAGCGAAATCAAAAGAATGTCTTCTCTTAAGTCAATACAAGCTATTAGCGATGGACTTGTTACTGAAGAGCTTTTTTGTTCATATGGATAAATATTAAGAAGCCCAAAATGTGGCCATTATGTTAGTTGCTAATAGCTTCTGTTGACTGTAGAAGAGACCTGTTCTTTTGATCAGGCAATGGTCCACCTTTTATACCTTTTCATGAAGCCTATATTGAAACAACTTTCTTACTATTTCTATACCAAAATAACATTTCTAAACAATAGTAAGACATAATCATTAAACGGGTCAAAATATTGCTCTCGCAAATGTCATATATATTGGCTTCTACTCGCAATTAAGTCCCTAATGGATAATCAGGGCAGACAAAGGTAGGGCAGACACAGTTACATGAGGAAGATAGATGTATAATGTCATATAGGAAATAGCCAAATAATTAAGTCTCAGTTTTATTTACAACTCTTAATAGGCTCATGGTCATATAAAGCAGTGATCAAAGAATATGAGAGATAACAAGCTGCATAAAGTACATTGTGTCCCTTTGAAGTGACTATCACAAATATCCTTTAGTCTTCTCCCTGACTGTGTTCGTTATAAACAGAAGTCACATATCTTCCCTCATCCTATTGATTCATTTGTTGAGACTGAAGTTCTAATGAAAATGTGTTTTTTTCCCCCAAGCACTGGTGCCTCGTTAATAGCTGATCGCCTGATGCGCTAACGGAGGGAAACTAGCCAGTTGGTTACATTGTGTCATCTAATAAAGCAATATTCCAAAGTACACGGATGTGGCCTAAATCCACACAGCTAAGCTTAGCTCTTGTATTCCGGATATCTACAGTTGTCATAAAATATCTGACTTGGATTTAAATCCTCGAAGAAATGGGGATTAGATATATGAAAGTTGTTCTTATTTGCTTTGTAAATGAGAGATGTGCTTATCCAATTGCTTACGGCTATTTTTTTTATAAGCTTCAAGTTGACTCTTTAAAAAAAAAAAAAATATGCGAAGATTTGAATATAGATTTCACTGTGGACAAAAACTTTAAAGTGGTATTATGGTTATCACCTATCCACTAGGTAAGTTATGACTGCTCGATCGGTGGCAATCAAGAACGGAGCTGTGCGGCTCATATGCACTGACTGCCTGTCATGCGATGTTCGGCTTTGCATGCACTTGTTGGCACAACAAGTTGGACTTTGTTCACACTACAGAGTCTGACAAGCAACATGATATTTCAAAGTTGTTCAGCCAGAGCTGGGTGTTGGCTGAATCAGGTTCACTGGTCTTTAGCCCTGCAGGAGTTCATTACTGCAGACTGGTGAGCAGGAACTGGAGCTCCTTCCTATTAAAGGCACTTATTTCTTCCAGTATGCGCTGATAATAGCTTCAGTGCAGCTCCAGCGACTCCGGTCATTATGATGATGTGTGTTGCGATTTTGAGTGGTGTGAAAGTTCTCCTGTTGTGTGTTTACTTCCTTCCCTTTTCTTTATTCCCCTGTATACATATTGTCTCTCCTTTGTGCTTGAGTGCAGTATGTACGAGTTTTCATTCTACCTTGTCTTTGTTATTCCTGTGGGGTTTTGTTATTGTGTTTGCAGCTCGCCCCAAGAGTGAGGGAGAGCGGGAGTAAGATCAGGGCTCGTGCAGGAGTCAAGGTCATGCTGAGAGCACAGACGTGGCTACCATCAAGCAAACCTCTGAGATAAGGGACATTGCAGGGTCTCGAGTCTGAGGGCCAGCCTAGGAGCCCCTGTTCTGTTATTACATACCTCGTGACACTGCCTCTACATTCAAAGTCTCTGGGACTGATGGTTATAGCTGAACTTTTTCTTAGCTATCGACATAGATTTTAAATTTAATGGGGAACATGAGTCCCCCAATCTGGAAATCATTTGGGATATCAGAATTGTTTTTACAATTTTTTATAACTGAGGTATCTCTTGAAGCCTGAGTTTCATATAAAATTTGGGTAAATGAAATCTCCAAGTTGGCGTGGAGGACTCGGTACGTTATGCTACAGCTCATCTAATTCCTCATGAGCTATGACATACCTTATGCCAGAAATCTTCTGTTCATGTCTCCTTTCAGATGTGCCAGATTTACAGTATTAGGCGCCCCTGATGATGTCCAGAACCAATCGTTGTTATACAGTGACTGAAATAATTATTTGATCCCTTGCTGATTTTGTAAGTTTGCCCACTGACAAAGACATGAACAGTCTATAATTTTAAGGTAGATTAATTTTAACAGTGAGAAATAGAATATCCAAAATAAAATCCATAAAATCACATTCTATAAATTATTTCCTTCACTGGATATTTTGGGTCATTGTCCACCTATGCTATGAAATGCCGACCAATCAGTTTGGCTGCTTTGGCTGGATTTGAGCACACAGTATATCTCTGAAAAACCCAGAATCATCCGGCTGCTTCTGTCCTGTGTCACATCATCAATAAACACTAGGGACCAAGGGCCACTGGCGGCCATCACACTGCCTCCGTGTGTGCTACAGATAATGTGGTGGGCTTTGGATCATAAGCTCTACCATGTCTTCTCCATACTTTTATCTTTCCATCATTCTGGTAGAGGTTGATCTTGGTTTCATCTGTCCAAAGAATGTTCTTCTAGAACTCTACTGGTTTTATAAGTTTTGTTTTTTTTTTAGCAAAGTCCACTTTAGCCTTCTTATTCTTGAGACTTATGAGTGGTTTGCACCGTGCAGTGAACCCTCTGGATTTTATTTCATGCAGTCTTCTCTTTATGATAAATATGGATATTCATGCACCTACATCTTGGAGAGTGTTGTTCACTTGGTTGGATGTTGTGAAGTGGTTTCTCTTCACCATGTTAATTACTCTGAATATCCATCACTTTTGTCTTCCATGAACATCCAGGTTTTTTGCATTGTTGAGGTTCTCCAGTGCTTTCTTTCTTCCTCAGGATGTACCAAACTGTAGATTTAGCCACTCCTAATATTGTAGAAATGTCTTGTGTGTTTTTTTTCCTGTTTTCGAAGATGAAGGATGGCTTGTTTCACCTGCATGGAGAGCTCTTTTGACCACATGTTTACTTGTCAGGAAAAATATCAAAATGCAGACACCACGCCTCAAATCAACTTCAGGCCTTTTATGTGGTGCTTGAGAATAAAATAACAAAGGAATTGACCACACCGACCCATGAAACAACCTTTGAGACAATTGTCCAATTACGTTTGGACCCTTTAAAACCAGTGTGGTACATGTAAAGGAGCTGAAACTCCTAAACCCGTGATCAAATTTTAATGTGGATATACTCAACTGAAAGCTAAAAGTCAGGACTTTATGTCCGTGGCCATTATATAACTATAACTGGAATATGTTTCGGTAAATAGGGTAAAAAAAAATAAAAATTTGTGTTAGTGTCCAAATATATATGGACCTAACTGTATGTGAGGTTCAATGCTGTACTGTGCATCATTGACATCACAGTGGCAGCATGGGCATTAAAAGAAGAGGAAGGGGCCCATTTCATAGTCATTTGCAAAGTGAAGCAGAGTAGGCCAAACCCCTTCTATCTAGAAATGACTTTGGAATGGGCCCCTTTCCTTCTCTTTTAATGCTGATGTTGCCACTACCTCTACAGTGAGCTAATAACTTTCATAAATTGTTCAGAGCTCCCCCTCCTTTGGGGACCCTGTGCAGTTGCATCAGCAGTATGTCTGTCCCTGTTCATTAAAGGGAATCTTTCATCAGATTTTTGCCATGTAAGCTAGAGCCAGCATGCTATAGGGGATATAAACCAAAAATTAACTGTGCCTCTCTTATCAGGCTTTGTGCTGTTGTTTTCTTAAACTAAAGGCTTTATCACTTGGTGGTTATCATTGCTAGGTCTAACTTGCATGTGCATAGCAGTCAGGCACGCCTCCTCCTATGATTGACACCTCACTGTCAATGTACAATCTCTACTCAGAACCTGGTGTGGATGGGACTAAATCTAAAAATTAAGATTATAACAGAATGCAGCCAGTAATCTAAGTGATACATGATTGTATTCAGAATCTCCTTGTCTACATTATGCTGTTCTCAGATGAGGTAGCAAAAACCTGCTGACAGCTTTCCTTTAGTATGAATATATTATGAGGGCATAATTCAGTTTTTTGTATTTTTTTTCCTTTTCTTGCCTATTTTGGTGACATATCATTAAACATTTGCATGATGTATGTCACATTTGCATATGTTTTTCATTTTGGTTCATGTTTTAAAAAAAAATACTAGAAAAAGCAGACCACAGAAAAGCCTTAGCAGATTTTTCAAATGGCTATCAAGTTTAACATCAAAGGACCAGCTGAAGGTGAAGACGAAACAGCCAGCATGGAGCTCTCATTCCAATAATGTTTAGGTCAAACTGTGCCAAAAAACAAAGTTCAACAACCCAAGAAAGTGAACATCACCTTTCCCTTAAACGTCTGCTTCAAAGTGGTCAGTGAATGTACAACTTGAAAGGACTGAGTAACCAAGCGCAAAATGGTAAAAAAAGGAACAAAAACAATAAATGTACTGGAAAGCAAAAATAAAACATTCCAAAACTATAAATGATAACTAGTACACTAAATAAATTTACTATGTCTAGTCAACATGATTACTAATTCTGTGCCAATGTTTTAACCACTTCATCCCTGAGCCTGTTTTCACCTTCCTGATAAGGCCAAATTTTTCAATTCTGACCAGTGTCACTATATGGCCTAGGACACACGGCGAGAAAATCGGAGCGAGTAGAATGCGATAAAAAATTACTTTCCACTTGGATCAATGTTACTCTATGGGTCCGCTCCCACGAGCGATTATTTTCTCAGCCCTAATCGGACAGAGAAAACAGTCGTAGCATGCTGCGGGTGCAATGCGATCTTGTTTCTTTCGCACCCATTCAAGTCTATGGGGTGAGAGAAACATCACATTGCTCTCACATTTCACCGGTGTACCGCAAGAGCAGTGCGAGAATCGTAATATCCAGCAACGGAAGAGATAGGGAGATAAATTCCTCCCTCCCCTCCGTAGTGCCGCCACCCTTCCTCTGCAGCTGTGGTCTGATCACAAGATCATACCACAGTCGCATGACCCTCGCATGACACTCGGCTCCCGCTGTGCTGCGAGCGTGAGCCGAGTGTCATGTGAGGACACTCAGTAATCCTTGTGTGTCTCTGGCCTAAGTGGTAATAACTGTAGAACGCTTCTATCCCAGTGATTCTAAAACGTATACTTACAGTATTTTGGCTCTTACCTATTCCTGCTGTAGTAGCTTTCTGCCAGTCCTCTTCTCGTTTCCTCATGCCTGTTATTGCTCCCATCATCTCTCCACTTTTCTGGGTGTCGACTAATGCTCCCTACACGTTATGACATTGGATGGAGGGTTGTTGTGACTATGTGGAGCAGTGCAGGTATTGACGGGTGAACAATAACGAGAAGACTAGAGCAAGTACCTTACGAAAAAAGTTGAAGACTGGCAGAGAGCTGCAGAAGTAAGGACCGGTAAGGCAAAGGTGATATTTTTTTGGTTTTTAACCCCTTTTCTGTCCATGTTTATTATGTTTTGGGGTCAGGAGGCCTCAGAGCATAATAACCATCTTTTGTATGACAAATGTGGCAAAAATTCCAGGACATATTTAAATTTTGGCAGATTTGCGCATTAATAGGCCTAACAAAGAACTGGAAAGCAACGTCCCCATCCACATTGAAAGTAAGTTGGAGGATTGTGACATTCAGTATAAGGCCTCCTTCACATGGCCGTGTTTCCAGTAAATGTGGTATCCATTTTTTTTTCACGGGATGAACACATACGCATTATAACTAGTGATGAGCGAGTACTAAAAAGCTCGGGTGCTCGAAGCTCGGGCCGAGCATCCCAAGATACTCGTGTACTCGGGCCGAGCAACGAGCCCAATGTTATCCTATGGGAGACCCGAGTATTTTTGTGAAATGACCCCCGGCAGCATGGAGAAACCCTAAAAATGTCACAAAAGTCTCAGAAGAGTGCTCAAATGACATGGCAACAGCATGGGGAAGACCCCTTGAAGCATTTATCACTCAAAAGTCACATCTGTGAACAATTTTGTCCGCGTTTTACGCCATTTTTACGGACTCACCAGAAAACCTTCCAAAATGACACCAAAATGATTTTTCATGGCGGAAATGTTAAGGGCACATACCCAATAGTGAGATAGAGCTAATGTATGTTACTTTTTGAGATTAATACATGAAATATTTTACGTGAAAACATTGTGTGGCACTCCGATGTCCCTGAGAAGAGACGTACATGAAGGCCTCTTGAGTCTAATGTGCCCATTTTGAGGAAGTGAGTCTTTGTAGTATTTTCCTTTGCCAGGGCAGTCCAAAATTGTGAGGTTCACCAATGCCCCTGCATAGAGACGTGCATGAGGGCCTGTAAACCTGAAGTGCCCATTGTAAGGAAGTGGGTGTATTATAGTATAGCCCTTTGGCAGGGCAGCCAAAAATTGAGAGGCTCCACATTGTCCCTGGATAGAGACGTGCATGAGGGCCTGTAAACCTGAAGTGCCCATTGGAAGGAAGTGGGTCTATTGTAGTATAGCCCTTTGGCAGGGCAGGCAAAAATTGAGAGGCTCCACATTGTCCCTGGATAGAGACGTGCATGAGGGCCTGTAAACTTGAAGTGCCCATTGTAAGGAAGTGGGTCTATTGTAGTATAGCCCTTTGGCAGGGCAGCCAAAAATTGAGAGGCTCCACATTGTCCCTGGATAGAGACGTGCATGAGGGCCTGTAAACTTGAAGTGCCCATTGTAAGGAAGTGGGTGTATTATAGTATAGCCCTTTGGCAGGGCAGCCAAAAATTGGGAGGCTCCACGTTGTCCCTGGGTAGAGACGTGCATGAGGGCCTGTAAACTTGAAGTGCCCATTGTAAGGAAGTGGGTCTATTGTAGTATAGCCCTTTGGCAGGGCAGGCAAAAATTGGGAGGCTCCACGTTGTCCCTGGATAGAGACGTGCATGAGGGCCTGGAAACCTGAAGTGCCCATTGTAAGGAAGTGGGTCTATTGTAGTATAGCCCTTTGGCAGGGAAGCCAAAAATTGGGAGGCTCCACGTTGTCCCTGGATAGAGACGTGCATGAGGGCCTGTAAACCTGAAGTGCCCATTGTAAGGAAGTGGGTCTATTGTAGTATAGCCCTTAGGCAGGGCAGCCAAAAATTGGGAGGCTCCACGTTGTCCCTGGATAGAGACGTGCATGAGGGCCTGTAAACCTGAAGTGCCCATTGGAAGGAAGTGGGTCTATTGTAGTATAGCCCTTTGGCAGGGCAGCCAAAAATTGGGAGGCTCCACGTTGTCCCTGGATAGAGACGTGCATGAGGGCCTGTAAACCTGAAGTGCCCATTGTAAGGAAGTGGGTCTATTGTAGTATAGCCCTTAGGCAGGGCAGCCAAAAATTGGGAGGCTCCACGTTGTCCCTGGATAGAGACGTGCATGAGGGCCTGTAAACCTGAAGTGCCCATTGGAAGGAAGTGGGTCTATTGTAGTATAGCCCTTTGGCAGGGCAGCCAAAATTTGGGAGGCTCCACGTTGTCCCTGGATAGAGACGTGCATGAGGGCCTGTAAACCTGAAGTGCCCATTGTAAGGAAGTGGGTCTATTGTAGTATAGCCCTTAGGCAGGGCAGTCAAAAATTGGGAGGCTCCACGTTGTCCCTGGATAGAGACCTGTTAGGTTCTTAGTGCCTCCGTGCTTGCATTTAAAAACCGCACGTGTGTGCCTGTTGGTGGCAGCTTTCCGCTGCACTTGTGTGCATTTTGCAAAAACTTGGATATAACGCACAAGTCTAGTCAATACACATCAGCACAGCATTGCAAAATGCGCAAGGGCGTTGTCAACGAACAAGGAAGTGGACGTGATGGTGGTGCAGGCAGAGACCGAGGTCGTGTGCAAGCTCTAATTTCGCCACAACAAAGGGCCACATCTACTCGCTCGCACGTCCTGTCCCAAATTCTTGGGGACCGCAGCAGTACACCGCTCTTGAACCAAGACCAGTGTCAACAGGTTGTTAGTTAGATAGCGGATAATGCTTCCAGTCAGATTGGCACCACCACAAACACTCTGTCTTCCACACGGTCAAGTGTCAGTAGCCGTGATACTGCACCGCACATTTTGGAACCTGATCCTCCTTCCTACCACCAGGCCGAGTACACGTCCACGGACATTACTGATCCCACACTTGGACACTCGGAAGAGCTGTTCGTTCACGTTTCCATTCACACATTCTGGCCTCTCGCCAGCTCCTGTTGAAGTGGGTCATGAGGAGATCGCATGTACAGATGCCCAAATATTTCAGCAGCCATTTTCTCACGAAGTTGGCAACGTGTCTCAACAAGGGGTGGACGATGATGAGACACAATTGTCAGGAAGTCAGGAGGAGCAGGGTGCGGAAGACGAAGACGACGTGGTGGCTGATCCAGTAACTGACCCAACCTGGCAGGAGGATATGCAGAGGGAGGACAGCAGTGCACAGGGGGAGGGAGGCGTAGCATCCCAACAGGCAGTAAGAAGCAGGGTGGTGGCCCAAGGCAGACGTCAGGCAACTGTTCCCCGGAACAACACGACACAAGGTGCCTGTACAAATGTTAGGTCTTCCCGAGTCTGGCAGTTTTTTAAGTTGGCTCCAGATGATTCTAAAAAGGCCATTTGCAACACCTGCCGTGCCAGCATCAGCAGGGGTACCAAAACTAGCAGCCTGACCACCACCAGAATGATCAGGCACATGTCAGCCAAGCACCCGACTTTGTGGGATGTACAACAGAGTCGAGGAGCAGTGCTTGCTGATTTCACTGCTACATCTTCGCTTGTTGTGCATGCGAGCCAATCCCCTGTCCATGCTGCCCGCGAACAAGCCTCCTCCGGCCCTGCACCTCTGCGTTGCCCACGCAGAAATAACACCATCATCAAGCACGTCCTTGTCCCAGCGCAGCGTTCAGTTATCCATTCAGCAAACCTTTGAACGCAGGCGCAAATACACTGACAACGCCCCACATGCCACACTTCTAAATGCTAACATTTCGCGACTGCTTGCGCTGGAAATGTTGCCTTTTAGGCTGGTTGAGACAGAAGCATTCCGCGACCTGATGGTGGCAGCTGTCCCACGTTACTCGGTCCCCAGCCGCCACTATTTCTCCCGGTGTGCCGTCCCCGCATTGCATAACCACGTGTCACAAAACATCACACGTGCCCTGAACAACGCTGTTTCACCCAAAGTCCACCTAACCACAGGCACGTGGACAAGTGCATGTGGGCAAGGCCGCTACATCTCGTTGACGTCACACTGGGTTAATATTGTGGAAGCTGGGACCCAGTCTGAGCAAGGGACGTAACACGTCCTTCCCACACCAAGGTTTGCAGGCCCTACCTCAGTCAGTGTTTCACCCACACTCTACAGCTCCGGAATGTCATGCTCCTCAGCCTCCTCCTCCTCCTGCGCATCCTCATCCACTTTACCCTCCACACCAGTCCCAAGCTGGAATTGTCGCGGGCGGAGGAGAGGACGCTGCGCTCTCCCACTGCTCGGGTCCGGCTGCCGCTGCTCTACGGCTGCTGCTGCTCGGTGGCTCGAGCGATGGCCGGATCCCGGAGGCTTGAGCGGCGCTCCTCGCCCGTGAGTGAAAAGGGGTGGTTTGGGTTTTGGGGATATTGTCCGTGACGCCACCCACGGTTGTGGTGATTGTGTGGACACCACCGCTGCTCTGGACGGGTATCCCGGGAGCCTGTGACAGGGAGCAGCTTTGTTGTTATTTCTCCCCTCCGTGGGTAGGGGGGTTGGTTGTCCCGGGGCCCGGTGATGGGGTAGAGATGGATGACAGGCGGGTAGCGGGGCCTGATGAGGTGCAGGGTCGCAGGGGCAGCGCTGTGCCGCACGGCACGGAGGTACTCACTCAGCCCAATGATGATGACACAGTTCACGGTAAAACAAGTGGCTGGATGGACGGGTCCCTCGGACGGCTGCGGTTGTTCCTCCCTGCAGGTTAGTGATGACTGTCTCTCCCTGCACCTAAGTTCAGTGTTGGTAGTGATGGTTTCCCACCGGTAACCCGCTCCCCGACCTGGATATGGGCCGGAGGAGACCCTTTTGCCCACAGGCGCTGGCCCTGGGAGACGGTTGCCCTTGGCGGTGGCGGTGTCTCCCCTTCACGGTTGGACGGTTGCCTTCTATCGTGACTTGGCTGTTTGGAAACCCTGAGGTCCCCTTCACTAACGGATTTGGCAAATTCACGGCGACACCAAGCCTTGCCGGGATCCGAAAGGCCCCTGCCAATGGTGCTGTCTTCTCTTTGTATACCGGTCCGGTACGGCCGGGTCACCACCCATCCACGGTCCTTACGGCAGACTCCAATCGGCCTCCACTGCAGACGGTCACCACATCCTGCCAACCTTGCTGTCCTGTCCGGGCCACACACCCGGACCAACTTCAGGCTCTTTGCTGTCACTTTTCTCCTCTCTACTACTTTCCTCCTTCCACTTCCTTAGCTTAACTCTCACTGCCTATGTTTTCCCTCCTCCTTGGTGAGTGGAGACCAACCGCCTGGCTCCACCCCCTGGTGTGGACAACAGCCCCTGGGGAAGGCAACAAGGATTTTGTGTTTTGACTATGATATGCCTGCAGGGAGTGTGGGGTGTGTAAGTGTTGTGCTCTGTGGCCCCTGGCTTGTCCAGGGCGACACAGAAGCACTGCAGCACTGCCTCGGCGAAGCGGCAACAGGCTGTGCTGAAGCTAATCTGCATAGGTGACAAACCCCACAATGCAGAAGAGGTGTGGACAGCTCTGAAACAGCAGGCAGATCACTGGCTCACACCTCTGAACCTAAAGCCAGGAAAGGTTGTGTGTGACAATGGCCGGAACCTGGTGGCGGCTTTGAGGCGAGGCCAGCTGACACATGTTCCATGCGTGGCCCATGTGCTCAACCTCGTGGTTCAGCGGTTTCTAAAGTCATACCCAGAGCTGTCTGATCTGCTGGTAAAAGTTCTCCGCCTGTCTGTACATTTTCGAAAGTCACCTACTGCTTCAGCCGGCCTTGCCGGCTTTCAGCGCCTTTTGCATCTTCCGGCTCACAGACTGGTGTGTGATGTCCCCACGCGTTGGAATTCAACTCTGCACATGTTGGTCAGGATATGTGAGCAGAAGAGGGCAGTTGTTGAGTACCTGCATCACCTAAGCCGTAGGGAAATGGGTCAAACTCCACACATAACACCTGAGGAGTGGAGATGGATGTCCGACCTATGTACCATCCGCCAAAACTTTGAGGACTCCACCAAGATGGTGAGCGGCGATGACGACATTATTAGCATCACCATACCGCTTCTCTGCCTTCTAAAATGGTCTCTGCTCAAAAAACAACCATGATGCATTTCAGGCGGAGCGCGATGAGTTTGAGCAAGAAACAGTAGTGGGTGTGGGTGATAACACACAGCCCAGCCTCGTCTCATCACAACGTGCAGTGGAGGACTATGACGAGGAGGAGGATGAAGACATGGAGCAACTCTCTGGCCAAATTGAGGATATGACATGCAGTCATATCCTCGGTTCAGCGTGGCTGGCCAGAGGACAGGGTAGATGAGGAGGAGGAGGAGGAGGAGGAGGAGGAGGACAGCATGTTCAGTCATCGTGTTGGTCAGGATACTGAAGTGATGGCTGTTAAGAGTCTGGCACACATGGCTGACTTTATGGTAAGCTGCCTGTCTCGTGACCCTCACGTTAAGAACATCTTTGCCGACAATCATTACTGGTTGGTAACACTGTTACACCCATGCTACAAGGAGAACTTTATGTCTCTTATTCCCGAGGCTAAGAGGTCAGGCAAAATGCAGCAGTTCCAGAAGGCCATAGTCACGGAAGTAGGCAAAGCATTCCCCTCACAAAACGCTAGCGGCATAGGTCAGGAATCAGTGGACAACCAAGGCGTACAGCCGAGAGGGGCACAAGTCCAATACGCCAGAGGTAGGGGAACAGTCTTTAAGATGTGGGACAGTTTTCTCAGGCCCTCACATACCACAGCCCCTGAGGTGCGGGGTAGTGCCACAAAAAATCCTAAGTTTGCCTAGATGCTCAAGGAGTACCTTGCAGATCAAACAACTGTACTCCGACATTCCTCTGTGCCTTACAATTAATGGGTATCCAAGCTGGACACGTGGCATGAATTGGCTCTCTACGCCTTCGAAGTCCTGGCATGCCCTGCCGCTAGCGTTTTGTCAGAGCGTGTTTTTAGTGCCACAGGTGGAATCATTACAGATAAACGCACCTGCCTGTCAACTGTAAATGTTGACAGGCTGACTCTGATCAAGATGAACAAGGGTTGGATTGGGCCAGACTTCACCACACCACCAGCAAATGAGAGCGGAATTTATAGTTTGCCATGTACCTACACTCACCCATGGGTACACACTTCTGGACTTTGGCTAATCGCTGGACTGCTCCTCCTTCTCCTCATGCGCCATCATGATGACCGTTACAATAGTTAGGCCGTTGTTTCAGGTATACCTCCAGTGGTAAATTTTTTCGACCATTCTTTCAGAATGGACATTACAACGACAGGCGACCCGCTCCTTTGCAATGGGAACAATGTTTTGAGGCCCTTATGCACATCTCTATCCAGGGACAATGTGGAGCCTGACGCTGCCACCGACTGCTACACACACGTGCGGTTTTTAAATGCAAGCACGGACACAATAAGAACCTAACAGGTTTTTAGGAGCGACAATTACTGAGAAGTCTGACACTATCAGCCACTGCTGACTGACGTGTATTATACACTAGACTTGTGCATTATATAATAGTTTGTGCAAAACGTGCACCTGTACGCTGCCACCGACAGACACACACGTGCTGTTTTTAAATGCAAGCACGGACGCAATAAGAATCTAACTGGTTTTTAGGAGCGACAATTACTGAGAAGTCTGACACTATCAGCCACTGCTGACTGACGTGTATTATACACTAGACTTGTGCGTTATATAATAGTTTGTGCAAAACGTGCACCTGTACGCTGCCACCGACAGACACACACGTGCTGTTTTTAAATGCAAGCACGGACGCAATAAGAACCTAACTGGTTTTTAGGAGCGACAATTACTGAGAAGTCTGACACTATCAGCCACTGCTGACTGACGTGTATTATACACTAGACTTGTGCGTTATATAATAGTTTGTGCAAAACGTGCACCTGTACGCTGCCACCGACAGACACACACTTGCTGTTTTTAAATGCAAGCACGGACGCAATAAGAACCTAACTGGTTTTTAGGAGCGACAATTACTGAGAAGTCTGACACTATCAGCCACTGCTGACTGACGTGTATTATACACTAGACTTGTGCGTTATATAATAGTTTGTGCAAAACGTGCACCTGTACGCTGCCACCGACAGACACACACGTGCTGTTTTTAAATGCAAGCACGGACGCAATAAGAACCTAACTGGTTTTTAGGAGCGACAATTACTGAGAAGTCTGACACTATCTGGACTGCTTTACACTGTGTACACCAGCCCCAGATATGATGAAGGCTGGTATACGGTCACCACTAGGAATGGCTATATACCCTGCCTGCCTGCCTGCCTGTATACTGCTACAATAGTCCTGACAAGGACTCTTCTGGTCACTAGCCTGTATTCCGACCTGGCTATACCCTGCCTGTATATAGCAACAATAGTCCTGAGAAGGACTCTGCTACTGTACTCCGACCTGGCTATACCCTGCCTGCCTGTATACAACTATAATAGTCCTGAGAAGGACTTCTGGTCACACTGTTTGCAGCCCTGCTCCGGAACTAACTATAAAGGGCCGCAAAGCTTTCCCTGAATCAGCGACACTCTCCCTGCACTGACTGTCTGGATAGCTGTGAGCAGAGCACAGCGCGCCGGCCGGTATAAAGGCTCGGTCACGCTGTGCAGGCCGGCCAATCACTGCAATTCCACAACTAACAGGGCTGTGGCATTGCAGTGGTCTGCCAGCCAATCCCTGCATGAGGGCTGGCTCTCAAAAGAGCGCCAACATGCAGAAATGAAGACCACGAGTACAGCACGAGTATCGCGAGATTACTCGGTCCCCGCCGAGCAGCCCGAGTACAGCGATACTCGTGCGAGTACCGAGTAGTTACAAGCATGCTCGCTCATCACTAATTATAACCTATGGGGCTGCTCACATGTCCATGTTTTACCTAGACTGTGTGTCCGTGCAAACCAAACTTAGACTTGTCCATTTTTTACCCCAATATGGATGACAAGGGCTAATACAAGTCTATGGGTCTTTGAAAAACACTTACAGCACACAGATGGCATCAGTGTATAACATTACAAAGTATAGGAGAAGTTTTGTAATTTAATTCTTTCTTTATCCATACCGGAACAACATGGATGGTAAAAACTGACACACTGATGACACACTAATCCAAATCACTGATGACACTGGTATCGTTTTTTCACGTACATGTTTTATAAGGACATGTGAGGGAGGTCTAAGATGGAAAAACTTTTTACAATTAACAACCAAACTAACCATGAATTTTATTCCGTCTTTGGCTTTTGATAACATTTTTTGAGGAAATATCATGGAAAATACGTCTTTTGGGCCATCACCATAGCTTTGACGTTACTAGGTGATTTTTTTTTTCAAAAACAAATAGACGCCACAGAAAATTTGGGCTGAGCCTCAAAATGCAAATGACTATTTTTTAATTATTAATATTTTTTCATTTCTATTCTAAACCATATATGCTTTGGTTATACATATGAAACACTCATAAATCTATATGCTCACCTGAAAATTGATTATTACATTTCTGTCAGGGGTGACAGACAGTCATGGGGTATCTGGCAATAGAAAGTCACAGCGTTTGTCTGCGCAAAATGCTCCTTGACTTCTATTGTTCCTACTGTCAGTATTCATTGTAATAGGTAGCTTTCCTGCTGGATTCAGCTCTCCCTATTTTGGACCCAGCAGGAGCTCAATTTCCACCCTGCTGCTGATCAGCAGTATTCTCTTGGTGCTTAAATACTCCCTTCTTCCCTGGACTGGTGCTGGTAATGTTATTTAGTTCATTCTAGCTTTGGATTCAAGCAGGTGGCTTACTCTCATCTGTAGTAGCATTGCTGAAGCTTTATGTGATGGTAGACCCTACTTACGAGTAGTACGAACAGACGGGTAGTCAGACAAGCCGGGATCAGAAGCCAAGAGGACACGACAGGACACAGGGAGAAAGCAGAGATGCAGTAAGGTCACAGGCCAAGGGTCAGGATTCTAGGAGAGTACGTATAGGATTCCTGGAGCAGACAGAGATGTGGTCAGGAAATGGTCCGAGGCCAGAAGCCAGGAGATAACGACAAAGATAGGAAGTGGGCAGAGATGAGTCAATAACAGTCTGGGCTCAAGATGCCAAGATTAGAGCACTTACACAAACAGGAGCTAAAAACACTTATGAGGAACCAGGAAGTACGACTGGTGAAGTTCTGACAGAGCATACCCAGTAATGAGCAATCACCAGGAACAAGGAGCATCTGCATAAGCACCTCTGAGAACCAGTGTGGAACCTAGTGCTGAAAAACAACCTGTCTGTAGGTGATCAAGACACTTAGCAGAGCATTGCCAAATGCTCAATGATCAGCACAAGGAAACAGGTAAGTGCCGGCTCTAGAGTTGAGGAGAGCATGACAGAACATACCAGTGGGCAAACTGTTCTGCACAACGGAACTGTGACACTTTGCTGAACGTCTGCCTTTGTCATCTGTGGATAAGTAATTCATGCTTTTTCTCCATGTGTCCTCCTTGTGTCTTCCTTTAGCATTTAGGCTATGTGCGCACGTTGCGTATAGTCACTGCAGAAATTTCTGCAGCGATCTGAAGAGCACATGTGCGCTTTAAATCGCTGCAGAAATGTCCGTAGTGAAAAAAAAAAGCCGATTCCATGCGCTCTGCCTGCAGCTCCTGCCATAGACAGAGCAGGAGCTGCCGGCAAAGCGCACGGAAGAAGTGACATGTCACTTCTTAGAACGCAGCGCTTCGGCAGAAGCCGAAGCGCTGCGCTCTAAAACGCCACGTGTGCACGGCCCCTGCACAATCTCCATAGACTGTGCAGGGGACGCAGGACGCATGCAGTTACGCTGTGCTACAAAGCGCAGCGTAACTGCATGTATTTACGCAACGGGCGCACATAGCCTTAGTGCCGTTTACGAAAAGCTCATCCCACCAGTTCCCCATTTAAGGTCCACCACTAGGGATACCTAGGGTCAGGTATCCTGCTTGATGCATAGGTGCAGAACCTATCTAGGGTGGTGAGAGCCCCAGGGACCAGCGGTAGGCTATCACCCCCTTCCCTAGACTCAGGGGTCCCCTTCCCTTACCTTTCGCCGCTCGCTTGGTACTTCCCCGTACCTAACATTACAATTTCTCCCTAACATTTTGGATGTAAACAATTAGTCATTTTAGTACTTCAAAAAATGGTTTCCAATTCTGATATTAAAAAATATTAATCTACATGGAATAATTATCACTAGCTCATAATAAATTAGATTCCAGTAAAAATTACATTACCATAGCCCACATAGAGTTATAGCACATTAATCAACGGCTTTTGACTATGGGATCTTACTGTACATTTTCCAGTAAGTGATTTTCACAGTTGAAGAATCGGATCATACAAGCGCATATAGCAGGTAAACCAATTTCGACCACTTAACGAAAAAATTACAAAAAATACAGGTTAAAACTATAAACAGCTCTTCCATTTCAGATTATCCCTCCATTCCGTCTTTTGATGCGCATGTCTGATCTCATATAATGATTTACTTGCTAGTTCAATTTAATATCACTGCAGGACAAATACATTTCTGAAAACTATGAATAAAATTGCGGATTGTTTTCGCTTCAGCTGGTATTTATATTTTTTCCCCCCATAAAGCTTAGATGTGATGTAATTGGCAATTTTGATAAGAAACTGTATTAGCAATTATTTACATTTTAAGATCTTTCGTGCACAAATTTTTCTAATCATGTTTGTATTCAACACAAGGGTAAATATTATTAACGCTTTTAGTCTTGGAACAAGCACTTTAAAAATAATTAATAATACGTATTCAATCAACTTAATCCAGAATTCTGCGAAGGTAAAAGACGTCAGGTTTCTATATTGTCTGTATCTCTATGACTAGAACTGGAGATGAGAGAATATATTCAAGTGGAAGTGAATACTACTCAATTATTGGAAAAATCAGCATGCGCCAAAATGTGGATTTTTTTGTAATTTGCTTCCAATGGCCACCAATTTTGCTACATGGTAAAGGGCCATCAAAAGATTAAAAGAAAAACACAAAATCCACAAACTCATTTTACCACTCGCTTTTCTAGCCCTGCTCTCATCACCGTCAAGCTTCCGGTCCTCGTTGCATCTTAAGATCACCGCCACTTGTGCAGAATTCCCAGGTCTCTTCACAATGGACCTGGACCTCCAGATCTAAGGACGCACTTGCGTGACCAAATTCATGGAGCACATCATGATATCACAATGCTGTGCAAAAAAACATCTAACTGGAAGAGCCCTGGGGATTCAGCAGGAGAGACGATGATAACAGTAGGCGCCGAAAACCGGATGGGTGATGGTGAAGTGTTGAGGGACCGGAGAGTTAAGCGGGAACGTGAGTATATGTATTTTTAAAGGGGTTGTCCACTACTAGGATAACAGTTTTGATTCCACTTGTTTCTCCAGTTAAAAACCAAAGACCCTTTACTCACTTCCTGTTCTGGCGCTGTTCCAACACTGTCATTAATTGTGGTTTTTGATCTCATGTTACGTAGTGACATCACACCAGCCCCACATCCAATGACCGCCAGCTTCTGTTTCCCAACCTTCAGACCAAATGAGCAATCAACAGGAAGTGTGTGGCAGCCATAGAGTCCCTTTCTGTACATTAACTCATTTGGTCCAAAGGGGTGGGGAGAGAGAAGCCAGCAGTGATGGCATCACAATGTCACGTGAGGCCTGAACCTCAATAACTGACAGCACTGGAACGGTGTCAGAACAGGAGGTGAGTACAAGGTCTTATATTTTACCTGGGGAAGCAAGATGAATTAGAAAGAGTTTTCCTAGTCGTGGAAAACCCATTTTAACATACAGTAACACACAGTATAAGTATTGTGTATAATGTTCTTTTATTGCTTTTAAATCTGAATAATTTTAATACATTTCTTTTTCCTTAAAAATAAAGGTGACTGAAGTTGGCCATTTACCTAAGATAGGTGGGAAATTGAGATGGCGGATGTGGCAAAATTAGAATTTGCCAGTTTCTGTTTTTCCCAGCAAAGTCGATTCACAAATATATTAAAAAATAAATGATTATTCTCTACATACTTAATGTACTTTATTATGTTTTACATTCCAAAGCATAATACACATAACATGTAAAAAATAAATAACAAATCCGTATACTCAACGCTCACTTCTCTGGCCTCTCCGCTCCTCACTGTCACCAATCTGATCCTTGTGTCATCTTTTGAGCCACACCCTTTTGACTTCTGGCTCTGATGAGACTTGGAAGGGTTCTGTGCAAGTGTGAAAGGTCACAACCTTATTGGGCTCTTTGGCACATGCACAGAACCACTTCAGGCTTCATCAGGGCAAGAAATAATGACTAAGTATGAGAGCACCAGGGATTTTATCATGTGCTTTGGGGATCAGAAGTAGACCATGCAAGTTAGGGTTCAGAGGGTTAAGCCAGCCTTTAGAAAAAGTTCTGTTCTGGACCCGAACTTGATCAGAACCTCACTGGAAGACACTGATTTGGGCAGTTCGGCTCTCTGTCCACATACAGCCAACCATAAAATGAGCACTTTCGGGGGAGGGAGGGCATTTTTTTTCTTTGTACACACCACATTTAATAACGCTGATTTTTTCCCCCAGTGTGTCATGGCCAGGGATAGAACCTATACCGGCTGTAAACGACAACACACAGGAAGGGGGAAGGAATGCCTTATAGCAAGGGAGTGGTGACCCCTGACTATGGCCTGCAGCTCACCCTCACTGTCATAACAGACCCTATACAGGTTCTGCACTAGTTGCCGAGCTGGAATACCTGGGGCTCTATTTCACCCTAGGAAATGGGCCCTAAGTAAGGATGGAGGGTATGAGCTCTTCGTCAACACCACTATCATTAAAGGAGTACAAAAGGGAACAACAATACAGGGAAAACACCACAGCTATCACCAGAGCCCTGGTGGATAACAAAGACAAACATTTATCTGAGCTGTAGCAACCACAGGATTCTGGAGCAACAGAACACAACTTCTCCACAACTCAGTCAGTAACAAACTATAAACCGCACCCAAATATCCCCTGAGTGAGGTTTATAAAGGGAGCCAGAGGCTGGCAGCTGAGAGGAAAAACTGACAAATTCCCAGGGTCCTAGACTTCACAGATGCAGAAACAGGGAACTGTCAGATAACAACACGTGCTGCCAATCTCAGAGATTTTCTTACACTCACTGTCACAAGATTGTCAGCCGGCCTTGACACATCCATGACACAGTGAGAGCCATGAAACACTATAAGCGGCTCAGACTGGGCCGAGCACCGAGCGTACCCAATTACAGTGATGCTTGCTCGGGTAGCTTGCATACGTATAGCAACCAACTCCGATCACGGATTTGTTTTTTTAAAGTCTGTGTTCAGTACATAGAACGAACTTTAACCTCTTCCCAACACATGACGTACTGCGTACATCATGGATCATGTGGGGTTAATCCCTGCAGGCTGCCGTGGGCAGTCCATGGGGATCCGCGCATATATCAGCTCATTTCAACAGCTAACATGTGTGCCTGCTTTGTGCGCCTATTAACCCCTTACATCTTGCTGTCAAATTGCCTTTGAATATTTTGAAAAATTATTGAAATTTTACCAAACATTATATTTTTATTATTAATTTCATTGATATGAAAATATTTATCATTCACTTGTACAGTAAATATATTTTTTCTCAGTGCACCATCATTGAAACCTATAAGTGTTTGAATATTACAAGCTCTAAGTTATATAATTTGTCTGATCGCGTTTTTTCATTTCTCACTCAATAATACCTTTGTTGAATTATGTATTATGTCGCACACATCACAACGCGATGGAAGAAAAGCATTCTTTACGTGTAATATTGACCTAAAATACTGGGTCAAGAAAAAAGCCACTTATCAATGCATTAGCATGCCGGAGGTAGAGCCGGAACCTAACTTTACCATAGAGCCACACAGCTTGAAGTACTTTTGCTGTAGCCTAGTCTTCTGGGATGTTTGATAAATGTGAGCTTAAAATTCATGGTACATCACCTTTTGTACTTTAATCATTGTGTAGTGTAAGCCTACTTTACTATGCAATACATGATTTAGAAATTACCCAGGGCTAAGAATAATGTCAGTGTTTGAATTTCTGTATAGGACTTTACAAAATATGACTTGATCACTAAATTTCTAAGAGTTTCTCTTCAAGTCAACCCCAAGATTGAAAAGGACCTATCACTCTAAAAAAAAAATTAGCAAATACCTTGTAAAAATCTCTGAGCTCCCCGATTCTGCATCTCTTTTCAATTTTGTGATATATCACTCCATTGTATAGATATTCACATTTATAGGACATAGTAAGTTAATTCTTTATTTGTAGTCCAACTGGGGCTTTCTTCAGAGTCTTCTCTGGTGGATATGCACCTTCAACCCTACCTACGAGATACTACATGATGGACGGTATGAACATCGAGCAGTACAGGTGCCACACTTCTTCGACAAGGAAACTCCATGTACGGTTCTGACTTCAGGTGGGGGGCGTGACACTTACTGTTTTCTTCAGCCTGATGTCCATCATCCTGTTGCCGGTCCTCTTCATAGACAAAATAGTAACCCACGCAACTACAGAGTTCACTTGGCAACCAAATTTGTTCAGTTTATTCTTCACACAGTTATGACAGATATGGCCTCACTCCACACGCTTCTGGTTCTACTATTTCTGGGGTACTCCTTCTCAACCTGTCCCTAGGCTATCTTAGAACCTGTCCTCAAGCTTCCAAATCTGTCTCCATTCCACCTCTCTATCACACCTTTGTCTGCTTCTGGGCCCTGACGTCTCTCTAGTAACACAACTCTCTAAGCCCGCCAGGGTGAACAGTAGGCTCCGAACCTCTTGAGTTTACCTCAGTTTCCCTGACTGGTCCGGACACCATCGCCATGTCTTCTCTTATTCGAACCCTATCCAGAACTGGCACCCCATGAGGCCCATGTTACTAGCCAACCCTCTTGCCATCTGTCACTCCTCCTCTCCCTTGACTTAACCCTGTCGTATCTGATATCTAATTTACCACTGCTATAGCCTGCCCATTAGGTGAAAACTGCTGGTAAAGGTCCCCAGCTCTGCTACATCAGGAACCTACATGCCACGTGCAGCAATTATATATTAACACACATTTATAATAATCAAGACCGTATACAATATGCTTAGTATAAACACACCTTTCGCAGTACAAGTAGACAACATATAGCATAAAACAGTGTAGGGACACAAACACCTCTTAGGCCATGTGCGCACTAGAAAGTGACTTTTTCTTAAGGAAAATCTGGACCCTTTTAAAGAATCCAGCACCCGCGGTAAAAATCCGCACCAAAACCGCAGCGAAATCCGCATGCAGTTTTACCACGGTTTGACACGGATTTACCACGGATTTACTACGGATTTACCGAGGATTTTCCGCAGGTTGGTCCCTGCAGATTTTTACCATTATCTAAGGCAAAAAAAGCAGGGACCTGCAGAAAAGAAATGACATGCTCATTAATTCCGCAGCGGAAAATCCGCGGGAAATTCGTGGGTATAATAAAACGCAGCACTATTGATGTGATCACCATTGCCACAGCCATAGTGGGTTTCCACTTGAGGATAGGGACATTTTTTAACATTTTAAACTGTTACCAAATGTTCCTTTAATAGAATGTACAGCCTCATCAAACCACCCTTGATTTTAGTTTCACTTGTCAGGACATTTATAAGTAAATTTTCAAACTCAGACACTTATATTTAATACAACCCAAATTACAAGTATGGAGAAAGAAAAAAATGGTGAGAAAAGAGATTTTGTGTTCAGATGACAAGTCAAGCAAAAATCAAATATACTACCAGAATTTTAAATGGAATAATTGATATCAAGGTGTAAAAGCTCAAAATAGTAAAATAATAAGATTTTGATTACACAGTAAAGGCTGTGTTCACACAGGGCTTTTTTGGTAAGTTTTTCCCTGACCAAAACCTGTTTTTGTGGCAGGAAATCTCCTTTGCATCATCTGCGTTATTGGTGTGTTTTTCACGCGTTTTTTAGTGGCGTTTTTGCTGCAGATTTGATGCGGATTTGCTGCTTTTTTTTGTACAAAAAAGGTTGTATCAATGAAAAAACGCAGCAAATCTGCAGCAAAGAATTGACATGCTCATTCTTTAAAAACCTGACCAAAAACGCAGGTATTTGACAAAACAGTCAGGAAAAAAAACTGATGTGTTTGTGTGTGTGTGTGTGTATGAAATTTCAGAAATCTTATAGACTTTTCTGGGACTTTAAAAAGCAGCTTATTATTAGCATAGATTTGCAGAAAACCAAGGCAAATCTGCAGCTAAAAAAAGCAGCAAAAACTTACCAAAAAAGCCCTTAAAACATCTTTAATTTTTTCCTGTTTTGTTAGTTTCATTTATCACTTAGGCTGCTTTCACACTACGTTTTTTTAAAATGCGTCATGAATGTTTTTTTAACGCAAAAACGGATCCAGTGCAAATGCGTTTTAATTTCAATGCATTTGCAATGGACTCGCGTCAACATGCGTTCACATGCTTTTGCGTGCGTTATAGTGAGGATCCAGCGACTTGCAGTTTTTTAACTTTTTTCAAAAACGCTACTTGTAGCGTCTTTGAACTGCGTCCAAATACTGTTTTTCATTGGATCCTGACTATACTGCACGCAAACGCATGTGAACGCTGGCATGCTGATAGACAGGATCCTGCTTGCTCTACTGAGCATGCCCAGAAACCAGCCTGGCGTGATCAGTCTCTCTCTCTCCCCCTCCCTCTCTCCCTCTCTCTCCCTCCTGAGAGCGGCGGACGCTTGTAACCAAGGTAAATATCGGGTAACCAAGCAAAGCGCTTCGCTTAGTTACCCGATGTTTACCTTGGTTACGTGTGCAGGGAGCAGGCAGCCCGGCTCCTAGCAGCTACGGACGCTGGTAACAAAGGTAAATATCGGGTATCCAAGCAAAGCACTTCGCTTAGTTACCCGATGTTTACCTTGGTTACCAGCGTCTGCAGCTGTCAGATGACGGCTCCCAGTCTCACGTTCAGTTCCCCTCACTCCCGATCACATGACTTCAATGCCCGCCCATAAACTTCAAGTGGCAGGATCCTTAAAAATAACACACGTTTGCATGCGTTTTTCTTTGTAAAAACAGGATCCACTTTTACAGCAAAATAAGGCTGCTTTCACACTACGTTTTTTTAACATGCGTCATGAACGTTTTTTTGCTGCAAAAGCGGATCCTGCTTTTACAGCAAAAAACGCATGCAAACGCATGTGTTACTTTGCAGGATCCTGTCACTGGATGTTTAGGGGTGGATATTGGAGTCATGTGATCGGGAGTGAGGGGAACTAAACGTGCCAGACTGGGAGCCGGCTTCTCACAGCTGCAGACGCTCGTAACCAAGGATACCCGATATTTATCTTGGTTACGAGCGTCTGCCGCTGCTAGGAGCAGGGCTGCCTGCACACGTAACCAACGTAAACATCGGGTAACTAAGAGAAGTAGTTACCCGATATTTACCTTGGTTATGAGTGTCCGCAGCTCTCAGGTGGGAGAGAGAGGGAGGAGAGGAAGAGGGAAAGACAGAGATAGAGAGACAGAGAGAGAGGGTGAGGGAGGGAGGAGGAGAAACAGATCACTCGAGGCTGGTTCTGTGCATGCTCAGTAGAGTAAGCAGGATCCTGTCTATCAGCACGCCAGCGGTCACATGCGTTTGCGTGCTGTTTAGTCAGGATCCAGCAATTTGCAGTATTTGGATGCAGCTCAAAAACGCTACAAGTAGCGTTTTTGAAAGATGTTAAAAAACTGCAATTCGCTGGATCCTCACTATAACGCACGCAAACGCAGGTGAACGCATATTAACGCGAGTTCATTGCAAATGCATTGAAATGAAAACGCATTTGTACTGGATCCGTTTTTGCGTTAAAAAAACGTTCATGACGCATGTTAAAAAACGTAGTGTGAAAGCAGCCTTAGGCTATGTTCACACAGGGCTTTTTTGGTAAGTTTTTGATGTGTTTTTTAGTTGCAGATTTTCTTTGGTTTTATGCAAATCCATGCTAATAATAAGCTGCTTTTTACAATCCCAGCAAAGTCTATGAGATTTCTGAAATCTCATGCACACGCACACAAACACATCAGGTTTTTTTTCCTGACTGTTTTGTTAAATACCTGCGTTTTTGGTCAGGTTTTTAAACAATCAGCATGTCAATTCTTTGCTGCAGATTTGCTGCGTTTTTTCATTGATACAAACCATTTTGTAGAAAAAAAGCAGCAAAGCCGCACCAAATCTGCAGCAAAAATGCCACTAAAAACGCACCAAAAACACAGATGACTCAAAAGAGATTTCCTGCCACAAGATCAGGTTTTAGTCAGGAAAAAAACTTACCAAAAAAGCCCTGTGTGAACATATCCTTACTTTGATTTACTTAGAAAGATATTGTATTATTGTGATGCCCCTAGACTATTCAGGTCGTCACAGGGTACTGCGCGCTCTTTCCCTTTAGTGTAGTGTTCAAATCCCTCATGGTTCTGGGTTCCCATATTACAGTTCTGCCTCCAACAGCAAATCAAATCCTAGATCCACCCTGCACCACACCCACCAGAAACAACAGTGGGCGGCTTGAGCGGAATAGGGTCGCTTCCCTAGGGGTCAGGGAGGAGACGAGTGAAGAGATGAGTGTAACAGTGGAGTAGTACAGTGGAGGAGGTTGGGAGTAGTGGCTCCCAGGAGAAGCTGACTAGGTTGCAGACGGTGGTCTGGACCTAGAGGAGTCGGGCCCCCGGTCACAGGGGATTGAGGCTAGGTGCCTGGCCTGTCAAAGAGGATGGTCAGCAGCCTGGTCCTATCACCGGTCCGGGACCGAAGGCACGGCGGGGTACATGGACCCTAGGTCGGGGAGAAGCTTCAGGCAACCCGGCAATTAACCTGCAGAGAGCTGAGCCTTTATGGACTGTTCCCACTAGCTCCAGAATCGGGGCACTAGCGCAAAGAGGGGGATAGGGCTTTCCAAATAAGCAGCCCACTGAAATCCCAAGCGTGGGCCCTGAGAGCAATCTTCCACAGTTAGACACAGTGGGGAGCGGGGCCCAGCAAGTTCCAGACTACTGAGCCACTACGGTGAACTTAAACTTTGTGTCAGGAGGCAGGTCACGGATCCCCAGACAGCACTGCAGGGGATGGGACCCGAACGAGCTCCCCTTTGAGAGGCAGCGGCACCCAGAGACTTGGTTTACCCGGTTATCAGCGTCTGCTTATTGGTTGAGTGAGTACCTGAGTGATTTCCCCTTCACGGCACCCAATAGCACCATCCAGAGTCCCGGGGCCTACCCCTACCCGTGGAGGGCAACGACACCTTGCTGCCCCACTCCATCACCCCGGGTACTCCCAACAGCAGCGGCGGTACTCCCAGTTACCGCACACGACGGGTGGCGTCACGAACTACAACTCCCCTGTAAATATCCCCCTTTTACTTTAGAGTGTGGTCCCTAAGCCCCTGGGTCCAGAGACCCTCGAGCCACGAACGGACACTACCCCTGTATCCGAGCGGTTCAATCCACTGCTGGGGCGGCACATTATCTACCCTCATAAGCATAAGGCCCAGATATGCAGTTATCAAGCAGCACGGACCTATGATGTTGGTGCAGCCGGGAGATCCAGATCGACAATGGAAGCAGTTGTGGCTGAAAAGCAACCAAAAATGCAAAGGAAGTTAAAGGAAAGACAATATAGCTAAAATAATTATAATTCCAAGGCTAGGATTGTCTCTGCAGAGATGTAGTTGAGCTGAGTTTGCAGATGAATGCAATGTGTAGCTGAAACAGATGCATGAGTTGAATGGCAGAGTTCAATCTGCGGTGGTAAAGCTGTTTATCACAATGTCTGTGTAAAACTGACACAATGATATAGCAGAGCTGACTCATCACTGGAGCTGAGTTTGTCAGAGACCAGCCCAAACTGGTACAGTGATGTTAAAAGGAACCTGTCAAATGCAAAAATGCTATTAATCTGTAGATACAGTGGGGAAAAAAGTATTTAGTCAGCCACCAATTGTGCAAGTTCTCCCACTTATAAAGATGAGAGAGGCCTGTAACTGACATCATAGGTGACCACAACTACGAGAGACAAAAAGAGAAAACAAAGCTAAAGAATCACCTTGTCTGATTTGGCAAGATTTTTTTTTTTGCAAATTATTGTGGAAAATATGTATGTGGTCAATAACAAAAGTTCATCTCCATATTTTGTTCTATATCCTTTGTTGGCAATGACAGAGGTCAGACATTTCCTGTAAGTCTTCACAAGGTTGGCACACACTGGTGGTGGTATGTTGGCCCATTCCTCCATGCAGATCTCCTCTAGAGCAGTGATGTTTTGAGCCTGCTACTGGGCAACACAGACTTTCAACTCCCTCCAAAGGTTTTCTATGGTGTTGAGATCTGGAGACTGGCTAGGCCACTTCAGGACCTTCAGATGCTTCTTATGAAGCAACTCTTTCGTTGCCCTGGCAGTGTGCTTGGGATCATTATCATGCTGAAAGACGCAGTCACATTGCATCTTCAATGGTTTTGCTGATGGAAGGAGGTTTGCACTCAAAATCTCATGATACATGGCTCCATTTATTCTTTCATGTACACGGATCAGTCGTCCTGGTCCCTTTGCAGAGAAACAGCCCCAAATCATGATGTTGTCATCCCCATGCTTCACAGTAGGTATGGTGTTTTTTTGAATGCAACTCAGCATTCTATCTCCTCCAAACACGATGAGCTGTGTTTCTACCAAACAGTTCTACTTTGGTTTCATCAGACCATATGACATTCTCCCTATGCTCTTCTGGATAATCCAAATGCTCTCTAGCAAACCTCAGATGGGCCCAGACATACAGGCTTAAGCAAGGGAACACATCTGGCACTGTAAGATCTGAGTCCCTGGCAGCGTAATGTGTTACTGATGGTAGCCTTTGTTACGGTGGTCCCAGCTCTATGCAGGTCATTCACTAGGTCCCTCTGTGTGGTTCTGGGATTTTTGCTTACCATTCTTGTGATCATTTTGACTCATGGGATGAGATCTTGCATGGAGCCCCAGATCGAGGGAGATTATCAGTGGCCTTGTATGTCTTCCATTTTCTTATTATTGCTCCTACAGTTGATTTCATCACACCAAGCTGCTTGCCTATTGCAGATTCAGTCTTCCCAGCCAGGTGCAGCGCTACAGTTTTATTTGTGGTGTCCTTCGACAGCTCTTTGGTCTTTATCATAGTGGAGTTTGGTGTGTGACTTTTTGAGGTATTAGAGAGGTGTCTTTTATACTGATAAAAAGTTCAAACAGGTGCCGTTACTACAGGTAATGAGTGGAGGACAGAGGAGCCTCTTAAAGAAGAAGTTACAGGTCTGTGAAATCTTGTATGTTTTTAGGTGATGAAATACTTATTTTCCACCATAATTTGCAAATAAATCTTGCAATATCAGACAAGGTGATTTTCTGGATTTGTTTTCTCATTTTGTCTCTCATAGTTGTGCTCTACCTATGATGTCAGTTACAGGCCTCTCTCATCTTTTGAAGCGGATGAACTTGCACAATTGGTGGCTGACTAAATACTTTTTTTCCCCACTGTATATGGTTAATCTGCAGGTTAATAACATTCTGAACTTGCCCAGTGCTTGCACATTAAACCCTGCTGCCGGAAGGAAATTAACTTTAATCCTTCCTACAGCATTCCGGTTTCAGTCATGAAGGTGATGCCAGCGCGGGTTCAGTCACTGTGCTGTGAATGGAGAGCGGTGATTGTAGCCACGCCCCCACATTGACTGACAGCCACTCTGCATTAAAGGAAACTGTCGGTCAGTGCAAGGAGGCATGGTTACTTACACAGAGTGGTGACTGAACCCGCGCCAGCACCGCACCCTTGACTGAAACTGGAATGCTGGGAGGATTAAAGTTAAGTTCATCCCAGCAGCGGGGTTTAATGTGCAGGCACTGGGCAGGTACTGAATGCTGGTTGTGAGGCAAATCAAAATACTAGTAAATGACAATTTTGCAACAAGATCAGTTCGGCGAAAAAAGCCTTAGACAATGAAGCAGTATCACTGCACTCTCTCAGTTCTGTGGCTACTAGTCTGAACAAGGTCCTGGCCAAGATACCCTGAATATTGCCCGAGAAAACAAAAAACCCAGCACTACCGCACTGAGAAGTCCAACACAGATAACCTAGTCATCGACTAACGGTCCCTTTCAATACCGGAAATATGTAGCCACTGCTGTTTCAACCTACAAAGGAAATATCTAATATATAAAGCTGAATGTGTGTGTGTATGTGTCTGTGTATGTGTGTGTGTGTGTGTGTGTGTGTATGTGTGTGTGTGTGTGTATGTCCGGGAATGGCATCCGCACCGTCGCAGCTACAGCCACAAAATTTTGCACACTCACACTTCTGGACCCCGAGAGCGTCATAGGCTATGTTTTGAGGGGATATTTTAACCCCGCTCTTTACAGTTATTCGCCAAAAAACCTGCCTCCATTAAAGCGAATGGAGCTCGGAGCCACAGTGCAGCCAGAACTTCAGAAGAATGCGCAGCCACGCCCTTATATGGAATGTTGGCGTGTCACAATGCAGCAAGGGAAAGAGACAGACACAGACAGGGAAAGAGGCAGACACAGACAGGGAAAGAGGCAGACACAGACAGGGAAAGAGGCAGACACAGACAGGGTAAGAGACAGACACAAAGAGACAGACACAAAGAGACGGACACAAAGAGACGGACACAAAGAGACGGACACAAAGAGACGGACTGAAAGAGACGGACACAGACAAAGAGACAGGCTGACAGGGAAAGAGACAGACAGGGAAAGAGAGGGAAAGAGAGACAGGTTAAGAGACAGACACAGACAGGTAACGAGACAGACACAGACAAAGAGACAGAGAAACACAGGGAAACAGACAGACAGGTAAAGAGAGGTAAAGAGACAGACAGGGTAAGAGACAGACAAAAACAGGTAAAGAGACAGACATAGAGACAGACACAGGGAAAGAGAGGGAAAGCAACAGACAGGGAAAGAGACAAACAGGGAAAGTGACAGAGATAGATAGACAGACAGGGAAAGAGATTGAGACAGATGGAGGAAGAGACAGTCAGAGACAGACAGGGAAAGAGACAGACAGACAAAGATATAGAGAGAGAGAGACAGAGATATACACAGAGGGGGAGACAGACATTATAATTACATTTCTATCTATTTGTTTTCTGGTTTTTGTGTGCAGAATACATTTTTGTTAATACATTCTATTTTGTTAACAGTAGTTATTAACCCGGGCGAAGCCGGGTAGTACAGCTAGTACTAAATAAAAATTAAGCTGAAACCTCAACATTCACTTAAGACATAAGCAACATACATCAGTATATAAATATTGGTATAAATGCTTATTAATTGATAGCATTAAATATCCGATGAATCTCTTCATCCAATCAGCCCTCTGCTCACTCGATCGAATCTCCATTCGTCCAATCGAGCCTTTGTTATCCTTTTTCTTCACCTCTTCAAACAGGACTTCCAATCCTCTGTAAGGGCTCTACATCCTTTGCTTAAGACACACGCAATGCTAGTATTGTGTTCCTGAACACATCTTGACCTTCTGTGCCTATTGTATTTTCTCCTGCATCACAGAATGTCACATCAGCTTCTGCCCTTCTCACATTGAACATGTCTTTTGTCATTTTGTTCCAGTGCTCTTTAAGGTTCCTACATTTACTGTCTCTGCCCACTAGATGGCAACATCTGAAAAGAATATTGCCATGAAACTACTATATGCCAAACTACTATATGCCATTGTAATTCTCATCCAACAAAATGTAGCAGAATTGAGTCATGGCAGAGGTGCATATGTCAGAGAGTTAGGATGCTATAACAATGTGTTTTGTCACCCTTTCAGTGGTCCCATGGCGCTTACATCTGAAACCCCTACAAAATGGAATTTGGACATATGTGCTAACAGGGTCAGACGGAGTTACTGTGTGCTCTCTAGTGCACCATTTTTACGCATATATGCCTACTGGAGGAAGACACCTAGATGCAATCTACTACATCTTGTGTCCACCTCCAGTAGCTGTATACTCAAGAAAATGGTGCACAACAGAACACATGTTGACTCCATCTGCACCATTATAGTCAGTGGCTCCAGCAGAGCATATGTGACGCCCTGGCAAAGCCAGGTTGTCACAGAAAGAGTTAATCCTCCTTGGTAACCTGATCCCACACCAGTGCAGCAGGACAAACCACCTCCCCCAGTGTAAGAGCAAAACAGAGCAGGAGGGGAGGGGCTGGAGCAGAGTGTGTGGAGAGAGAGACAGGAGAGGAGCCCGGAGTTGTAGCTCCCGGGCTGCTACAGAAGCGTGCTTCAAAAGGGCCGGGACAGGCTGTTAGTGAGGAAGGGGCCAGAGGTAGCCGGGGCAGAGTAGCGGCCCGCCGGTACCAAGGGTGACCCGGATCACTGCAGGGGAGTGGACTCCCCGTTTCCGGCTGAGGAGAAAGAGAAAGAAGCACCTGACTGCAGGGAAAGAACAGGGGCTGCTGCACCGTGTGTGGGAAACTAACACTCTCCGTATCGAAGGCTGCGGACTTTGGCAGTTTCTGGTTAATTCCTGACTCTCTGTGAATTTTCTTGCAAAGCGAACTGTGTGTAACAACATCCCCCGGTCCAACCGGACGCACAGCTCTCAGACCGTCTCCATCTCCTCCCTGCACCACCTCACCGAGGTCCCGGGACACCAACACCCTACCCGTGGAGGGAAATCACCACCTTGCTGCCCACCACCATCCCCGGGATTCATTAACCGGCAGCGGCGGTGCTCTGTTACCTCACCGCACACCACGGGTGGCGTCACGGACAATCTCCCTTACCTAATCCCCTTCTTACTGTGGAGCCTGGGATCACAGACCGGGTCACGCCACCGTGATACCCACAGAAGTGACCCCGTGGCCCGGATCTGAGTACCCCTTGTTCCCGGGCAACACACATATGTCTCAATTCCATTTTGGGGATGGTTCTTTTGACATAAACCCAGATAGGACCACTGAATGAGGGACAAAACATAGTGTGAATGCACCATTAAAGGTAGAGTTGGCAGTGGTACAGTACAGTAGAGCCTCAGATTTGTAACAAAGATTTGAATTTGTCACTGTGTCCTTAAGTGCAGAAAGGCAGTCCAGAGCAGCAGAGTGAACCCAACCACCTACATACTCTAGTAGTAATTTGCTGCCTGAGCTGCCTTCTAATATGGGGGTATGACAACAAATGTGCCCTCTGGGTTATCATGCACTCCTATACTATGAAGAACAGAGGACGTGGATGGCAGGAGAAGGATATAGCTCCTGGCCCTGGATCCAGGAATAGTTCATAACAGAAACACCCAAAAGCAAAACATTTCAAATTACAGCAAAAGCCAATTGAGATCTTTGATAGTGGAATCGCTATTGCAGTGGCTGGTGCATTTATGTTATGCAGCGTCGGACTGAGCTGCCAAGGGACCCCAATAACACTGGGTCTGGGGGCCCACTGTTCAGTTAGCCTCATTCACACATTTACCTGTACTTCTATGTAATAAAGCACTGGGTAGTTTGTTGAGTGAATGATAATGAGATGATGCTTTTTCTGTACATAGTGAATAATGTAATGAGGCCAGATACTGCTTATATTGGGGTAAGGTGCTCACTCCAGCACAAGGGACCACTGAGGGATTCCCCTGTTCAGCTGTGGGCCAGTCCAAGCCTGAGTGGGGATAAGGGGCTCACTCTAGTACAGGAGCCCATCGGGGAATTCCCCTGTTCACCTGTGGGCCAGTCTGAGCCTGAGTGGGGATAAGGTGCTCACTCCAGCACAGGGGCTCACCAGGAAATTCCACTGTTCACCTGTGGGCGAGGCCGAGCCTGACTGAAGGAAAAGTGCTCACTCTAGCACAGGGACCCTCCAGGGAATTCGCCTGTTCTCCTGAGGGCCAGTGCAAGCCTGAATGGGGGTAAGGTGCTCACTGCAGCACAAGGGCCCACCAAAGAATTCCTTTTTTTTCCTGTGGGCCAGTCCAAGCTTGAGTGGGGGTAAGGTGCTCACTCTAGCACAAAGGTCCACCAGGGAATTCCCCTGTTCCCCTGTAGGCTAGTCCGAGCCTAAGTGGGGATAAGGTGCTCAGTCCAGCACAGGCGCCCACCGGGAAATTCCCCTATTCATCTGTGGGCCAGTCCAAGCCTGAATGGGGGTATGGTGCACACTCCAGCATAAGGGCCCACTGAGAAAGTCTCCTGTTCATCTGTGGGCCTCTCCAAGCCTGTGTGGGGGTAAGGTGCTCACTCCAGCACAGGGGCCCACCGGGGAGTTCCCCAGTCCTCCTGTGGGCCAGTCCAATTCTAATGGTGTGTGTTTGGGGATGAAACATTGATAAGGTATGGCTACTAAAACCTTAATAGTTTATTATTTTAAGTACACTTTAGCTTATTTTAAAGATAGGGATATCTTTCTTAAAGTGTTTGAACCCTACTCAGTTTTGTAAGTTATCAATTAATTTCTCTCTGGATACCTCTAGTAGTGTGTTGTCTATTTCTAGGTTTGCAATTTATTTTACATTTACAGTACAGAAAAACATAACACTAAACAAATGATCCTTGTGAAAAGCAGTGAAATGAGTTTAAGATGGCTTCATGTATGCTACAAATATAATTAACCTCTAGATCACTCAAGATGTTTACAGCTCATTTGAATCAACTCCATCAAAAGAGATCATCCGCCTGACAAGTGCGTTCTCCATGATGTCCAGGGTTAGCACCCACTTGACATTCCTATATAATGGCATCTGTCAAGCGTCTATCTCGAGTGAATATACAACTACAGTAGCACAGTACGGCGTGGCAATGATGTATGGCATTTCCCAGACCTTGGCATTTTTCAAGCTAGGGAACAAGCTGCTTCAGTTTTATATATTGAAGACATATCACTCTTAGAAGAGACGGAGAAAGGAACGATGGCACAGCAGAGGTCTTCTCCAGAGCCTTTAATAAAACATGAATTAGGTGCCAAAGCACATTAAATTCAACTCCCCCATGACAGAAAATCAAAAAGTTATCTTTTTCTTTCTAAAGGCATCTTCCTGATTGATCTGCAGATAAAGCAAACACAAGAAAGGAAGGAGAGAGTATATGCACACTAAAACATCTCTTTAATTTCTTAATTTAATATCTGACACGTAAAGATTCTCATTAAGCCAGTCAATGAAGCCTGGAAATACAATTTTCGTGCAAACTGTCGCTATCATAACTTACATGCAACTTCAGATGGTGCGCTGTAAGCAATGTGATTAAAACCATTCATCTTTTCTGTCAAATTCTCGCTCCTTTTATTAAACGAAGGGGCTTTGCGGGACTTACCAGCTGACAACTCCATTTGGGAAAGGAGGGGCTGTAAGGAATCACTGGATGTCCTCAGTGCACTACGGCAGCCCCTCGCAATATGTCTCAGGATGGCAGTCAGGAACACTTAAGTACTGGGTAGCTGGTAAATTGAAGGTTAAGCAGTCCAGAATAGGATCAAAGAAAGATGTCAGGATTGTAGGAAAAGGTACTCAATCTGGCTTTTTATATGACCAAGCACCATGGGGTGGATGAAATCACCTGCTGTTCATGGGTAGTGACTAGGGATGATCGAATACTTCGATTATTCGGCTACGCAAATATTTTCCGAATATTCAACTATTCGCGAATATTCGATGCGCAATGTAAGTCTATGGGAAACCCGAATATCAACTATTCGGTACTATTCGGGCTTTCCATAGACTTACATTGCACATCGAATAGCCGAATAGCGGCGAGGTATTCGGAAAATATTCGTGAAGCCAAATATTTGAGGTATTCGATCATCCCTAGTAGTGACCATACTCTTGATATAGACTGGCGATAATATGATATCATTTTTTTTAAATAGAATGATTGTTTCTAACCAGTTTATTTTCAAAATAGACCAATAAATACAGATAACATGTAATCCAGGGGATCAATTTTGAGCAAATTCATTTACAAAGGTGAATAGCTATCAGATGGAGATAAAGCTGAGATATGTTGAAAAACTAACTAAATTATTATTTTATTTCATTATTGATTACCTCCTCAGAGTTAAAGGGAGTCTGTCACACAAAAATGCATTTTAAATGAGCTATACAGTGTTGTAGGGGACTTAAGGGCACTTTACACGCTGCAATATTGCTATCGATATCACTAGCTAGCGTACCCGCCCCCGTCGGTTGTGCGTCACGGGCAAATCACTGCCCTTGGCGCACAACATCGCTTATACCCGTCACACAGACTTACCTTCCCTGCAATATCGTTGTGGCCAGCGAACCGCCTCCTTTCTAAGGGGCGGTTCGTGTGGCGTCAAAGCGATGTCACACGGCGGCCATCCAATAGAAGTTGAGGGGCGGAGATGAGAGGGGCAGAATATCCCGTCCGCCTCCTTCCTTCCTCATTGCCGGTGTACGCAGGTAAGGAGATGTTCGTCGTTCCTGCAGTGTCTCACAAAGAGATGTGTGATGCCGCAGGACCGACAAACAACCAGCGGCATGCACCACCAACGATATTATGAAAAGGAGTGACAACGATCAACGATTTTTGACGTTTTTACGATCGTTGATCGTCGCTCCTAGGTGTCTCACGCTGCAATGTCGCTAACGACGCTGGATGTGCGACACTAACAACGTGACCCCGACGATATATCATTAGCGATGTCGCAGCGTGTAAAGCACCCTTTAGACCCTTAATAATTCCTATCAGTACTATCTGTCAGTGGTATAGTGCCTGAGAAAGTAACTTTTAATTCATATGGAAATGAGGAGGTCTCATTTTTGTGACCAGTTATTGTAGCGCCCCTGAAGCCATCAGGAGCAACAGGTAACTGCATCCTATCCAGGATGCAGGGTCTACCCACATGGACCCAGAAGACCGGTGCTGGTACAGCAACACATTCAATTTAATACATGCTTTTCCCCATTCCCAAAGACTGGTACCAGGCTAGGGTTGCACCCAATGGATGGCCACCTAGGGGTGGAACTGAACCAGTCCACTAGACAATAACCTGGGGGGAAGGGTCAGACAGTCAGTAAGTGGAAGTGAGAGGAGACGGAGGCAACCGTACTGACAGGAGAGTGTAACGGTGACCTGAGGGCCCAGGCGTGTGATTGCTGGTGGAGTACGGTGGAGTACTCCCAGAACCATAGCACCAATGGGATACAGAGCTCTAGGTCAGGCGAACGCTCCAGGCAGACCTGATAAAAACTGCACAGTGAGGGGACCATCCAGGACCTCACCGACCATAAAGTTTGGGACACAGTAGCAACGGGAGAACCGGGGAACAGGACCGGAGGAACCGACCCCACCGGGTTCAAGCTACCTGTCATACGGACTAAGACTGAGAGACTACCAGGAGGGGGCCCCCAGACACTCCAAGCCATGGGAACCCACCAACCAGAGACAGTTGCAGGGGAAGACAGCCATCAGGTCATCACACCGTCACTGGAACTAAGTGAACCAGTGGTGAGGACCAGCCTTCATCGGGTTGCAAGTCATAAAAACGCTGTGAGTAGAAGGAACCAGTTACACTGTAATCCCTACCTTCTTTCTGCGCCCAACACTATCATCTATCTCCTGGGGCCTGGCCCTACTGGCGGAGGGCCCAACATCCAGGCTGCCACTAACACGAGCCCCAGCCGTGAGAACTGGGTAATGGCGGCTTCACTAAAATAGCTGCAACCCCCAAGTGGCGTCACAACAAAAACTTTTATTACAATTCCCCTGTAAATAACCCCCTTTTTAAAGCGACCCCCCTGGGTCACAGAACCGGGCAGTAGCCACCCAGTGAACTGTCTCAACGTAACCAAGCCCAGGACCGAGTACCCCATAGCCCTGGGGCGAGTCATTATACAGTCTCATTTGCATACTGAGGGCCTTCCCTGCTTCAGTGTTCCCAGAGTGTGTGCATTCTTCTCATTATCTCCTTGCATATTGGGGGCCTTTGCTCGCTCCTAATTGACATTGTGAGCAGTGTCTTATGTTCTCAGTGTGTTCACATTCTCCTCTCTATCACTTTGCATATTGAGGGCCTTACTCTGCTTCTAAATGACAGTGTGAGATGTGTCTAGTGTTGCCAGTGTGTTAACATTCTCCTTCCTATCTCCTTGCATATTGGGTAACTTCCCCTGCTTCTGATTGACAGTGTGAGCAGTGTCTGAGTATTTCCAGCCTATGCACATTCTCCTCCCTATCTCCTGTCTACTAATGATACCCTCTATACTTAGACAGCTGGAAATATAGGAATCGGCTTCACGGAAGAATATAGGGTGGAGAGCAAAGTAGGGAGTGAGTGCAGGTGTACTGACACTGCCCATGCCTGGGAGTGAGCGCAGGCACACTGACACTGCATATTCTTGAGAGTGAGCAAAGTCACACTGACACTACACATACCTGGCGGTGAGTGCAGGTGCACTTTCACCATCCATGCCTTGGAGTAAGTGCAGGTGCACTGACACTGCCCATGCCTGGGAGTGAGCGCAGGCGCACTGACACTGCCCATGCCTGGGAGTGAGCGCAGGCACACTGACACTGCCCATTCTTGGGAGTGAGCACAGGCGCACTGACACTGCACATGCCTGGCGGTGAGCACAGGTGCACATTCACTATCCATTCCTTGGAGTGAGCGCAGGCGCACTGATACTGCCCATGCCTGGGAGTGAGCGTCAGCGCACTGACACTGCCCATGCCTGAGTGTGAGTGCCGCCGCACTGAAACTGCCCATGCCTGAGTGTGAGTGCATCCGCACTGACACTGCCCATGCCTGGCAGTGAGCGCAGGTGAACTTTCACTGCCCAAGCCTGGCGGTGAGCACCGGCACACTGACATTGCCCATACCTGGGTGTGAGCACACATGCTGTCAAGATTCAGACAGTGGAAAGTGAACACTATCAGAAGCACGGGAAGGTCCCAAATACATAAATGAGGAGGCGTAATGGTGCAACAAACTCTTGGCCCCTGCAGGGGTGCACTGTAGCTCCTATGTTTGCATACAAATTAAAAGATATTTTAACAGGTACAGTACTAGTATGATTTTATTGGCGCTAAATCCCTTGTGTCACTGTACAGCTCATTAAAAATGTATTTTGGGGGTGGAAGACTCCCTTTAAACATTTTTGAAATATACATCATTACCTTATATAATAAAATACATATAGCCACAGCAATCTTTAAACAATTTGTCATTTGGAAATGGACGTGAATTTTCTGTTTTTGCAACGAAAGACTACTAGAAAATGTTTATTGACTTTGTGGTGACTTTTTGTTTGTGTTGGCTGACCCTTACCGGGAGGCATTGTATTTTATACTGGCGGTGTATAAGTATATTTGTGGATTGTTGTGTGAAGGAGCCCTAACACTGGGATTGTTTGAGGACACAGGCTGTCGTCATTAGATGACACATAGTTACAGCCAGATATCTGGGAATATAGATGAGTCCTTCCTTACCGTTTTCGCTTTGCTCTAAATATCTTGAAATGTATAGCGTGCATTAATCAGTTTTGGAAAAAAAAATAAAAATAATAATTTTGTACTTAGATGTTTGTAATCTTATATGTTATATGAAATAATGAATTGAAAATATATCATAAGAATTTAGAATCCTTAACAAGATTATGGATAGCTAAGGGTAGACCTCATTAGGAATGGAATAGAAAGAGACACTAGTTGAGATATGTGTAAATAAAAATATAATAGTGGTGATAAATGCTTTTAAAATGCATCATGGCAACAAAGCAACACTTAAATGGAATTTATCATCAGGTTTTAGCTATGTAATCTGAGAACTGCATAATGTAGAGGCTAAGACACAGATTTCAAAGATACAGTATGTCATTTATTTGGCAGTTTGCTATTGTTTACTTACAATTAATTTACAAAATCTCAGGGTAACAGATGGGGTAAATATAAATATTCTTAGGCCACTCCAAAAGTTTATATTAAACAAAGGGCAGAGAAGGAGCATTAAAGGGCCATACATTATAGTAAATAAATCTTGAGACTCCTTGTAATGAAAAATTATTGACAAATTTATTACAACATCACAATAACAAGGAGACAATATTACAATTAATAGAAAAAGTGCATAAGTGCAGGGAAAATGGTTCCAGAAAAAGTTCCCATACCGTGGGCCCCTGCCATAGTGGCTAATATCATTGGGTCAGCAGTACAAATCCAATACATTATAAGTAATACATATATTGCCGCTTACCCATCAAGAGAAAGAAAGTGCAAAAGTGCTATGTAAACACCCAGGCAGGGGTCCGGTACAGAGGAAGGAAGCCCCAACGCGTTTCGCTGCGTTAGCTTCTTCGGGGGGCAGTGTGTGGCCAGGGTACCATATGGTGGGTCTTTATAAACCCCCCCAAATATAATAAGGATTGTCTTCACCTGCGCCGCGCGCGTCCCGATCCATATCGCCCATCCGCCCACCACTTCCGGGTCTCACCAGCGGAAGTGACTCAGAAAGACGTCACCCTCCACCGCTAGTGAGATCCTCAGTGCGAGCGGAATGGAGAGAGGCAGGAGGCGCGCGCCGTGGACATCCCAGGTATGGGCAAGGAAGTGGGCGTCCCCAGCTTCACAAGACCATATTGAACATGGCGTGAGCCGCGTCATTGATGGGCCGAACCTAAGCATGTAAATACAAATACCGGGGCAGACCTAAACACACTATACAATATAAAGTGTGTGGTCCAAATCAAACCCCGGACAGTAGTTAGAACTATACATTAAGTACGGGCCATAACGACACATATACATTCAGGGGGTATATAAATACACCATGGAAATCATGGAAATCATAGAAGGAGCATATATTCCACAGGGGCAGAACATAAACATAGTAAAATCACATATATAACAGGGGGAAGTGTGTAGATACAAGGTATTAAATATAACACCATCTCCATATAATTTTTCTCTTTATTTATCCTGTATCCTTCCTCCACTTTCACCCCTATCATTAGGTAGTATAAAGATCAGTCCAATGTATATATGTTCTGGTCCCAGTGAACAAAAAACATCCCAAACAGGACAGAATGGTTTCTTCCACAGATGGAATTCATAGATATTCCATGGTTCAAGGAAAGTATGCAGAAAAGACACACCATTAAATGCACCTATACAAAGAAAAGCCACAAACACAAAACAAAAAAGAAAAAAGAAAGGAAGGGAACAAAAATTAAAATCAATTAAAAACAACACATATGTAAAATACACACATGGGTTGCCCCAGAGAGACAGAAGAGATTTAGATTAGAACCAATTATTCAATTTGTGTTCCAAACAATTTTTTACAAAAATGACGAGAAGCTCAATTTCTCATTGAGACCGTTCGGTGTCATGGTCCCCAAACGGACTATCCAGCTACATTCCCTTTGAGCAAGGGCCTTGCTGTAATCACCCCCCCTCATCCCAAAGTGTACCACGTCAATGCCTCTCACCCTAAAATGGGTGGGGTCACAGCCATGCCTCACCTTGTGATGACGGGGTAATGTGGTCAACCGCGGATCATCCAAATCAAAATCAGGTGCCGCTAAGATGTTCCTCACGTGTTCACGTGTACGCACCCTTAACTCCCGCGTTGTGAGTCCCACATATACAAGGTTGCACCCACATGTGGCATAGTAAACCACATTACTTGTCCGACAGGTAATGTGGTGTCGGATCTGAAATTCTCGACCACCATCAGCCAATAGGAAGGAAGTTGCCCTTACCATGTTACGACAGGCAAGACATGCGCCCCAAGGGAAGAACCCCCAATGTGGTTCTCCACTCCCAAATAGGCGTGGCACCCTGGCCACGTAATGACTACGGACTAGGGTATCGCGCAAATTGAAGGCCCTTCTTGCTGTCATTGGTGGACAGTCTGGTAAATTTGGTCCAATGGATGGCTCCGTTTTGAGTACCCTCCAATGGCGTTTAAGGATGGCTCCCATCTCCCGCCACTTGTCATTATAAGTGGAGATAAAGCGGGTGACTGGAGCAGATACTTCCTTTCATTTAGGAGCCAATAAAGCATCACGTGATGTCCTCTGAGCCCGATGGTATCCTCTTCGCATACTCCTTCCACTATAGCCTCTTGATAAAAACCTCTCCCGAAGGTCTTGAGCCTGTTCCTCAAAAGAATTACTATTCGAGCAGACTCTTTTGGCTCTCAAATACTGGCCAATCGGGATTGCAGAGACTGTGGAGGGAGTGTGCGCGGACGAAGCATGGAGTAGACTGTTTACTGACGTCTCCTTCCGATAGATCGTTGTCTGGATAGAGCGGTCGGGATGCACCGAAATATGAATGTCCAGGAAATCAATAAGAGTAGCATGACATTTGAAAGTCAACTTAATATTATAACTATTTGAATTCAAATCAAAAATAAACTGAGAAAAATCAGAAAAAGTGCCCTTCCAAAAAATCAAAATATCATCGATAAAACGGAGCCAGCACTGCGCTTGGGACGCGGCGGGCACGCCCTCGCCAAACACCTCCCTCTCCCAGAAACCTAGGGAGAGGTTAGCGTACGAAGGCGCGCACGCCGTGCCCATCGCAGTGCCGCACTCCTGTAGAAAAAAACGATCCTTAAACAAAAAATAATTGTGAGTCAAAATAAAAGAAAGTAATTCCATAATCAATTCAATCATCGGTGCATCCAGACCGCTCATCTCCAGAAAGAACCTCGCCGCTCGGAGACCAAACTCATGTTTGATCGAGGAATACAGTGACTCCACGTCCACCGTGGCTAAGATGACATCAGGGTCCACAAAGATCCCATCTATCTGCCTCAGGACGTCAGTAGTATCTCCGACATAGGAGGTCCCACGGTATGGGAACTTTTTCTGGAACCATTTTCCCTGCACTTATGCACTTTTTCTATTAATTGTAATATTGTCTCCTTGTTATTGTGATGTTGTAATAAATTTGTCAATAATTTTTCATTACAAGGAGTCTCAAGATTTATTTACTATAATGTATGGCCCTTTAATGCTCCTTCTCTGCCCTTTGTTTAATATATTGTTTACTTACAATGAAGATTTTATTCCCAGGAGAATTCTTCTCAAACCACAGTGCAGGTGACCCCTGGTCCAACAGCAACTCCTTTTCTGATAAGCAGCTCAAAGTTAATAAACAAAGTTCACAGAGAGCTGTGGTGTGGGTGGGGTTAGCTTTCTGACCTCTGCTGCATGCTACATCTAGGAACTCTGATTGTGTCACAACTGTTGCGTCCATTAAACTAAGTGATACATCATTGAAATCAGGGTCTCTTTTCCTACATTATGTTGCTTTCAGATGAGGCAGCAAAAACTTGGTGATCGATTCCCTTTAATAGCTATTTGGGAAAAAAATGTTAAAAAACAGGCAAAGGGAGCAGAGTTTGAAATGCTCGTCAAAGGAAGTGAAACTAATCCTAAAATATTCTTTAGCTCCATGATTGTTATAACCATAACAAGTGGGTATCCTCCATATCCAGCGGAAAAAGGGACTATGCACCAACATGAATGGTGATTCTTTACTGTAAAGGGTGCTTTACACGCTGCGACATTGCTAGCGATTGCTAGCGATGTCGAGCGCAATAGCACCCGCCCCCGTCGTTCATGCGACATTTAGTGCTCGCTGCCAAAGCGAACATTACCATTACGGCAGCGTCACACGCACATACCTTGTCAACGACGTCACTGTGACCGCCGAACAATACCTCCCTCAAGGGGGAGGTGCGTTCGGTATCATAGCGACGTCACTGCGGCTTCACTAAGCGGCAGGCCAATAAAAGCGGAGGGGCGGAGATGAGCGGGACGTAGCATCCCGCTCACCTCCTTCCTTCCGCATTGCCAGTGGACACAGGTAATGAGATGTTCATCATTCCTGCGGTGTCACACACAGCAATGTGTGCTGCCGCAGGAACGGCGAACAACATCATACCTGCAGCAGCAACGATATTAAGGAAAGGAGCGACATGTCAACGAGCAACGATTTTGAATGATTTTGTGATCGTTGATCATCGCTCCTTGGTGTCACACGCCATAGAACTGTTTATCGAAAGAAGTTGTCACAGTGATTTCACCAAAACATCTGAAAAGGGGGCTGTTGCCTTTGAGTGTAATAATGATATAAATTAATGTTTTTCTAGGTTTTTGGAGAAGGAATATCAATCAGTATTAAAAAAGGTATAGCCATCTCACCTGATTAGTGTCCTGCATGTGGAGCCCAGAAAATACCCTATATAGCATAGTGAGCAAAGTTGGAAGGAAAAATTCAACTCCAAGAATAAAAGTGGCCCCTTACGGTTCACGGTAACTCAGCTATTTATTTGGGATCTGTAATTCTCCTTTTGTACACTTAATTTTTCTGCATTTTACCTTTTTGTACATTAATTTTTCAAAAAAACTGACTCGCATATCCAACAAGTGTGAATAGGTGCTGTTAAGGCAGGACATAAATTTACAGTGATGCAATCTAATTGTGCATTTACCTTAACCCCGTCTGCATCCAGATCCGTGTCATTTCTCTGGTCTGTATGGAAGAATAGTATGCATGCATGCTACTAACAAATGACTCATGATTTGGATGCAGACAGGGTTAAGGTAGATGCACAATTAGATTGCATCACTGAAAATGTATGGTCTGCCTTAACAAATGGCACCCAACGCACCTTAGGACGGAGCTTCTGGATGACGGACGGCTATGCTGACAACTTGATTCGATAAGGCAACTCCAAGAGAGGGGAGATTGCGCACTCCACAAGCAGGTGAGAAAATGTGTCTTATCACACCTTGCAGACCTCATTCATGTACTTGCATTTTGAAAGAGGGGGTTGGGCTGTCCCAGTCTAGACACCTAATGACTGCGATCTCGAATGAGATAAGCCGTCCTAAGAGATTCCTCCTGGTCATGTCATTTTACCTTAAGCTGTCTGCATAAATTTAAATGTAATGTGTTTTGGGGGGGGGGGGGGGGGGGTTTGTCTGTCCTGTGGAAAAAGCAGAAGTTCCAAGTTTCGTTTTCCTTGAGTTAACGTTAGAGCAAAGATGAGGAAGTGTCACGGTATAATAGCAGCTGTGTGAAAAAAGAGGAACTTATACCTTGCAAAATATAACTGTTTAGGTGGCAGAAGGTATACTGCGATATACACCAATGTGTGACGTGTCTGGTCGATAATTGATGTTTGATAAGGCCCGGGAGCCTGGTCCTCGATGGAAAGAGGATTTGAAAGGGGAGTTTTTAAGGTACTGGTGCATAAAAGTGGGTGAAAGAGCCCTGACTGTTACCTGCTACGGTTTCCGCTAAGCAGTGAGTTGAACGTTTGTACACTGGCTCATTTCTTTGCTCGGTGGATGGCGATGTATTTTAAGAAATACATTAGTAGAATCCTTAACCTTGGCCTTAATCAGGGTTATTGAGTCTTGGATGGACCGTTCTCATGAGGTGTATGTAGTGTGAACAGATTTTGCTAGTACTCAAGGTATCAACAAAAGTTGGTGGTGTTATTGTTGTATGTATAATGCACGCAGTTTCTGGTGTGGAACACCGTAGGAAAGTTGAAATTGAAAAAAGAGAAGTGTTAGTTTTCTATTTGAAAATCTGTGAATGAGGTCAAATTAGACCAGCAAGTTTAATTGTAAGTGACAGAAGGTGAGAGGCATGTTTAAAAAGAAAATGCAGAATTCTCCCAAGAGGGAGATTAGATGAGAATTGATTGAAGGTACAGGATGTGATATGGAATGTCAAGGGAAGTGAAAGTATTGAGATGGTTTGAAGAAATGTAATTCTGACTCTTGTAACTACACTATGTGTATTTTACCTGTCTGTGAAAATGGCTTCTCCAGGCCCATTATTAGAAGCAACGCCCTCCACCCTATAAGCTGTCCCCATAGGGTGGACTTGTGTACTGTCTGTAGAGCACTGTGTCCACGTAAGCCCACCCCATTATTTCCTGTCTGAATGTAGATTTCTTTCTGTCACTCTGTGTTTTGGGTGGGGTATGGTATGGGGATATTATGTCAGGGTCTGACAGGAGATAGGGATACGCTGGAGGCTCACCCTGACCACCATTAGGTCTACCGTCGAGATGAGGGCGAGCACAGGGTCCCTAGTCACAGGATCAGTCCAGGGGTCCCTATGTAATCCATATTCCCAGTGACAGATTGAATACCTCCTGAATGTAGATGGCACAACCCATGTCCCCCCCTCCCAGGCGTCTTCTGATGTCATTTTTGGCCAACACCTACTTCCTCTTCTAGCGGACGTTTTAACTCAGACACTGCATAGTTCCTCTTTTGCCGCCATTTTAGTCTGGCTGACACCCAGTTCCCTTTTTCCAGCCGCCATCTTAGGACCCAAAGCCACTGCTCTGTTTATTGCTGATGCAGCAGAGGCTGCAAAGGAGGGACATAGTGACCTGAAATCCATACTACGTTTTTGGTCATATATGCAGTTGTGCCCCATTGTGTTCCCACTAATGAACCCTAACAAAGGACATTGTTGATAGTCCTGTGGAAACCTTTACCCTTCACTTTTGCATATTTGTTTTTGCTGTACCTAGTATACAATTTATTAGACCATATAGACTGCTCACTAGTAGTCCTGGTTGACAGTGAATATTTTTCTACCTGAGGCAGTTGCTACTTAGCCTATTTTTGAGATATTCTCACTTGTATGTTATCCTCTCTGGTATCTTGCACAAGAGTTCCCTGATATAGAGGGTGGAGGATCATATGGTCCTAAGGGGATTTTGATCATCAGGAGTTGGCATATATTAGGGTTTTTGTTGGCAGCACCCAGTAATCCTTTGTGTTTTAGTTTGCAGGGTCTGACAGGAAATAGGGATGCGCTGGAGGCTCAGCCCTGACCACCATTAGGTCTACCGTCGGGATGAGGGAGAGTGCAGGGTCCCCAGTTACAGAGTCAGCACAGGAGAGGTAGAGTAGGCTTGCTCCACTGCTATTTCTAGTTGTGTGTATATAGTCAGGAGGGGTGCTGCTTGCTAGTTGCCAAACACTCCTGTGCTCTTCTTGTTCCCCAGGGTTTTAGGGGATCTTAGTTTTTAGAATTTCAGTGTTCTCCTGACCCCAATTTACACCCATTGCTCTTTCTTACAAACCTAGGTATAGCACTTTGTATCAGGTCTCTGAGAGCCCATATGCAAACAACTACAGCTGGTAACTCCTTATTACAGAGTGAAGGACCAAGACACCCTTCTTCAAGTGGCAAGACGTCTGGAGATGAATCTAGCAGCTTACAAGATCAACCCACATACAGATGTGCTGCATTCACAGCTACCTGAAGAGTATCATCATGTCATCTCCAGCCCAGAAGTCATTCTACCTGTTTGCCATGGAGGAAGAAAGCAGCCCTTTGAATACTACTCAGCCAGATTGAACACCTACCTAAAGCACCAGATAAAGATCAATGCCCGTATGACATCACTGCTCCCTGACAAAGTCACCCTCTCCCGGTGTTCAGTCCTTAATCCTGCTAAACTTCTCCCTCTTCCAAGGGGGGAGTGTCCCACCTCTGACACCTTGGTGGAAGAGGTAGTCGACTATGGCATAGCTGAGGCAGGAAACTCTGGATTCGATACAGTGACAGATATACCTTTGGACCCTGACATAACTCCTTTGCGGATGGATCAAGATGTGCATCAAGAAGACGGTTCCACACGGGTATGGTGGTGGTAGCAGAAGATGCAGTGCTGATAGGTCAGTCGCTACTCGCATCTCTGTCTGCAAAAGAAGCAGAGTTATGCGCTCTCACTGAAGCCTGCAAGATGGCAGCCAACATCTACTCTGTATGGAAGAAAAGAGACTTGATCACCCCATATCAGCCACAGAATAGGGGGAGGATGGGGCAGTGTGGAGAGCAAGGGCATGAGAGTCTTCCGCTTGCATTGTTCAGTGTCAGATACAACCCAGCAGAGACCACTAAGTTGAGACACTATGAAATTCTGTTTAGAAGTACCCCCAGATATTTTAACTAAACTTGTTGTTTGTTTAACTAAACATTTGCCTAATATACGTTCTTGAGTTTTCTCCTCCAGATTCCAACCAGATCTAGATCTCTTTCTCTCTCGCTCTCTCTCTCTCTCTTTCTTTCTTTCTTCCTCTCTTCTCACTCTCTCTGCTCAATCTTTTCCTCTCTCTCTTCCTCTCTTTCGCTCTCTCTTCCTCTCTTCTTATTCTTTATCTCTCTCTTCCTCTCTTCTCTCTCTTCCTCTCTTCTCTCTCTTTCTCTCTCTCTCTCTTTCTTTTGCAAAGATCCATGCATCCCACTACAAAAGATATTGGACCTGAGACCAGGAGATGGCTGTCTTTCCTCTTCTACCCAATACTTTGTGCCAAGAAGATAATTTCCAAGCCTGTGGACCAGAAGATGACTATGCATCCCACCTTTGATGATGTCCCACCATTACCTCCTGAGGACTGAGGAATATGAGACTCTGAGTGAAACCAACCTTGATAAATATGAGCTGGTTAGAGGACTACCGCCACGTTCTCCCTTCCTGAATAACGTTTGCCAGCATGGAACATAGCCATGAGGACAGTCAAGAGGATACAGTCAGGATGTGACTTCCTATGCATAGTCTGTTGGGTGGGGAAATTCATCCACAAGGGATGGGTTATCTCGTATGCGAATGAGGTAACCATCGGCATTAGGACAGATCAATAGACTCAGAGAAAGTAAGGAAAGACTTTTGGCTATCTCCAAAGGGGGGAATGTTATGGACAAGATTATGAGTATTAAGAGTACATAAGAGTTATATGAAGATATCCAAAAACCAGGATTTAAGATAAGTGCTTTAACTGTGTAACCTATATCTGCATTCAGACATAAGACTCATCAGTCTGGACTTTCATGTGACAAGTGAATCATGCTGACATAGCTTAATATAAATGAGGAAATGCATTGTACATGTTACGAACCGGCGCCGCCATAGCCGCAAGCAGCCTGCTGCGGTTCCTGTTGCGCCCAGGCGCCGGCTGCCGTTCTTGGCCGTGCCTCGGTTCGTCCAGTTGGCTGTTCCTTCCACCACGTCTAAGTGTGGAGAGGCGGCTAGTGCGCATGCGTGCGCCGATTTACCCCAGCCAGAGTTTAAGCCCGGTGTTTTGCCTAGTGAGCATGCTCAGCCTGTTTGTGTTATGTCTGAGACTAAGTCCTCAGTTCAGGCTACTGAGCATGCTCCCACAATTAACCCTAACAGCCTCTTTGCACAGGTACTTGGACTTTGTGCTGTGTCTAAGTTCTGGGATGTGCCTACTGAGCATGCTCAAACTGATAGTCTGCTTTCTAAGCCTGTTGCTCAGGCTACTGAGCATGCTCAGGCACTTAGTGCATCAGAGGCTAGGTCCGGTAAGGACCTCACTGAGCATGTCCGTGAGGTGGCAGGCCCTGATAGGGCAGAGGGTGTCAGGTGTCCTGATGACGTGGCAACTCCGGACTGGCTCGCAGAGGCCCGCCCCTATGATCTGGCACCTTACCATTGGTCGTCAGACGATGACTGGTGAAGTGTTTAAGGCGTGGCTGCCATGAGGTCATCAATGACGTGGCGGTTCCGGATAGGTCGCATGTGACATCACTGATGACATGGCACTCTGCTATTGGACCTTGGTGGTTCCACCCTGGGTTTGGGGCGGACCCAGGTTATAAAAGGGGCTGGAGACAACATGGAGGTGCGCAGTCTTCATTTAGAGTTATTGGTGGCATAAGCCTTGTTGGAAGCGGTAGGTAGGGCTAGGCGAACGGTGCCTGCCATGCCAAGATTCGTGGCTCAGCACATGAGGGTAAGGCGCCGTGCTTCCTTGCTACCGTTCCTGTTGTGCTAGAGCAGTCCAGTGGCGTTAACTGGGCTGCGGCTACTGCGTCACCTGTTCAGTTGTGCCTCCTACGCACACGGACAGAATACCTGTTGCGTCACCTGTCCGAGAGTGCCCTCTACGCACACGGACAGTGTACCTGCTGCGCCACCTGTCCGGTTGTGCCCTCTACGCACACGGACAGCGCACCTCAGAACCCCTGTGAAGTTAACAGGGTGTTCCTGGATTGGGTGTGTGAACCCTATTATCATCCTCGGCTTCCCAGTCAAATGCTACTGGTGTGACTACCTGGTCTGATGTGTCCTTTACACACGTGGCCAGTCGAGTGGTGGCCAGAAACGCTAATCGGAGGACCGCTCGGCCTGACGTGTCTTACACACGTGGCCGACAGGGCGCTTTCGCAGCAGTCTTCTCGGTCAACGCTAACTGGTTACCATCCGACCTGACGTGTTGTTACACACGTGGTCAGAGTAGCGTCCGCTCCACCGAAACGCTAACTGGGTTGTCGTCCGGTCTGACGTGTCCCTACACACGTGACCTGTTCCTTGAGTTATCTCAGAGCCATCCAGCTCTATAGTCTCCGCCTAACCCACAGGGTGCCAGCAGCTCCATTACCATCTGGAGGACGGTGGGCCTCGACTGGCGATTGGGATATATACCCCTGGTCCTAATCTGCCGGTCCCCCCGTAACAGTACATTACAGTATATTGTATATCACAGAATAAGCTCTATGATAGTTTACCCAATAGGAGACGTGTTACGTATTCTTGGCTCCTAGCCAATTAGTTCCCTTTAAATGTATGAACTTCCGTAATTAAAAGTAGTCATATTTTCTATGCAGATCCGTGCCATTTCTCTGGTCTGTATGGAAGAATAGTATGCATGCTACTAACAATTGACTCATGATTTGGATGCAGACGAGGTTAAGGTAGATGCACAATTAGATTGCATCACTGTAAATTTATGGCCTGCCTTAACAGTGCTAGCTGAAAAAACATAGTAAATATAAGATGCATACAGCTGCACACTAAAAAGCCAACAATGTATAAGGGAACTCTGGTACTGCATTACTGCTATATGAAAAAATGAGATTTTTAGTTTATTTATTGACCAATGCATGTAAGCCTGAAACCAATGGCAAGGTGATCTCTATAATATTTGTAGTGAGTCTCTGTCTGACTGAGCACTCCACCCTATAAACCAGGCTGTGTTCATAACCTTTATAGCGGGAGTCCTAGCTGCCAAAACATGGAGGTTAGTCCAACTAGTGGCATATGCCCAGACACAGATGTTTTTAACCTAGATAGTAGCATTTAAGTTAGTAACCCGGATTATTGAGATTACCTTGCCGTTGGTGTCCGGGCTTACATGCATTGATCAATACATAAACTAAAAATTTCATTTTTTCATATAGCAGTGATGCAGTAGCAGCGTTCCCTTATACATTGTTTGCTTTTTAATGTGCAGCTGTATGCATCTTATTTTTGTACGTTAAAGCCTTGAAACTTTTATTCTTGGAGCTGGATTTTTTTTTTTCAATATCAATCAGTAATTTTCTTTTGATGGCCAATTTAGTGATAGGTGAGCACTTCCATAATTGGGTGCTCACTCAGTGCTTGTAACAAGCAATTAATGCTCGGATGGGTGCGACTCGTGTACCCTGGCATAATGGAAGTCAATAGAAAACTCAACCATTTTTCAAGGAAGTCTTCTAGAAAAATGCTTGAGTTCCCCATTGACTTCCATTATAATTGTTCCCATCCGAGCATCAACAAATATCGAGCAGCCAACCATGGTAGTACTCACTCATCACTAATTTTGGAGTCAGGAAGTATATTTTTCACAGAGATGAGAAAACGTAGATTTAGGGTTTTTTGCCTTCTACAGGATCAAAATTGCAGTTTACTAGACTGAGCCAGATGGTTTTCAAGCTTACAAGTATTATTATTTTATTACACTGTATGGGGTGTGATGTTGCACACAGGTACACGCTGACTGTAATGGGGTTTACTCACTTGGCTGCGTCTCAAAGGTAGCACACAGGAAAACACTTCCTTAAAAGTCCAGCAGGTTTATTCATATCACACCATAACCTGCCTTTTTAACACATTAGACGGATTTCTGGTCCGTTACCTCACGGACCTCCTTCACAGGTTTTGGATACCCTTCTTTCAGTATACGAGTGAAGCTCCCTCACTTCCCGATGATTGAAGCCAACCCTTAGCCTCCTCAGCTGGGATTGTTCCCCAGGCTTCCTACCTCTAAGAGCTTAGCAGCCTCTTCTCTCTCTCAGAGGCTGCTTCTCATACACTGCTCCACACACTCTGCCATGTGTCAAAAACCAGACTCCATTTTACTCCATTTTACATGTCAGGGTGTGACAACTCAGACACACCCATGGGCAGGGGTATGTAGGTGTCATGGACATATCTCTGTTGCAGACTTTGGTGACTGGGTAAGAGTCTCACTTGTTCTTATGGGACTCTGCTTATTAAATGGATTCCCTTTCCTTTGAGGAGGAGAAACTTAATGCCAGGTTTCCTTTCAGCAGCTCCTGACTCCTGGTCAGGTGTTTCTGGTTCAGACCACGCCTAGGTCCTATAAATACCCTCTACTTCCAGCAGAGGGTGCCGGTTATTTTCTATTATTAGGAAGCTTGGCCAGGGGGTGGAAGAAGCTGTTATTTACTCTCTCAGTTATTCTGTTGGCTACAGCATTTGAGTTTGCTGCAGAATTCTCAGGTGTGTCTGTTCTGGTTTGAAAGTTCCCCTGTAGTCTGTTTATTCCCCCCTTTATGTTGTCCCCCCTAGTGCACTTTTTGTGGTTCCTTTGTGTATGCTTGCCATGTGTAAGAGTAGATTTTATTGTTGTTGTTACCTCTGTCAGTCCATATTTGTTGGTGGGGTGTTGACTCCTGTTCTTTTCTATTCCCCCCAAGTTGTGGGTTGTGGAGGGGGCTCATAACATCAGGGATGAGGACAGGAGATAGGAACTAAGGTGGTGACCTGGACCTCCCTACCATCGAGCGTACCTCCATTGTTAGGGTGAGCGCAGGGGCTCCAGCTTTAAGGCCAGGATAGGCTCTCCTAGGTTCCTATACCTACCCATCTCTCTAGTTACCTGTAAACCTGGCCCAGCAAAGATGTGGCACTACACATACCAGAAAGGACCTCAAGGTTTCAACCACTTCCATGGTACATACCACCCATTTACAATGAGACGCTCATCATCTCACATGGGGAACAGCAGTATTGTATGCAGCGTTGACAAATGGCACTGTATAGTGGGACATTGTGGTTGGTATAACATGGGGATATTGTTAAAAGTTCAATATGGAAAATATTGTAGCTGTTATACGAGTTATGAGTAATATATACCTGAATTATTGAACTTTATATTGCAGAGAGACAGTGAGGGATCTATGTTATTCAATGACCCACATGACCTTCCCTAAAGATTCTGCAGCAGCTGATGTCTATTATAGAAAATAATGGACCTCTTACAGATTAATAACTATTAGAAGTCAACCTGGAATTTCTTGAGCCCTGGCTTTGTGTTTTTAGATGGTCAAGGAAATCCTTGGTGACATATAAGATTTTTACTATGTAGAATATTTCAGGGAACATAAAACTGCATACAAAATAGATAAAGTATTACCGAGATGATCAATAAAGTAGACTGTGGGAATACATGGTGGCACTAGAGAAATGATATCATTTTCATTTCTTCACTCATCACCCATGGGGCTACCTGTCTTCCAGTCCTGAAAAAGAATTTAGTAGAAAACCCCTTTACAATCGTAAATTATTCTGAAATGCTGACGTTACGGGAGAAAAGTATTTACCCTGTTAAGCTTGCAAGTGAATACCGTGAAAATATTATTACACCAAATATAATAAAAATGAACAATAACTGTCCGGTCTTTGAAGGATGCTCTTATAAGAAAGATGTATGCCTTAAACTGCAATTTTCCATCTGAAATGGAGCTTACGCACTTCTGCTCTCAACATTTTCCTTTGTTTCAGACATGAAGTTAGAAAAATTATTCAATCGCTGCTCTTTATGTGGATTCACCATCGTTAATGTTATTGTAGAATACTTGCCCTTTTATTCTTTATGATCTACGACAAGCCATTTTATTCCCTGTTGTTGCAGCAACTTTCCCAGATTTACACTTGATGGCTTAGATTTGTTTGAAGATGTCCAATTTGAAGATAAATCTGTCCTTGGGGTAATATATACTGTTTTGTGAAATACATTTAAGCTAGCACAAAATATTGATGCTCGGGAATCCAGGTACAATTATGGTATTAACACGAACACATTGTGACCTTAATGCTTCCCAATGGGAAACAAGGTCATGGATGACCTCACAAACATCGAAAAAAAATGTTTTAACCATCGAGAAATGTTAAAGGAGTTCTACCTTCTTATAGACTTAAACGGGCTTTACACGCAATGACATCGCTAACGAGATGTTGTTGGGGTCACGGAATTTGTGGCGCACATCCGGCCTCGTTAGCGACGTCGTTGCATGTGAAACGCACGAATGACCGTTAACGATCAAAATTACTCATCTAATCGTTGATCGGTCATTCTAATCCCGATTATCGTGGTTGTTGCAGGACGCAGATTGTTCGTCGTTCCTGCGGCAGCACACATCGCTATGTGTGACACCGCAGGAACAAGGAACATCTCCGTACCTGCGGCCACCTGCAATGAGGAAGGAAGGAGGTGGCGGGATGTTCGGCCCGCTCATCTCCGCCCCTCCGCTTCTATTGAGTGGCCGCTTAGTGACGCCGCTGTGAAGCCGAACGAACTGCCCCCTTAGAAAGGAGGCGGTTCACCGGCCACAGCGACGTCGCTAGGCAGGTAAGTATGTGTGACGGGGACTACCGATGTTGTGCGCCACGGGCAGCGATTTGCCTGTGACGCACAACCGACGGGGGCAGGTGCTTTCACCAGCGACATCGCTAGCGATGTCACTGTGTGTAAAGCCCACTTTAGACTTAAAGCACTGAAGCATTTTTTCCCATACCTACTTCTCTCACCTGTTTACCTATACTCCATTACACTCTGCAGTTCTGAGTTTAACCTCCTTGCTTTCCTTCAGAATCTTAGTTTCCAGATTTTGCCTTGTATTTTATTCCTTTTGTTCTTCTAAATCACATGATGCATCAAGCACAGCATTTCTGGGCGGCTAAAGTGTCATGCTAGCGAGTGTGGACCCACTGCACCATGGACCAGTCTTACCCTGAAGGGCAATGACTAAGTGAATAAAAGGTTTTCACCAGAGCTTCTAATGGTGAGGATTGGGTCATGAGGGCACTCTCTCTCTGCCAATGTATATAAAGCGCTGTGGAATTAATAGCGCTATATAAATGAATAAAATTATTATTATTATTATTATTCCTAAAGAGCCAGCGCACACTCAGTGGTGTTCCTCAACCTATGGCTGAAAGGCAAAAAGTATTTAAGGCACCTTCCCCTTAAGGGAGGTGCCTGAGCAATTGGGTTCCTAGTGTTCATGTTCATGTCAGTACTCTAGTCTGTATCCTGTCTTATCAGTCTCTGATTCTGTCTCCTGTCTGATTGCTCTGGTCCTGCCCTGCCAGGCTCACCTGTTTCCCGTATCTGAACCTTACCCGCCTGCTTCCTGCACTTGAACCTGTCAGTCCAATCCATCTTATCTCTTGTACCTTTTCTGTCCTGTCTTTCCTCCGTACCTGTGTCCCCGACCTTTGGGTCAGCTGAAGCAGTACCAGTTACTGTCCTAGAGTAGCACCTTGTGTCTACCGGCAGCCCAGCCTAGGACGTTGCCAGGAGATCTGCATTAAGTGTGCAGGCCTTGGAGCATGGGAATCACAGACGGAGCAGTGGAGCGAAAAGGACAGCTGCAGCAGTGAGTACATAGGCATTACAGTACCTCCCTCCTTATGTCCCCTCTTCATCATGGTCAAACGAAATTTCTTCAGGAGAAGAGGAGCGTGAATATTCTCCCTGAGTTTCCACGACCTCTCATCAAGACCAAATACCTTCCTGTCACCAGGAAAAGGGTCTTTCCACTGATCTTCTTCATAGATACGATGTTCTTTACTACAAAGATCCTCCAAGTAGACTAAATTAGGAGTTGAGCAAGGATCAATACAAAAGCGACTCATGATGGCGGGCTTGAGAAAGCATACATGGAAGTAGTTGGGCACGTTTAACAAGGCAGGAAGATTCAATTTGTATGACATGGGATTGATCCGCCTGGTGGCTTCAAATAAACCAATACACTGTGTTCCAAATTATTATGCAAAAAGAGTTTAGGAGTGATAAGGTTAGAAATGTTTTGTTTGTCATTTAAACTCATTGCTGGTGATGTGTGTCAGGGCTCTTTATATCACTGAAAGCAATTGCAGATACCTGTGCACATTAGTTTGGAAGGTGTGTCCAAATAAAGGCAAGACTACTTAAGAAGGCTGTTCCACATTATTAAGCAGCCTACATTTTTTGCCAAAATGGGAAAGAAAAAGGATGTGTCGGCTGCTGAGAAGCAACAAATTGTGGAGTATTTAGGTCAAGGCATGACTACAATCAACATTGCCAAGACACTTCATCGTGATCATCGCACAATCAAGAAGTATGTAGCTGATTCACAGCACACGCGTGTGTGTGCCGATAAGGAAAAATTGAGGACTCTTTACAACAGGCAATTGCGTCAGGTTAAAAGAGCAGCTGCTAAAATGCCTTGTCATAGCAGCAGACATATTTTTGAAGCTGTTGGTGCCTCCAACGTCCCCCGAACAACAAGATGCAGGGTCCTTCAGAGGTTTGCAGCTGTGCATAAGCCATCCTGTCGACCACCTCTATCCACTGCACACAAGCAGAAACGGCTCCAGTGGGCCAAACCATACATGAAGACTGACTTCCAAACTGTTTTGTTCACCGATGAGTGCCATGCAACGCTCGATGGTCCAGATGGATGGAGTGGAGGATGGCTGGTTGATGGACACCCCATGAAAACACGGCTTAGGCGCCAACAAGAAGGAGGTGGAGTAATGTTTTTGGCTGGAATCATGGGGAGAGAGATTGTCGGCCCCTTTAGGATCCCTGAAGGGGTAAGGATGAACTCCATAATCTATGTGGAGTTTCTAAAACAGCACTTCCTGCCATGGTTCAGGAGGAAGAACCGTGCATTCCACAGTAAGATCATTTTCATGCATGATAATACACCGTCTCATGCTGCAAATAACACGTCTGCATCTCTGGCTGCTATGGGCATAAAAGAGGACAAACTTATGGTGTGGCCACCATCTTCCCCTGACCTCAACCCCATTGAGAACCTCTGGAACATCATCAAAAGGAGTGTCTATGATGGCGGTAGGCAGTTCACATCTAAGCAACAGCTCTGGGAGGGTATTCTGTCCACATGCAAAAGAATTGAAGCACAAACCATCCAAAAACGGACAAATTCAATGGACGAGAGAGTTCAGAAGCTTCTTTCAAACAAGAGGTCCTATGTGCAAATGTAACATCACCTAGAATTAAGTTTTGACTTGAAAACTGCTTGATTTCATTTTGTAATAAGCTGACAATGCTTATAATTTCACAATTGACCATTTTGTTTTTCAAAATAAAAATAAAAAAGGTTGAAAACTCTGCTGTGCATAATAATTTGGAACATGCATTTTGAGTGTTTATTATTTTTAAAAATATACTGTTTTCATAGGCAGTTTGATCAAAAACATTTCAATTATACTCGAATAGTAGCTGACTGGAAAATAACAATGACTGCAATTCATAAAGTTAATTTAGGAAAAAATGAAAAAATATTTTTTGCATAATAATTTGGAACACAGTGTAAAGCATGGACCCATCCTCTAAGGGGTGCTTTACACGTTGGGACATCGCTAGCAATTGCTAGCGATGTCGAGCACGATAGCACCCGCCCCCGACACACATGCGATATGTGGTGATTGCTGCCGTAGCGAACATTATCGCTACGGCAGCTGCACACGCACATACCTGGTCGGCGACGTCGCTGTGACTGCCAAACAATATCTCCTTTAAGGGGGAGGTGCGTTCGGCGTCACAGCGATGTCACCGCGACGTCACTAAGCGGCCATCCAATAGAAGCGGAGGGGCGGAGATGAGCGTTACATAACATCCCGCCCACCTCCTTCCTTCCGCATTGCTGGTGGAGGCAGGTAAGGAGATGTTTGTTGTTCCTGCGGTGTCACACATAGCAATGTGTGGTGCTGCAGGAACGACAAACAACATCGTACCGGCAGCAGCAGCGATATTATGAAAAGGTGCGACGTGACACAAATCAACGATTTTTGACGTTTTTGTGATCGGTGATTGTCGCTTCTAAGTTTACACGCTGCGATGTTGGTAACGGCGCCAGATGTGCGTCACTAACGACGTGACCCCGACAATATATCGTTACCGATGTCGCAACGTGTAAAGTCCGCCTTAGGCTAGGGCCCCACTTTGCGTTCACCTCCTTGCAGTTTTGAACACATAATTTTGTTTAATTGATTTGACCAAAGTTGCCTTTTTGTGAATTTTAGCGCTGAAAACGCATGCATTTATATTGCGTTTTTCATGCGTTTTCTGCGCTTTTCACATGCGTTTTGATCTGCAAATAATGTCTTGCGTTTTGTAAATAAAGACAAATCTAAATAAAGATTAACTATTGTCAAATCAAGATGTCTGTCTTTTATAAAAAAAAAGACATTCAGTACTGATGTCATGTCCTGTAGACATGATAACATCCATGTGACAACACAGCATTTAGGTTAAACTTTATTAATTATTTTAAAAAAAAACATGAAAATTATGTGATGTTTGTAAGATAATTTTATTTGTTATTTTGAACATTATATTTTTTATAAATTCAACACAAAACAGATTTTTAAAAGGAAAAATTAAATAAACAAATAATTTCTTCATTAATTATTTAGAAAATAACCATAGATGGAAAACAAAAATACTGATATGATTATAAGAAATTAATTAATTATCTGAGTACAATTGCTGAGTGAAATATCCTTGTTTTTCTTCTTGTTGTTTTTGAATTATATTTGGGTTATTGGAAACATTTGGTTGTTGTTGAAGAGTAAATTCTTGTTTGTTTTAATTAACATAAAATTTTTGGTGATATGGTGGAATATATTGTGTTTGGTATTGTGGATAGGGATTTGGCCTGGAAATATTTATTGGTTGGGGCAGTGGATCAATAATTTCTATTGTTTTTTTTTTTTTTTTTAAATCCATGAAAGTTTTTTCAAGGAGAGAAACCATTTCCCCACCAGATGGATATGGTCCCTCTTCTTCAAAACAGCTGATCATGCCACATATGGATGTCATGCATATGTTGTTTTTTTTTTTAAATCTTTGATTTTTCTAAGGTGACAGGCTATACTCATGCCAAATGTGTCAAATTCGTCATCCTCAGTAGCACATTTTAATATTTCCATAGTTTTTGTTGATATAGGATCATCCTCCAGAATTTTTTTTTCAATGTTTTTTTTTTTATTTCTTGCTTTTGTGTAAGTTGGAGTTTTTTCAGACATATTTTGTACAATTGAAACACTGGATTCCGCTATATTTGTATTAGCAGAAAAATCATCAACATCAATCGACTGCTGAATGCTGGATTCAATCTCCCCTTCAACATCCTGAGTTGATTGGGTTTCACCAGCTTGATCTTCTTCAGGTGTTTCATCCCTTGGTTGTATATTACCAGAGGTGCTATCAATTTTAAATGAGAAAAAATATTCTTAATTTATGTTTTTAAATGTACATTTTTTTGTAAAGATAATATGTTTTACAATATAAAAAAAATCAGAAAAACCCAAAAAAAAAACCCCAAAAAAATAAAAAAAAAATTACATTTAAAAACATTTATTATATAAGAAAAATAACTTACCAGGGAAATCAATTTCGGGACATTTATTTTCAGCCGCTGATACCAAGCCATTGGTGTCAATTTAATTTCCAGACACAGGAAAAACGGTTCGTCAAGCAGTCAAGGGCAAAAAGAATGATTCAACATGCCTCTTTTTTTATTTAGAAACGGATGTGCTGTCAATGATGACGTTTTTGCTAACAAATGCAAACTCCATTTGCTGCGTTTTTAGCGCTAAAAACGCATGTAAAAAGCATTCAAAACGCTAATAAAACATATATTTCTATACAAGCCAAACTTTTTGACCATTTCCATTGACTTCAATGTTAGCCAAACGCACCCAAAATGGCAAAAACAACTGACAAGGTGCTTCTTTGAACACATGCTTTTTGCCACAAAATATGCAAATTAAATGCAGCGTTTTAAAACGCAAAGTGGGGTCTGAAAATCCCATTTATCCATTGAATATCATGGAAACGCAAAACGCAGGCCATTTGGCATTAAAAAGGTGCTTCTCAAACGCTGCAGAAACGCAGGTAAAAACACAAAGTGGGGCCCTAGCCTTAGACAGCACCTTAATCAAAAAATAACGCCTGGAACAATATTCGGAGTCTGAACTGCGTGCAAAAACCTAAAAATCTACACTATATGGAGATAAGGTATGCACACCAGTGACTATGTAAGGGGAATATATGAAAAGCAGAAACTGCTGTGTGAATACTGACATGAAAAATTCAATAGCTATATGTAAGAATGAAATGGGAAAAATGGAACCTGCATTACTGCCATGAATATATGAATAAAGAGAAATTTAGCTACTGAATTGATCAATGCAGAAGAGCCCCAACACTACGCCAAAGTATTTCTCTACGTTGGGGTCCCTAGCTTGTGTGTGTCCTCTCATGCAGTTAAAAAACTTACCGTGTATGGGAAGCTGAGACCCAGGCTATATATGCGTATAATGTGGACTGGCAATAGGTGTGGGTGAGGCCGGGTTCACAAACGAAAGACCACAAATAAATCAAGAAATAACGTCTGGAACACCAATTCTGAGTCTGAACTGGGTGCAAAAACCTAAAAAATCTACACTATATGGAGATAAGGTATGCACACCATTGACTATGTAAGGGGAATATATGAAAAGCAGAAACTGCTGTGTGAATACTGACATGAAAAATCCACATCCACATACATATAGCTATTGGATTTTTCATGTCAGTATTCACACAGCAGTTTCTGCTTTACATATTAGACAGCACCTTGACACGAACATATTTCAAGTAGAGCCACACCTTATCCCCTGAACAGAAATGCAGCAAACCTCTGCTCATTTTGTTGGTATATTCCTTCATTCATTTGGATGATCTCTTAAGGCTAGGGCCCCACTTTGCGTTCTCCTACTTGCAGTTTAGAATGCACATTTTGCCTTAATTGATTTATCCAAAGTTGCCTTTTTCTGAAATTTAGCGCTGAAAGCGCATGCGTATTTCCCGCGTTTTAGCTGCGTTTTTAGCGCTTTTTACATGCTTTTCCACTTGCGTTTTGAAAGATGCGTTTTGAACATCAAGACACAGCTAAATAAAGTTTAGGCAGTCAAACAGAATGAAAAAAAGGAAAAAAGTTAAACAAATTTATAATTTAAAGTAAAATAATGGAAATATATTTATATCATTAATTTTTTGCATTAATTCGATATTTAACGAACAATTAACATTAAATTAATATTTTTTTTAATTTTATTGGTCGGACTATGTGTGTGTGTAAAGGGACATATGAAATCATTATGTTGATGTCCAAAAAACATGCGTTTTTGAAGTCAAAAACACATGTTTTCTGCACCAAAAAAGCAGGTTAAACGCAGGTATTTGGAAGATTCTTGGTTTTTGCCATTTATCATTGACTTCAATGTTATCAAAACTGACCAAAAATGGCAAAAACAATTGACATGTTGCTTCTTTGAACGCTTGGTTTTTGCCACAAAATATGCAAATTCGCAGATGCGTTCACAAACGCAAAGTAAGGTCGGAAAAATCACATTTGCGATTGATTTTAATGGGAAATGGAAATGCAAGCATTTTGGCAGGAAAAAGGTGCTTCTCAATACGGACCAAAAAAGCACCTGAAATGCAGGTGGAAACGCAAAGTGGGGCCCTAGCCTAAGAGAGGTTTTAGAGTGCTCCCAGATATTGGAGAAATCTCTAGTGAGAGTATCAGCTGCAGGGATACCAAAGGTGGATGTTATAACAAAACAAATATAAAAAATGCGGTATTAATGGGCGCTGAAAGCAGAGAGACTAGAAATAATATATTGAACTATAATTTATTTCCCACAACATGTTTCTGAGGCTATTGCCCCCTTCATCAGGTGAAACTTTACAAACGATCTTCACACACATTTATACTGATTAAGAACACACCTCCAATTAGCACAATCCTGGATATTCATAAATATTCATGAACAACAGATTACAAATTATTTTCTTAAAATTTTACATAAAACAAATTATGACTTTTTTTTCTTTTTTTTTTATCTCTTCTCTCTTTTTTCTAGCCTCTTTGCTTTCAGCGCCCATTGATGCCGCATTTTTCATATATTTTTTTGCTATACATGTTCAATCCTTGTCTCTGACAAGGTTGCGGTAGGAGCAGCGGTCAGTACTGAAAGACTTAGGGTATGTGCGCACGTTGCTTTTTACCTGCTTTTTACCTGCTTTTTTGCTGCTTTTTCTTCTGCGCTGTTTAATGCCAAAATGGATGTGTTCTTCTATTCAAGCAAAGTCTATGGGAATTTGGGTTTCTTGTTCACACTATGTTGTTCAAAATGCTGCCTTTTTGTGGCAGAACTTTGGTCAAAAACTCAGCTTTGCAGTGCAAAACCCAAATGGCAAAAACAATTGACATGTTGCTTCTTTGAAAAGCTGAGTTTTTGACCAAACTTCTGCCTCAAAAAGGCAGCATTTTGAACAACATAGTGTGAACAAGAAACCCAAATTCCCATAGACTTTGCTTGAATAGAAGAACACATCCATTTTGGCATTAAACAGCGCAGAAGAAAAAGCAGCAAAAAAGCAGGTAAAAAGCAGGTAAAAAGCAACGTGCGCACATACCCTTAGGCTATGTTCGCACGTTGCGTTTTTTCCGCGTTTCTGCAGCGTTTTTAGCTGCAGCGTTTTTGTGCCAAAACGCATGCGTTTTTGTTTTCCAGCAAAGTCTATGGAAAAAGCAGAAATCCTGTCTGCACTTTGCTTTTTTTTCAGCAGCGTTTAATTTGCATATTTGTGGTCAAAAACCATGCTGAAAAAGAAGCAGCATGTCAGTTGTTTTTGCCATTTCTGCAGCATTTCATTAACATTGGAGTCAATGAGAAATGGCAAAAAGCAACCAAAATCACAATTCCTGCGTTTTTCATGCTTTTTACCTGCTTTTCCACTGCGTTTTTGGCTCCAAAAACGCATGCTTTTCTGGCCAAAAATTAATGGATTCTAATGTTCCTTTACACACACACAATAACCGAAAATTTAAATGCTAAAAAATAATAAACTTTACCTATTTTTCTGTTATAATGTGCATAACCACTATTATTTCATTATAATTGATATTTTCCATATAGTTTTATTAAAAGTTAATTTTATCCTTTTTTCTCTCTTTTTTCATTCTTTTTGACTAGTCCAACTTTATTTCTCAGTGTCTTGATCTACAAAACGCATCTGCAGAAACGCAGGTGAAAACGCAGGTAAAAAGCGCAGAAAACGCACTAAAAATGCGGTAAAAACGCATGCGTTTTTAGCACTAAAAAATGGCCAAAAGCCATTTGGTCAAAAACCAAGGGAAGGAAAACGTGCAGAATAAACTGCAGGTACTCCGACGCAACGTGCGCACATAGCCTAATAGTTATCTGCCCAGAGGATCAGCTGCGACTGACCTAGTGCTCAGTCACATTCGAACAGTCCTCTTAAGCTGCCAACAGAAGAGCACCATGGACCTAATCTGGGAGCTAACATTGGTCTTGTGCGGGGCTGCACAACTTCCTCTGGTGTGAACAGTCCTTGTGGGGCTCCCTAGTACACCTTGATTTGAATAATCAGCAACACTTCTATTCTCCTCTCTCTTCCTTATACTCATGTGAACCGGGAGTGTGTTGAAGAGGAGTTGTCTCCATGAGTATCTGGACTGAGTGACCTGCCAGTTACAAGCAAACTGAATACTAGGGTTGTGAAAGAGTGCACAACCATATCTGGTGAGTCCGGTTCAATAACGGCCTTATTGTATGTCATCAATCATTGTAACAGGAGGGCTCTTTTGTCTCTTTTTTGATTCCTCAAAGGTGGATGTTAGGCTGTTGACCATAGACAACAACAACAAAGAAAGGTGACCTCAGGGTACGTCTTTAACCTCTTCATGACACATGACATACTGGGTACGTCATGGATCGCGTGAGGTTAATCCGCACCACCTGCCATGGGCAGTCCGAGGTGATCCGCGCACATATTAACTGATTTCAACAGCTGACAAATGTACCTGCTAGGCGCGAGTGAAATCGCATTCCACCCGCACCTATTAATTCTTACATTTAGCTGTCAACTTCTGACAGTGAGACGTATCAGCGCACTGCCATAGGGATAACTTACACACCCCCATCGGAAGCCACGTGATGTGATCACGTGACTTCCAGTGGTTGCCATGGTAGCACAGGGTCATGTGATGACTCCTGTAGCTATCTCATGAGTCACTTTCTCTCACTGCCGGCAGAGGGCAGTGTGTGAGAGAAAAGCAGCTTTTCTCCAGATCTCAGCTGTGTAGCTGTGATCTTGGGAAATAGAAGAGCGATCAGACTGCTGATCATTATAGTCCCCTAGGAGGACTAGTAAAACAAAAAAAAAGTTGAAAAAAAAGTTTAAAAAAACCTAAAAGTTCAAATTACCCCCCATTTGGTCCATTGAAAATTAAAGAGTTAAAAAATAAGCCATCACTGAGCCATAGATCCCAAAAAATGAGAACACTACGAGTTTCAGAAAATGGCGCAAAAAGTGTGCCACTTTTTTTGGACAAACTTGTGAATTTTTTTTAACCCCTTATGTAAAAGTAAACCTATACATGTTTGGTGTCTGCAAAGTCGTACTGACCTGAGACATCACACCAACATATCAATTTTATTATATAGTGAGCATGGTGAACAAAATATCCCAAAAACTATTGTGTGATCGCACTTTTTTTTGCAGTTTTTCTGCACTTGAAATTTGTTTGCTTTTTTCCAGTACACTATATGGTAAAAAATATGGTCTCATTTAAAAGTACTATGGGGAGATAAGGTATGCACACCAGTAACTATGGAAGGGGAATACATGGAATAGCAGAAACTGCTGTGTGAATACTGACATGAAAAATTCAATAGCTATATGTATAGAATGAAATGTGAAAAATGGAACCTGCATTACTGCCATGAATATATGAATAAAGAGAAATTTAGCTACTGAATTGATCAATGCAATAGAGCCCCAACACTGCGCCAAAGTATTTCTCTACGTTGGGGTCCCTAGCTTGTGTGTGTCCTCTCATGCAGTTAAAAAACTTACCGTGTATGGGAAGCTGAGACCCAGGCTATATATACGATGTGGATTGGCAATAGGTGTGTATGGGGAGGGTTCACAAACGAAAAACTACTAACATTAAGGAATAACGTTTGGAACTCCATTCTATGTCTGAACTGGGTGCAAGAAACCTAAAAAACATCACTATGGGGAGATAAGGTATGCACACCAGTAACTATGGAAGGGGAATACATGGAATAGCAGAAACTGCTGTGTGAATACTGACATGAAAAATTCAATAGCTATATGTATAGAATGAAATGTGAAAAATGGAACCTGCATTACTGCCATGAATATATGAATAAAGAGAAATTTAGCTACTGAATTGATCAATGCAATAGAGCCCCAACACTGCGCCAAAGTATTTCTCTACGTTGGGGTCCCTAGCTTGTGTGTGTCCTCTCATGCAGTTAAAAAACTTACCGTGTATGGGAAGCTGAGACCCAGGCTATATATACGATGTGGATTGGCAATAGGTGTGTATAAGGAGGGTTCACAAACGAAAAACTACTAACATTAAGGAATAACGTTTGGAACTCCATTCTATGTCTGAACTGGGTGCAAAAAACCTAAAAAACATCACTATGGGGAGATAAGGTATGCACACCAGTAACTATGGAAGGGGAATACATGGAATAGCAGAAACTGCTGTGTGAATACTGACATGAAAAATTCAATAGCTATATGTATAGAATGAAATGTGAAAAATGGAACCTGCATTACTGCCATGAATATATGAATAAAGAGAAATTTAGCTACTGAATTGATCAATGCAATAGAGCCCCAACACTGCGCCAAAGTATTTCTCTACGTTGGGGTCCCTAGCTTGTGTGTGTCCTCTCATGCAGTTAAAAAACTTACCGTGTATGGGAAGCTGAGACCCAGGCTATATATACGATGTGGATTGGCAATAGGTGTGTATGGGGAGGGTTCACAAACGAAAAACTACTAACATTAAGGAATAACGTTTGGAACTCCATTCTATGTCTGAACTGGGTGCAAAAAACCTAAAAAACATCACTATGGGGAGATAAGGTATGCACACCAGTAACTATGGAAGGGGAATACATGGAATAGCAGAAACTGCTGTGTGAATACTGACATGAAAAATTCAATAGCTATATGTATAGAATGAAATGTGAAAAATGGAACCTGCATTACTGCCATGAATATATGAATAAAGAGAAATTTAGCTACTGAATTGATCAATGCAATAGAGCCCCAAAATGAACAAACGAAAAACTACTAACATTAAGGAATAACGTTTGGAACTCCATTCTATGTCTGAACTGGGTGCAAAAAACCTAAAAATATTCCTTAATGTTAGTAGTTTTTCGTTTGTGAACCCTCCCCATACACACCTATTGCCAATCCACATCGTATATATAGCCTGGGTCTCAGCTTCCCATACACGGTAAGTTTTTTAACTGCATGAGAGGACACACACAAGCTAGGGACCCCAACGTAGAGAAATACTTTGGCGCAGTGTTGGGGCTCTATTGCATTGATCAATTCAGTAGCTAAATTTCTCTTTATTCATATATTCATGGCAGTAATGCAGGTTCCATTTTTCACATTTCATTCTATACATATAGCTATTGAATTTTTCATGTCAGTATTCACACAGCAGTTTCTGCTATTCCATGTATTCCCCTTCCATAGTTACTGGTGTGCATACCTTATCTCCCCATAGTGATGTTTTTTAGGTTTTTTGCACCCAGTTCAGACAAAGAATGGAGTTCCAAACGTTATTCCTTAATGTTAGTAGTTTTTCGTTTGTGAACCCTCCCCATACACACCTATTGCCAATCCACATCGTATATATAGCCTGGGTCTCAGCTTCCCATACACGGTAAGTTTTTTAACTGCATGAGAGGACACACACAAGCTAGGGACCCCAACGTAGAGAAATACTTTGGCGCAGTGTTGGGGCTCTATTGCATTGATCAATTCAGTAGCTAAATTTCTCTTTATTCATATATTCATGGCAGTAATGCAGGTTCCATTTTTCACATTTCATTCTATACATATAGCTATTGAATTTTTCATGTCAGTATTCACACAGCAGTTTCTGCTATTCCATGTATTCCCCTTCCATAGTTACTGGTGTGCATACCTTATCTCCCCATAGTGATGTTTTTTAGGTTTTTTGCACCCAGTTCAGACATAGAATGGAGTTCCAAACGTTATTCCTTAATGTTAGTAGTTTTTCGTTTGTGAACCCTCCCCATACACACCTATTGCCAATCCACATCGTATATATAGCCTGGGTCTCAGCTTCCCATACACGGTAAGTTTTTTAACTGCATGAGAGGACACACACAAGCTAGGGACCCCAACGTAGAGAAATACTTTGGCGCAGTGTTGGGGCTCTATTGCATTGATCAATTCAGTAGCTAAATTTCTCTTTATTCATATATTCATGGCAGTAATGCAGGTTCCATTTTTCACATTTCATTCTATACATATAGCTATTGAATTTTTCATGTCAGTATTCACACAGCAGTTTCTGCTATTCCATGTATTCCCCTTCCATAGTTACTGGTGTGCATACCTTATCTCCCCATAGTGATGTTTTTTAGGTTTTTTGCACCCAGTTCAGACAAAGAATGGAGTTCCAAACGTTATTCCTTAATGTTAGTAGTTTTTCGTTTGTGAACCCTCCCCATACACACCTATTGCCAATCCACATCGTATATATAGCCTGGGTCTCAGCTTCCCATACACGGTAAGTTTTTTAACTGCATGAGAGGACACACACAAGCTAGGGACCCCAACGTAGAGAAATACTTTGGCGCAGTGTTGGGGCTCTATTGCATTGATCAATTCAGTAGCTAAATTTCTCTTTATTCATATATTCATGGCAGTAATGCAGGTTCCATTTTTCACATTTCATTCTATACATATAGCTATTGAATTTTTCATGTCAGTATTCACACAGCAGTTTCTGCTATTCCATGTATTCCCCTTCCATAGTTACTGGTGTGCATACCTTATCTCCCCATAGTGATGTTTTTTAGGTTTTTTGCACCCAGTTCAGACATAGAATGGAGTTCCAAACGTTATTCCTTAATGTTAGTAGTTTTTCGTTTGTGAACCCTCCCCATACACACCTATTGCCAATCCACATCGTATATATAGCCTGGTCTCAGCTTCCCATACACGGTAAGTTTTTTAACTGCATGAGAGGACACACACAAGCTAGGGACCCCAACGTAGAGAAATACTTTGGCGCAGTGTTGGGGCTATATTGCATTGATCAATTCAGTAGCTAAATTTCTCTTTATTCATATATTCATGGCAGTAATGCAGGTTCCATTTTTCACATTTCATTCTATACATATAGCTATTGAATTTTTCATGTCAGTATTCACACAGCAGTTTCTGCTATTCCATGTATTCCCCTTCCATAGTTACTGGTGTGCATACCTTATCTCCCCATAGTGATGTTTTTTAGGTTTTTTGCACCCAGTTCAGACATAGAATGGAGTTCCAAACGTTATTCCTTAATATCATTTAAAAGTACATCTTGTTCTGCAAAAAACAAGCCCTTATATGGCAAGATTGATGGAAAGTTAAAAAGTTACGGCTTTCGGAAGAAGGGGAGCAAAAAACCCACAGAAAGATGGAAAACTGCCCGTCGGTGAAGGAGTGATCAGTCACCCCACATGACGTCAGGTTACCTGCAGTCACAGGTGGAGGACCATGGGAGTCTCTAGATGTGACCACAACTCACCTGAGTGATGAAACTGCTGATCACGGCTCAGTCTCTGCCCGCAGTTACAGCGTACGCACATGTTATTTGGCCACGCACTGTAATTTCAGATGTAGCAGAGCTGAATTGTCGCTGTACCTCGTGTGGATTACGTCAGACCTGCAGGGGTGCTTTGGGGATTAATATAGTAGTGAAAGAGGTTTTTTTTTGTCTTTTATCCAAATACTGATTTTTTCATTGTTTGTGTTTATTTCTTTTCACTTACAGATTAATAATGGGGGGTCTCATAGACACCTCCCAATAGTAATCTAGGGATAGTGGCAGCTATGGGCTGCCATTAACCCCCAATTGCCCTGGCACCAAGGCAATCGGGAAGAGCCGGGTAAATTGCTGGGATTGTCGTATCTAATGGATGCGACAAGTCTGGGCAGCTGGAGGCTGCTATTTTTAGGCAGGGGGCTCCCAATAATCATGGTGCTCCCCAACCTGAGAAGACTAGCCTCCAGCTGTTGGGCTTTATCATCACTGGGTATGAAACTTGAAGTGGACCGCATCTACGTTTTTTAAAATTATTTATTTACATGATTAAAAAAAAAAAAAAAAAAAAGCTGCATGTGGTTCCTATTATTCTGATACACAGCCAAGATAAGTGCATGACTGAGGGCTGCAGCCTATAGCAGTGGGCTTTATCTGTGCTGAGTATCATAATATGGGGGGACCATATGCCAATTATTTTTTATTTATTTATACTGTACAATATATACCCGCAGACCACTTGTCTGTGATTACAAACATTCAGACATGCTGTCAGTCAGCATGTGGGTGCATCTGACTGCAACCATTCAAAGATGCCAGTGGGTGGGGAAAGCAGTACATATGCATGAACGCTAATGCGTGGCCACGGAAGTGAATGAGAGGCCGCGGAAGCACTTACAGCAGCGCTGTAGCCTTGGTAAGTATGAAGCGCAGCTGCTTTATTATTTTTTTCTTTATTTTTACTTTATTTATTTTTTTTATTATCCGAGTGCCAGATCTGGATCATTAGCCAGAATTCCTTTGTCCAGCACTCGAGTACATTTGAAACCACGTGAATCCAGATTTCATTCAGTCCGCCCATCACAAGCAGTGTCTTAACTCGCTCCGAGCATAACCCTTTACAGTGAGCCTGTGGCTCTCTGGAGGGAATAAGTTAATTTTCTCATGGCAGCTGCGCTTTTTGCATGGTGGGCGGGTGACATTGTAACGCTATTTTCCTGCAGATTAACCCAATATCTCTACAAGTTAGTAAGTTTTCCAAGGTGACAGGTTTCCTTTAAATAGCATTTGACAGTTTTTCTTTAGTCGCATTGTACTGTAAATCATAAGTTAATGACTAGGTTCTTGTTAATATCGATTTAATAGTACACATTGTGTAAACAAGTAGAATTACCGAATCCCCGGAGTTCTTCATTGCAATTCAAGTAGCATATAACATCTTTGTAATTTTAGTTAGTTCTTAACCCATTTTAGCATTGATTATCTTAAATATTGATTTTACCTTTCTGCTAAAGTGTTTTATAGAGAAAAAACAACTTTGCTCAAGTAGAATTTTACATTATGTGAATCAATTGGTTTAGAAAAATAGCAAAAAATACTAATAATAAAATATTTAAGTTTGTTATCATCATGTAAATACAAGATTTCATATTTTTTTTCAAAACATATTTAACTGCCCATGGCTTTTTTTTAAACCTCTATAGCATTTCCTTCCTTACAAATTTTAAGAGTCAAATGTTAGTCCTACCTTAGAAAAGCAAACTTTATTATAAAGAAATAGCGATAGCCCTAGTATACTTGTTGTGATGACTGTCTCAAGATGGTGCTAGACACTACTAGTATGCAGTAAATGGAGAGGTAGTTAGACAGGAACATAAACTAAGAGGCCATGACAGTAGACAGGGCAGAAAGAGACGAGGTCAAGGTACAAGCCGAAGGTCAGAGATCCAGAAAAGTACTTACAAGATACAAGGAACAGGCGGGGACGCGATCAGGAGGAAGTCAGAGGTCAGAAACTGGGAAGTCACGACAGAAACAAGGGAGGACAGGCAGAAATGAGTAAACAGCAATCCAGAGTCGAGAGACCAAGATCTGACACTAAACAACACGGGAGCCAACAGCACAACTGAAACCAAGAAGTAAAACTGGCAACATTCTGAGCTAACACGCTCTCTAATGAAGCAGAGCAATCACCGGGAACGAGAAGCATCTGCATGGGCACTTCCCAGGACCAGAGTGGAACCCAGTGCTGTGAAACAACCAACAGAGCATTCATCCTGCAAAACGCTCTGCACCATAGGCAACATACAGTCATATGAAAAAGTTTGGGCACCACTATTAATGTTAAAAAAATTTCTTTATAACAATTTGGGTTTTTGCAACAGCTATTTCAGTTTCATATATCTAATAACTGATGAACTGAGTAATATTTCTGGATAGGAATGAGGTTTATTGTACTAACAGAAAATGTGCAATCCGCATTTAAACAAAATTAGACAGGTGCAAAAGTATGGGCACCTCAACATAAAAGTGACATTAATATTTTATAGATCCTCCTTTTGCAAAAATAACAGCCTCTAGTCGCTTCCTGTAGCTTTTAATGAGTTCCTGGATCCTGGATGAAGGTATATTTGACCATTCCTGTTTACAAAACAATTCCAGTTTAGTTAACTTTGATGGTCGCCGAGCATGGACAGCACGCTTCAAATCATCCCACAGATGTTCAATGATATTCAGGTCTGGGGACTGGGATGGCCATTCCAGAACATTGTAATTGTTCCTCTGCATGAATGCCTGAGTGGATTTGGAGCGGTGTTTTGGATCCTTGTCTTGCTGAAATATCCATCCCCTGCGTAACTTCAACTTCATCACTGATTCTTGCACATTATTGTCAAGAATCTGCTGATACTGAGTTGAATCCATGCGACCCTCAACTTTAACAAGATTCCCGGTGCCGGCATTGGCCACACAGCCCCAAAGCATGATGGAATCTCCACCAAATTTTCTTGGAATGCCGTGTTTTGTTTGCCTCCATGCATAACGCCTTTTTGTATGACCAAACAACTCAATCTTTGTTTCATCAGTCCACAGGACCTTCTTCCAAAATGTAACTGGCTTGTCCACATGTGCTTTTGCATACCTCAGGCGACTCTGTTTGTGGCGTGCTTGCAGAAACGGCTTCTTTCGCATCACTCTCCCATACAGCTTCTCCTTGTGCAAAGTGCGCTGTATTGTTGACCGATGCACATTGACACCATCTGCAGCAAGATGATGCTGCAGGTCTTTGGAGGTGGTCTGTGGATTGTCCTTGACAGTTCTCACCATTCTTCTTCTCTGCCTTTCTGATATTTTTCTTGGCCTGCCACTTCTGGGCTTAACAAGAACTGTACCTGTGTTCTTCCATTTCCTTACTATGTTCCTCACAGTGGAAACTGACAGTTTCAATCTCTGAGACAACTTTTTGTACCCTTCCCCTGAACAACTATGGTGAATAATCTTTGTTTTCAGATCATTTGAGAGTTGTTTTGAGGAGCCCATGATGCCACTCTTCATAGGAGATTCAAATAGGAGAACAACTTGCAAGTGGCCACCTTAAATACCTTTTCTCATGATTGGATACACCTTCCTATGAAGTTCAAAGCTCAATGAGGTTACAAAACCAATTTAGTGCTTTAGTAAGTCTGTAAAAAGTAGTTAGGAGTGTTCAAATCAAGAAATTGATAAGGGTGCCCATACTTTTGCACCGGTCAAATTTTCTTTAAGTGCGGATTGCACATTTTCTGTTAGTACAATAAACCTTATTTCAATCCAGAAATATTACTCAGTCCATCAGTTATTAGATATATGAAACTGAAATAGCTGTTGCAGAAACCAAAATTGTTATAAAGAAAAAAAGTTAACATTAATAGGGGTGCCCAAACTTTTTCATATGACTGTATACCGGCTCTGCAGGAGAGCGTGGCACAACAATACTGAATGTTCTGCACAACTGAATCGTGGCAATTGTGCTTTACAGCTAACAATGCACCTTTTCCATGTGATGACATTTGCATTGGGGCTCAGGTACAATATGTCTGCCACCTTTCTACCAGTTACAACATATTATTTTTCTGCAAGATGCAAAGTAAGATGCTAGTTCTGACAGCAGCAATTTTGCTGACATCCAGTGGCCTAAATGTAAACTTCAACATTTTGTAATTTATATTTATGCATAATCACATCCTCAAAAATTATTATCCCATCTCTGGCAATATAACTCAGTCTATAACCATTTAGATTTGCAGATGAATCCTGACTAAGTCACAATTCTCTGCCAACTGGAAATAAGTGGCACAAAGAGAGTTGCAGCAGGTGCCAACCTTACAATGGCTGCCTGATGATTTTATGATAGCATTGTGTATGGAAAATCATAACATGGTGATTTAGAGAAGATGTTTGTTTCATTCAGTTATATGTCAAGCCATGGCGGTGGTATTGTAACTGATGCATTCATACAGAGGACATATACCATTTACAAAGCTAAATACAGGTAAAAATGACTGCAGTACACCAATCACATGACGTAAAAAAGGGCTTTCTTATTGTCAATTAACAGCTAAGAAATGTGCATTATAAATATTAAAGATTGTAAATAAAGTGCCAAGGGTGTGTTACGTCTGGGGAATCTGGGATTGGGAGGTCTCAATGATTAATTGCAGGCTCTCTGTGTCTTGTATTGCAGTGGATTTACTTTCATTTGATGCTGAAGGGGTTAATGACCCTTTCCCTTCTGGCTAAGATTACTCATAGCCTTAATCAAAGCTACAGCATCTTATCACCACTCCCTTCCACTTTATTTACTCACTCCATGCTAGTTATTAGTTCTTCTATACTGACCACTTTGAAGAAGCCTGTTTCTGGAGAAGCTGAGTTGTTTATTTCTTTTGCAGCTGAGAAGTTTCTTGCTGAAAAAGCCAAGGATTGTAATGTGTTATGTCTTTCCCTACCCGTTTGTCTTACCTTCCTCATGCTGTTTTATTACTGTAGTGAGACTAGTGTATTGCTGGCCTTCTCACTAGTTAGGGTGAGTTCAGGGCCAGCGAGGGCCTAGGCAAGTGATTATGCATGGAGGGTCGGTCCCATTTAGGGACGTCTGGAGTGCAGGGATCAGACTCAGGTGAGTGACCCAGATTCCATTTCCCTATTACCAGGGCCTTCTGTTATACCTCTTCCCATGTTTTCCCTTTGTCTAGCCAGGTGTCCTCTTTCACCCGGTGTGACATAAAATGGACCAACCATGCATTTGCCTGTCATCTTTCACTATACAATCTGCAAACATTATTAAATAGATCTCTAGACTTATTGAAGCGGATGTTATTACCTTGAAAATCCATGTCAAAATGGCGGTAAAATCATGTTATAAAAAATTAGCATATTCTGAGTCCAGCTAAACAATAAGTGAGTTTGAGTCCAAGTGTATACGGTCTCCAGCAACCAACCTTGACTGAGAGCTGCAGCTTGTACTGAGTGGTGTGAGATGTCAGCAGCAAGAGAGAAGAGGGGCTCTGCCGAACCTACCTTACATGGGTTTGGACTTGATCTGACCCCAAATGGAAGTCACCATTTTTCAATTTTGAGTGCACACTACATACGATCACACTGTTGTTGCCCCAGCATGAGCCGTTCAAACACCGCAAGTGTCTCGCACTGGGCTGCACACTGAGCGTACCTGAGGACAGTGATGCTCGCATGAGAGGTCAGGATATGTACAGCACCTGAACTCTGAAGTCTGTTTTTTGTAGTAGTGTAGTCGATGTTCGGCCCAAAAAATGAAGACCAAATATCAGGTTCGCTCAACTCTGTTCTTCACCACTAAAAGGCTTGCTGCAGAGAATGTAGGTGTGGCACCCCAGGGTTGCCACAGTAACAACACAAAGGGTTAACTCCCCATACACAACACCAAGCCCTCCTGGCCAGAAGGGGGAGACCAAGCTGCTTCCCGGTATATTCTGGTGGGGGGGAGGAAATGGTCAGTAGTTTCAGTTTGTTTGTTTGGGCAGAGAGTGCAGTTCAGTGCAGAGAACTGAGGAGAAACGATCTCTGCAGGTTGGAAGCTGGCTTTAGCTCACCTCAGGATCCACTGACCAATTCCAGGCCTAGCTGAGGGTCTGAGGAAAGGAGACAGATTACACAGAGGAACATTCCTGGGAGGCAGAGCATTGCAGAGCTCACCCCAGTGGAGCACACAGAACGGATGCTGGATCCGAGACTGCAGGTTACATACTGTACAGTTAACACCAGAGAAGTGAGGATTCCACATTCTCTATCTGTACCACAGGCACAGCAACAAACGCAGAGTTCAGGAACATACAAGTGAGGACTCGAGTTGCCTGTCAGGTCGGTACCTAGAAGCAGAGCAGAGCCGGCTGCATAGTTCACACAGCAGCAGGGCCACAGACACACAGTGCAGGCAAGGATGCCAAAACCGCCCGGCTGGGTGGGAGAAACCCTGAACCCCTCACAGACTCCGTGGACAGTACTCTGTTGAATATCATCATCAGTATAGGACAAAGAAACTGCTAAACCGTGAGCCTGCCTTTTTATTGTGCTCGTGTCCTGCACTCCCACCATAGACTATCACACTGCCCCGGGGAGAAGGCTCTACCCGTGGGGAGCCGTCCCATCTCAAACTGCCTTCCATCCACCCCGGAGGTTCTGCAGCAGCACTGGTCATCTCTGATCACATTCCACGGGTGGCGTCACGAACATAACCCCCCTTTTTATTGTGGAACTAGGGAGCACAGACCAGGTCACGACACCGTGATCCCCTTTCCAGAAGCAACCCCTTGGCCCGGTTCTGGGTACCCCCTTAGTCCCTGGCGACACAACTTTGGCGTCACGAACAGGATGCGGACTGGACCCGGCTGCAACCCGGGTGACGTGTGCCTGTAAAGACTTATTGCATAGCATAAAAGACTTCCCCTGTGAATTGTTGCAACAAAGAATGGACTTTAAACTTTGCAAAGATACCTGGAAAATCCAAAAACATCATTGGTAAAATTTTCCAGGCGCCATCTTTAATCGCGCCATTATAGCTGCTACGCGCGGGAAAGCATCATGCCTAAAGTAAGACTCCGTCCACCGCTTGCAGAGGAGGTGCGCTCGGTGCTGTGACCCGAACGTAAACGCAGAAAAGTGTCCCAGTCTTGCTGTCAAGAAGACTGGTGAAATTAACTAAGGGGGCACAAAGATGTCGCAGCAGGGAGACACTGTTGTACCCGGAGGTGCAGCGGCACCTATCATGCCGTTCCTGATGCCGTACACCCCGGGTGCAGTGTGGCTGCCGCAGTACTCAGGTGAGCCCAACACACTTAATGACTATATCGGAAAGCTAAAAATCTACTACAGCATGTACCCCCTGACAGAAGCCCAGCATGTTGGTATGCTTATGGGACAGTTAACTGGCAATGCCCAGCGGAAGGCTACATCCTAGCCGGACGATGCAAAAGACACTGTAAAGCATATCATAGCTGGACTAAAAGCAGCTTTTGAATTCACTGCTGGCAGCCGGGCTAAAATGAGGTTCTTTGGATGCAAGCAAAAACCTAGAGAGAGCGCAAGAGACTTTGCCTTAAACTTGCAGGAGGCGCTCAGAGCACTTAAATTAGCAGAACCTGCCTTAGCCCCTGGAGCAGATAAGCTGCTGATAGACCAATTCCTGGATGGACTCTCATCCCCTTCCCACCGGGGACAACTGAGCATGATGGTGATCCAGGATCTAGGACTAACATTTGCCCAGCTAAAGGATAGAGCCATCCGCCTCCAGCAGGTGGAGGAGCCGCAGGATATAGACTCTGTTCAACACCTTACAGTGGCACCCCAGCAGCCAGTAGTGCCGGTGACATCGGCCATGTCAGCGGCTGCTGCTAACCACCTGGAGCCGATCACTAATGAGGCTCTCCATCAAAGGCTTGATGCCCTGACAGACACTGTTGCTTCCATGGCTAGATTCGTCCAGGAGCTGCGTGGATCCAAGTCTGCACCCAAGATTGAGCTGGCGACCAGCAAGGAGGATGTCCCGTGGATGAGGCCTAGGAGATACCAAGCGATGAGAGGACGACCCAGCGACCGCTACCAGCCGGATGGACAGCCCATTTGCTGCCGTTGCAAGGAGCCAGGTCACTTTGCCCATGAATGTGCTTTAAATGGGGATCCCCTGGGGAGGTGGGCCGCTCCTCAGGAATGAACTCTCAAGGCCCCTCACTCTGGCACGACAAGTATGTGTGGGGACGTCCAGTCATCCCCATCGTGCTGGATGTCATTCCGCTCAACGCCTTGCTGGACACTGGTTCCCAAATAACATCAATTCCGCATGTCCTTTATAAGAGGTACTGGGCTGATTCAGACGTTAGTAGTGGTCCATCTAATGTTGCATTAAATATATAGGCTAGCAATGGTGAATTAGTACCACAGGTTGGTTTCAGAGAAATGACCATTAAGATTGGGAGAGTAGAATTGCAGAACCAGGGTATTATCATTGTTGATGTTGACCGGCGAGAACGTGAACCAACTATGCTGCTAGAAATGAATGTAATTGAAAATTGTTTTGCAGAGGTAATTACTGTCTTGCAGCAGATCGCCGAGACTGCCAAACCTGTGCAACAGAGACTCCTGCAGAAGGAAATTAAAGCCTTGATGCTGAAGCAGCAGGTAAAAATGTCAAGAGGTGAAATTGGCAGTGCAAGGGTAAGTGACCCAATACCTATTGTAATTCCTCCCAAAACAGAAATGCTGGTCTGGTGTAGAGCCGCAATAGGCATCAGAGGGCAAGACTATCAGGCCCTGGTAGAACCCGTGTACTCAGACAGTAGGCCCACTGTACTGACGGCCAGAGGAATAGTTGAGGTACATCGGGGAAGAGTGCCAATACGCCTTCTAAATTGTGGGGAAGATGAGGTCACCCTTCCAAAATATGCTACCATGACTAAGCTATATACGGTTGATAACAACGCCATCACCACCGTTGAGCCCTTGAAGCCGTCAAGTCAGGCGGAAGACAATGGCTCAGAGGGAAAGCTGGAGGATTGGTGCCAAAAGCTACATGTAGGTACCGATTCTACACCCTCCCATCAAAAGCATGGAGTATACAGGGTAGTGAAAGAATAGGAACAAATATTTAGCAAACACCCATTAGACTTTGGGCAGATCAAAGGGATAGAGCACACTATACCCACAGGTAACCATCCACCCATAAAGGAGAGGTATAGACCAGTACCACAGGCTCACTACCAATGCGCCAAAGACATGCTCAAAGAAATGAAAGAAGCAGGGGTAATAAGAGACAGTTGTAGCTCCTGGGCAGCCCCACTAGTGCTAGTTAAGAAAAAAGATGGGACCATGAGGATGTGCGTAGACTACAGACGGATCAACCGCATTACACACAGGGATGCATACCCATTACCTAGGATAGAAGAGTCATTGGCTGCATTAAAATCCGCTACTTACTTTTCCACCCTAGATCTGACTAGTGGGTATTGGCAAGTTCCTGTGGCAGAGGCTGACAAGGAGAAGACAGCGTTCACCACGCCGATGGGCCTCTGTGAGTTCAATTGTATGCCGTTTGGACTCTGCAACGCGCCTGGTACCTTCCAGCGACTGATGGAGTGCTGCCTAGGACATAAGAACTTTGAAACTGTCCTCCTGTACCTGGATGACATCATAGTCTACTCCAAGACCTATGAACAGCATCTACAAGACCTGGCAGAAGTGTTTGAAGCCTTATCCGGATATGGCATGAAAATCAAGCCATCCAAGTGTCACCTTCTAAAGCCAAGGGTACAGTACCTGGGACATGTCGTGAGCTCAGAAGGGGTAGCACCAGATCCTGAAAAAGTTACCGTGATCAGAGATTGCCCGAGACCCACCAGCGTGAAAGAGATGAGGCAATTCCTGGGACTGGTGGGCTACTATAGAAGATTTATAAAAGGGTTCACGAAGCTAGCAGCACCCCTTCAAGACATCCTGGTAGGACAGTCAAAGAAATCTGCAGCCCGAAATCCTCCTTTCCAGTGGAGTGATGAGAGAGAAAAGTCCTTTAAGTAGTTGAAGTGGGCGCTGAAAGGAGAAGAGATCCTGGCATATCCAGATTACCATCAACCCTTCATTTTGTACACGGATGCCAGCAACGTAGGACTGGGAGCAGTATTGTCTCAAAAGCAGGAAGGCAAGGAGAAAGTTATTGCCTTTGCAAGCAGGAAGCTCCGGCCTTCAGAAAGAAACCCAGAGAATTACAGCTCCTTTAAGTTAGAACTACTGGCAGTAGTTTGGGCTGTGACAGAGCGTTTCAAACACTACCTGGCAGCTGCAGAATTTACCATCTTTACTGACAACAATCCGTTGACCCACCTGGACTCGGCAAAATTAGGTGCGCTGGAACGATGGATAGCCTGACTGTCAAACTACAATTTTGTCATCAAGTACAGGGCAGGCCACAAGAATGGGAATGCAGATGCCTTATCCCGGATGCCACACTTGGGGGACGTGGAAGAGGAACCGGAGGGACTGGAAGAAATTGAGCTGCCGACCTTTCACCTTCCTAAGATGGGACAGTATCAACCGAGTGTCTACCAAAAACAACAGCAGGCAAATCTCAACCCATTAGCACACCACGGATGGGCTAAAACACAAGACAGTGATCCAGCTGTGAAGCTAGTGAAAGAACTACTTACACAACAAGGTGCTTACCCTAATCAGAATGCCCCAGCTGAGACACAACATCTCTGGAAGGAGAGAGGTAAATTGTTCCTGTACCAAGGGAAGCTCTGTAGAAGGCACACCAATCCAAAAACACATGAGTTGGTCTGGCAGATCATCGTGCCCAAGAGAGACGTCAAGATGGTTCTGGAAGCTTACCACGACGGTGCTGGTCATTTTCGTTGGAAAAAGTTGGAAGTGCTCTTAAGAGAAAGATTCTACTGGGTTGGCATGAGAAAATCAATTGAAGATTGGTGTAGAAAATGCGGACCGTGCAACCTCAGAAGAAAGGATCAACAGAACCAGAGAGCTCCACTCCAGTCCATAGTAACCAAGCAACCACTCGAGCTAGTCGCATTAGACCACGTCAAGTTGTCACCAAGCCGGTCTATGCTATGCTATGTCTATGCCTTAACCATCGTGGACCATTACTCACGCTTCTTAGTAGTGGTACCCGTGAAAGACCTTACAGCTAAAATAGCAGCTAAAGCATTCCAGACGTACTTTTGCAGACCCCATGGTTACCCAGACCAAGTCCTTGCAGATGAAGGCCCAGCTTTCGAATCACAGATCTTCCAAGAATTCTGCAACATGTATGGCTGTAAAAAGATCCGCATCCCCATCCCCAAACAAATGGCTTACGCGAGAAGATGAACCATATTGTGATTGACCTGTTAAAGACCTTACCAGAGTCAGAAAGAGATCAATGGCCAGAGAAATTGCCAGACTTGGTGGACTTGTACAATCATGTCCCGGTGAGTTCTACAAACTGCACCCCCGCCTATCTCATGCGTGCAAGGCACGGTAAACTGCCAATTGATTTAGATATGGGAATTCTGAAGCCAGATGCAGAAGTTCAAGAATCCAATTGGGATACCCTACGTCGGCAACAGTATCGCCAAGTACAAGAGTGCGTAGAGAAAAGTCTCCAACAAGCTAGGGGAAGACAGGAGAGAACCTTCAACCAGCATGCTCTAGCAACCCCATTGCAACCTGGTGACCAAGTTCTCAAGAGGAAACGACGCACAAACAAATTGGATAATCAGTGGGAAACCACCCCATATACAGTCTTACCATCAAGTATGGATAATCCCAAAGTGTCTCTCATCAGTAAGGATGAAGGAAGGACATCAGCTGTTGTGTCAAGAGATCAACTCAAACCGTGTCCTGAAACCCTGAAGACACCAGAAGTCACCTTACCCGTACAAGTACAACCTGTCAAGAAGGAAGAAGATGTGTTCCATACAGTCTTAGGAGATTTCCCAAAAACATGGCCAAATTACTATGGAGCAGTAGTAGTCCCATTGATCGCCTTCCCTCAAGTGGTGGAACCAGCATCAGAACTCGTACCACAAGAAGTCCCAAGACGAGAAGAACTGGAAGTCGAAACCGTAGAGGAAGAACAGATTCCTGGTCCCAGTGAGCTTGCCAGTCCTACAGTCAGCCCCCCATCCTCACAAGTACCAGAAACACCAAATAGGTACACTTCCACCCACACCATTATGCTGAGTACACCCAGTACACCAGCAGTACGCAGGTCACAGCGTAGTACTCAGGGTCAGATACCAGCAAGATATAAAGACTAATGTGGAATTGCATATAAAATGTACATATGTTATAATGTTTATATGAGAAACCGTAACAGTTTAGTGTACAGAAAAGGTGAGAGAAGAGTGGTGTAAGGTGGCAGCACGGAGAGTTACAACTTGATCACATTGTTGGTGGCCCGAGGGCCGTGAAGTCTACTGCACTAACGACCAGAGTAGAGACACCTGTAAGAAGCGTTTGGTTGTTTAAATGTTTATATAATTGCAACGTTAAGACCCATAAGCCCAGTACCTACAGAGACTATACTGTATGAACACTTACATATTCTTTTACATTTTGGACTCTTTTTGAACTTTAAGGTTTTTGTATTTTTTCCTTTTGAGACTCTGTATTTATATATACACTTGTTGTTCATAACTTGTTTGTTTCTTTCACAGTCCCGGAGTACTGTTCTTCACTAAGGGGGAATGTGGCACCCCAGGGTTGCCACAGTAACAACACAAAGGGTTAACTCCCCATACACAACACCAAGACCTCCTGGCCAGAAGGGGGAGACCAAGCTGCTTCCCGGTATATTCTGGTGGAGGAGGAAATGGTCAGTAGTTTCAGTTTGTTTGTTTGGGCAGAGAGTGCAGTTCAGTGCAGAGAACTGAGGAGAAACGATCTCTGCAGGTTGGAAGCTGGCTTTAGCTCACCTCAGGATCCACTGACCAATTCCAGGCCTAGCTGAGGGTGAGAGGAAAGGAGACAGATTACACAGAGGAACATTCCTGGGAGGCAGAGCATTGCAGAGCTCACACCAGTGGAGCACACAGAACGGATGCTGGATCCGAGACTGCAGGTTACATACTGTACAGTTAACACCAGAGAAGTGAGGATTCCACATTCTTTACCTGTACCACAGACACAGCAACAAACGCAGAGTTCAGGAACATACAAGTGAGGACTCGAGTTGCCTGTCAGGTTGGTACCTAGAAGCAGAGCAGAGCCGGCTGCATAGTTCACACACACAGCAGCAGGGCCACAGGCACACAGTGCAGGCAAGGAAGCCAAAACGGCCCGGCTGGGTGGGAGAAACCCTGAACCCCTCACAGACTCCGTGGACAGTACTCTGCTGAATATCATCAGTAAAGGACAAAGAAACTGCAAAACCGTGAGTCTGCCTGTTTATTGTGCTCGTGTCCTGCACTCCCCCCATAGACTATCACACTGCCCCGGGGAGAAGGCTCTACCCGTGGGGAGCCGTCCATTTCAAGCTGCCTTCCATCCACCCCGGAGGTTCTGCAGCAGCGGTGGTCATCTCTGATCACATTCCACGGGTGGCGTCACGAACATAACCCCCCTTTTTATTGTGGAACCAGGGAGCACAGACCAGGTCACAACACCGTGATCCCCTTTCCAGAAGCAACACCTTGGCCCGGTTCTGGGTACCCCCTTAGTCCCTGGCAACACATAGGCCAATTCTGATCTGCGTATATGTATATGGTAGCATTACCAGCTGGATGTTGTGAGTGGGGGTGCTTTTGTTGTGGGTATGGTGTACACCAGTATGGATGCAAAATTTGATTATTAAAACAGATATGCAAAAGCAAAAGAAAACCTTTTGCAACACACACACTTTATAAGGTAGGCGGTCGCTGTTAAGTGTCAGGGTTTTGTGGAATTTTCTTCTTGTATTTTTTTTAAAATTGTTTCCCCTTAACAAAAACATTTGCACCATAAATGCAAAAATCTGTACAGTAAGTTATGACTAGTAAGCACAGTGCTAACAGATATTTTTTTGCAAAAACAATTGTGCTGTCTTGCTTCTGCTTTTTAGTGCATTAAGAATGAAGGAAATAAATTATGTGTAATTGTAATTCATATGTAGCAGAGCTTATGCTAGCTATACCATATCGTTGTTCAATCACACTGAGTCTGGAACTGCTGCTTTCACCTCTCTTACCTTTCTCTCTTCCCCTATAAGTTAAATCTCTGTATTATTCACAAACTGCTACTTTCATGTTCTCCAGTCCTGTGGGTAAAGCAACATATTTAAATCTGTACTATTTGTCCAATGTTTAGTTTTTCTTCTTTCAATCTCTATTGGGGAGCTGTGAGGTCTGAGAAGGTGTTAATAGCCTAAAATAACCCTTCTTATTGTCCGTGATGTCATGTGATGTGATAGCTGCAAGGCATTATTGGGTAGCGCAATTACTTCTGAGGTTGCGTCAGCATTCCGCAAATGTAGCAATATTCTACAATGTATAAAAAGACGATGGGCATTTTACCTTGTATCTGAACAAATCGAATTGCACATTGTTCAAATGCCTTTGGACCAGCAAATTTAATAAAACTTGACTCACAAAGAATCAATTTGATCATTTACAGTGTTTGTAGGTGCATAATATGTGAGTTGGTCTTCACAAACTGTAAAATAAGGGCTTTATTATCTAACTGAATTATGGAGTACTGGTTAAAAAGTTAGTGACAACAGCAGAGATGAGCGGATTGATACGTTGCGAATCAACTTTGAGTCAAATTTCCCAAACTTAAGGCCGCTTTACACGCAGCGACATCGCTAGTGATGTTACTAGCGATGTCGCTAGCGATCGCACCCGCCCCGTTGTTCGTGCGTCGTGGGCAAATCGCTGCCCTTAGTGAACAATATCGCTGGTATGCGTCACATGCACATACCTTCCGAACGAGGTTGCTATGGCCGGCAAAAAACTCTTTTTTAAAGGGGCGGTTCATGTGGTGTCACAGCGACATCACACAGCGGCCCACCATAAGAAGCGGAGGGGTGGAGAGCAGCCGCATTTACGTCACGCCCATCTCGTTGCTGGAGGACGCAGGAACGCTGTTGTTCATCGTTCCCGGGGTGTCACACGTAGCGATGTGTGCTGCCTCAGGAACGACTAACATCCTGCATCCAAAATGAGCAACGATATTTTGGAAAGGAACGACTTGTCAACAATCGTCGATTTGTGCCGCTTTTCGGATCGTTAGCGGTCGCTCGTAATTGTGTCACACGCAACGACATCGGTAACGAGGCCAGATGTGTGTTACGAATTCCGTGATCCCAGCGATATGTCGTTGCGTGTAACGGGGCCTTTAAAGGCGCTAGTGAAATTGAACAATCTGTCATTTCATTTACAAAGATTAAAAAAAAGTCCAGCGACATTTCACAGATTGCTATAAAGTGTGCTTATGATGTCAGGCATTTCTGTGCTGGCTTCCCCATAACACCTAGCAGAAATCACATCAAAATGTCTGGCACAGCCAATCAGTAGGGACTATAAAAGATGAGAGCAGGGAAATAAGCGCTATTTTAGAATTTTAAAGTGTAGGAAGTATAGGAAGTCATTAGGGATAGAAAAGTCTACATCTGAATGTGGTGTAATACGGCAGCACAAAAAAAAATTGACAAGGAGAGTGGTGGTCTCAGTCTATGAATAATAATACAGATTCAAGTGATAAGGAGGTGCTGGACCTGCAGAGTCAGTGCGATTGTTAGTGAATTGTTCCTTGATATACTTGCAGAACTGCAATTTAATAACGCAATTATTTTTATTCCTGATGCACTATAAACAAAAACAATGATGGGCACACATCAAATCATCATTAGTGGCACATGTTTTTTTTGTCAGATATATTATGGACTGGAGTAGCATTTCCGTTCACACCACTGAGGAGGTTCACGCCACTTAAAAGATTTGCTGAGTTTATTAACTGTGTGCTGTGTACAATTTAGGTCTATGGTGTATAAGAAGGACATAAATGAATGTGAGTGGATACAGAGAAGAATAACAAAGGTTATTAAAGGAATGGGTGGTCTGCAATACCAAGACAGGTTATTAAACTTAAGGTTAGAGTTGTGGTTGGGGTTGGAGAAAGTGGATACTGCAGGAGACCACAGCTTATTCCTCTTCCTCAGTGGTGCTCCTTTTCAGTGAGTCTATCTTCTTTGCTCTGATTGCTGGAGCAGCAGCACATTGACCAATCACACACTTATATTAAAAATTATCTGCCAGTCAGAAAGACAGGAATCAAACTTGTCCTCATTTCCCACCCACTCAACCTTTTCCCCAGAGGAGCATCAATAAATAATAAATTATTTTTGGTTCCTGCTCTGCTACCGCCACCTGTAACCTGCTGCCCTAGGCACTGGAATGCCAGGGTTTAGTGCTAAATATGGGTCTGGGTATTATTCAGTTGTAGCAAGGCAGGAGGGAAAGTCAGACCATACAGTTACTAGATAAAACTAGAACCAGGACAATACAAGACAAAGATAAGAAATTGATTTCAAGTAGTCAAAAAACACTAACTTAAAATGTAGACAAGATTGAGAGGGTCCATGAAGACTCACTTAGGTTTGTCTTTGGCAAAATCGACAGGCTATGTTGAATGCCATAGAATTTAGAGAAGGTAAAGGCATGCCACAGATAAGATTGACACTGAATTTCAGGGAGGTAAATGGGTCCTCAGAAAACGTATTGTTTAACATGAACCTGACAGCTAATACATGCTGCTTGGTACATGGGCAGCTTCTATCAGAAACTAGCTGTATGATGACAGCCAGTTATGTTTGACTCTGAAATTCTGTAACATTTCAGAAAAAAACATAGTTTTGATAGCCATCAAGTCATGCTGTAGACTAGTCGGACAGGCGAGTCCCTGGCGGCTATTCCCTGCCCACTGCCCTGGATTGACAGGTCTCTGCCTATGTGATCATATATGTAATGGCTAATACATGCTGTCTATGTGTAAGAGGGTGACCTATGGTCAGTATTCCACTGAAGACATTGTGCGCCGCATTGCAAATGTATATTTATTGTGTAGTGTAATTGTGTAAGTTTTATGTGGGTTGTGTCACAGTCCTGCCTGTTGCCACAAGGTGCCACTGGGCTCTCTATCTGTTAGGAGGGAGTTTCGCACAAGAAGGGCAGGGGCAGGACTACATGTATTATTAATGGAAGCCCGGCCCATAGGATAGAGGTTGGGGGGGTTCTTGTAGGAGTAGTTAGTCCTTAGAGATGGAGTGAAGTAACAGAGTGGTGTGGTGGTAGAGAAACAGGCAGAAGATTGAGCAGGAGGAAATCAGAAGTGGGTAACTTGAAGCAGTCTGTAACAGAGCGGTGACCTGGAAGTAGAGTGGACTGGAACAGCGCCCCCAATGGCAAGCAGGCTAAAGGGGAGATTGCAGTTAATGTAAGGGCCTTAGTCTTCAGACAGGCATCGTCACTGCGGGATTCGGATCCTCGAATGCAACCCGGTATAAGATAACAGTGAAGTATAGAGAAGTAACTTTCATGCTCCACAATAGCCAGTGGGACTCTGTGTGCAGCTGTTAAGGGAAGAGCCATGTTGAACTATGTAACAATGCCTATGAAATATCTGTGCCTCTCCTCTGGAGAAGAATGTTGGTGTGAAGAAACCGTTGTCAGTAAAGATAAAGTGTTTTATAGCTTGCCTAAGGGGTACTTTGCACGCTGCGACATCGCAGGCTGATGCTGCGATGCCGAGCGCGATAGTACCCGCCCCCGTCGCAGCAGCGATATCCTTGTGATAGCTGCCGTAGCGAACATTATCGCTACGGCAGCTTCACATGGACTCACCTGTCCTGCGACCGTCGCTCTGGCCGGCGACCCGCCTCCTTATTAAGGGGGCAGGTCGTGTGGCGTCACTGCGACGTCACACGGCAGGCGGCCAATAGGAGCGGAGGGGCGGAGATGAGTGAGATGTAAACATCCCGCCCACCTCCTTCCTTCCGCATATCCTACGGAAGCCGCAGTGACGCCGGTAGGAGATGTTCCTTGCTCCTGCGGCTTCACACACAGCGATGTGTGCTGCCGCAGGAGCGAGGAACAACATCGGACTGTCGCGTCAGCGTAATCATGGATTACGCCGACGCTGCACCGATGATACGATTACGACGCTTTTGCACTTGTTAATAGTATCATCGAGCCTTTACACACTACGATGTCGCATGCGATGCCGGAAGTGCGTCATTTTCAATTTGACCCCACCGACATCGCACCTGCGATGTCGTAGTGTGCAAAGTACCCCTTAGTGTTTACTTTATTCTTATGGAAGTACATCTGCAGCATGTTCCCTGGACCAGCAACAGCAGCGGGCTGACAGCCCAGCAGTACCCTGGCCCTCAGGTAACCGCACCACACCACCGACTCCACTACACACTTCAACCCCCTTTTCTGTGGCATCAGGCGGGTGCTGGAGTAAGTCCCTTACCCCCGGCTACCACCCAGCCTCACGTTACCCTTGGATTGGTCAATATGTATCAGATGCCAGTTTCTCTTTCAACCCATTTTGTGTTACTCAAAAGAAAAGGTTGTTAATTTTCCATATTACTATTCTAACTCATTTAAAATACAATCTTGCAATTTTCACACCTGCCTCTAAGCCTAATATTTGGATGACGTTTCCTCTTTACTGGCTTCTTTTCAGCAGTCATCTCATTATTATATGAAGGATTACAATGAAATGTAACACCTATATATAGATGACATAAGATTCACAATTGGTGAAGCCCGTAGTCCCTTCCTCCCTCTCCCTTCATAATAAACTCTTTTATAGAATTCACAGAACATCTCCAGACGTCTGTTGCTTTCAGTCAATGTAAAGAATATACTGCTGGAATACATACACTGACAAGCAAAAGGGTAACAATTTTTTTAACTTTTGACTTTCAGGCTCCATATCTCATCCACTACAACTTTGATCATGATACTATCTTCATTTTATAGACAATCATCTTGGCTATCTTATACAGAGGTTTGACTTGCAGCTATGAAGCATATTATTAGTTATGCAGATACTTGTCATGTCAATACATTGGTACTGTTTTGCTTTTAAAAACCTACATTTATTTTTGTATTCTTTTGTTAGTATTTTGTAAATCCACCTTTTGGTTTTCAACACTGCCTGAATCCTTCTGGGCATGCTCTCAATCAGATGTAAGCATATCTCAACCAAAATCTGATACCAGGTCTCTTCTACACGTTGCCAATGTTTGTGTATACTGGTCCATTCACAAGGGTATTTATAAAAGGTTTTCTTCAAATCTACCCACAAGTTCTCAATTGGGTTGAGGTTTGGGTTCTGTGGGGGCCAATCCAGCACCTCTACGTCATTGTCATTGAATCATTTTTTTGCCAATCTCGATGTATACTTCTGGTTGTTGTCCTTCTGGAACACTATGTCTTCCTTTTCATACCCATAGTACTCGAGTGTACGAAGTAACTTTTCTTGTAGGATACTCACATATAGCTCAGCATTGAGGCCACCATTGATCCTAGTCAAGTATCCAACGCCTTTGGCTGTGAAACAATCCCATATCATGAGGCTTCATCTACCGAACTTGACAGTTCCTTCAATTTCTCAATGTGTTAGTTCATTTTTCTCTTGTTTCTTCAAGACCCATTTGCACCCATCAGAGCCTAGTCTATTGACTTTCATTTCTCCAAATCACCCATTTCAAATCTTCTACTGTCCACCTTTCATATTCTTCTGCGAACTCGAGCTGACGCTTCTTATGAATACATTGAATTCGAGGCTTCTTCACCTTTTTCAGGCCAACATTCGAGACTTGTGTAACTTGCATTACACAATGCTTGCATGGATGTCTGTGATCTCACTATTATGAAGCATATAAGACATCTCTACTAACGTTTGGTGCACTAGAACTGATAGACCTTGTGATGCGCTGATTTGTTGATTCCAATATTTTGCCTGGATGTCCACCCCTTGCTTATTGAATGGATAGATGGACTTCGTTTCATATTCATCCAACTGTCATAGCACTGAAATGATGCAAATTGGCAATTTTTTTGGCCGAAAGACCGCTATCGAAGAGCTAGATGATGCTGTTTCTCTTTTCTTCAGAAATCTTCATGGCTGCTCTTCAATTTGAACCAGTGATCTTTCACTTGGAAATAAACCTAATAACACTGAGTTGTTAAGGAATGTGAGAACAGGTTGTGATTTCTAGTATGCCGGACGAGAATGATTTTTCAAACACCAGGAGCAAAACAGTAACAATACAGTGACATGACAAGAATCTGCATAACTAATCATATGCTAAATAGTTTCAAGTCAAATTTATGTATGAGATAGCCAAGATGATTATCTATAAAATAAAGGTAGTCACACATTCAAAGCTGTAGTGGATGGTGAGATATTGAGCCTGAAAGTCAAGAGTTCAAAACATTGTTACTCTTTTGCTCGTCAGTGTATTTCAAAATTCTGACAGAAATTCAGGAAAGATTGCGACCCTTTATATCATGTAAAGAAACTGAAAATATTGAAAAGTATAAACTGAATGTGTTTTGACAATACATTCCCTTTAATGCTATCTAAATGATCAGGCCCATCTCAGACTTATACATTCCCCGATTCTTTCTCCATTGCCTCTCTGACATTTTCGCTCTGTGCTGAGTGTGCCCTGGGTGATGGATATCATGATGTCGTGCCGAGTATTATGACTTAAGAAGCCTACTTGATGCTTGAAGCCCTAGTGTACCGAGAAGATGCCTGAAGAACCAGAGTTAAGAAGAGGCTGGAGAAAGTGGAAAATCAGACAAGAGGCTGGATGGAGTGGAGAATCAGACGGCGGACTGTAACTCTAGCAGGACAGAGGAGTGGTGAAGTAAGAGTCAATTTTTTAAGCAGCTTTCTACAATAAAAATCGTGGCCGGCCAGGAATTCACATTTTTTTTTACAAAATTAAAGGTAGATTCAAATAACTTTGAAAAAACTTATTACTTTCTAAAATCCATGTGATTTATGTGCTCACAAAGCTTTAGAATAACAATTTAAAGGAAGGTTTTTGCCATGCCATGTAAGAGCAGAATCACTTACTACTCTATGTGATGTAGTTTTGATGAAATTACTGTATTATTGTGGCGCACCTGACCTGGTTAGGCACCACTGAGTACTGCACCTATGCTGGGGGCAGTGCAATACAGGTAATCCAGAAGGCTGACCGATGTGTGACTACACAAGTGCATAGTAATCAGGTCTCACACATTGACCTTTGGGAGGACTCCTGAGAGTTTCCAGGAGGGGGCGTGCCCTCCATGTCCACTCAAGGGGTGTGGTGGAGAGCCTGGTTGCTAGGCGGCGTAGGCAGGCACAGTGGGGAAAGAGGAAGAGAAGAAGGAACAAGCAGTGTGAAGCAGAGGAGAGAGGAGTGAGGAGTTGGGAAGTGGAGCTCAGAGAGAGTAGACGTGCAGAACCCATGAGTGAGCCAGTTTAGTGTGCAGCTCAGGGAGAGCAGACATGAGGAGCAGATCCGGAGCTGCTGCAATCTAACAGCGTCCGCGCAGTGACTACTGACAGGGGAGATCGGTCACCTAGTAGTGCCACCCGAAATCCACCCAAGGCTAAAGAGAGAGCAAATGGGTGGCAGAGTAAGGAGACTGCTGGGGAGGTACCAGGCCAGCAAAGGGTAACAGGTCCCGGTGCAGAGATAGATTCATCTTTCTTCTGTCAAACCTGCCTGAGGGGGCATTTCAGACCCTCAAGACAACACCACAGAGTCCGCAGCCACATAGCAAAGAGAGGACCTATAGTTCACAGGAGGCAAGCAGCCGGAGTAACCTGGTCCAAGCTACAAGCAAATGGGCAGAAATGAGGGGAGCAGCAACTTCCCTGGGTGACCCCCGTAGGGACTGCAAGTCGGGGTCATCACAAACAACAGAAGGGTTAGAGAAGGCGAGTCAGTAGCCACCCTCACAAGTCAGCCTGAAGGACGCCTGGTTCCAGCCTGGTTCATCCCAGCTACGCCCGGGTTACTCACCCTGCCACCATCAGTGAGTAAAATCCCTGAAAGACTGTTTGGACTGTGCCTGAGTCATTCTGCGCCTTGTGGTTCCACACAGTTACACAGGGCCCTGGGGCTTGCCTCACTCTCGGGAGGCCACTACAACTAACTGCACCCATCATCAGCCCCAGGCATCCCTTAATCTGCAGTGGCAGTCACCCTGACCGCAATACCGAGAGTGGCATCACGACAATCCTAAGAAGACATCTTACCTGTGACCAGACTGTTCCATCCACGTGGAGTCCCTGAAGGTAATGCACCGACATAACAACACCTGCGGGGCTTCACATTATCAGTAGAAGATTATAGCTAGAAGACTAGTAACTCTGCTGTCATGTAGTCTTTCATAATCATGAGCTCTGTTTAATCCCAATCCCACTACTGGATTAGCAGCTTTCTGCCTATCTATGGTGTACGAAGAAAGCTGTCAATCAGTGTTGTGTGCATGTGTCACGCCAAGTACGGGGAAGTACCAAGTGAATGGTGAAAAAGAAGGGAATGGATACCCTGTGTCTAGGGAAGGAGGAGATGATGACCCCTGACCAAACCTACCGCTGGTTCCTAGTGTACCTCAGCACCCTAGATAGGTTCCACACCTATGTGCCGAGCAGGATACCTGACCCTAGATATTCCTAGTGCTGAACAATAAATAGGGAATGGGTGGGATGAGCTCTTCATCAACCCCACTAAACGGTAGAGAAGACACAAGGAGGACACACAGGAGTAAAATACATTAATTACGTATTCACAGATGACTAAGGTAGAAATTCAGCAAAGTTTCAGCAATGACACCCCAGATGAGTACAAGCCACCTTCTTGCAACCAGAGCTTAAATGAACTGATAACATCACCAGCACAATTAAAATGGAAGTATTTAAGCCCATGGAGAATACTGATAATCAGCAGCTGGGTGGAAGGAGGGCTCCACTGGGTCCTAAAGGGGAAGAGATGAAAAATCCATCAGGAAAGCTGACTAATACAATAAATAGTAACAGCAGGAACAATGGAAAGTCAGGAAGCATTTTGCGCATCCAAACTCTGTGACCTTCTATTGCCAAAAATCACATGACTCTCTGTCACCTGTGGCACGCCTATGACAGTCCCCCCTTTCAACGAGTGGTCTCCAGACACACAGTACCAGGCCTATCTGGATGGGTAGCATGAAATGAATGATATTATCAACACAAGTCCAGGGAAGATGGGAGTATTGAAACACATGGATAATACTAATAATCAGCAGCTGGATGGAAGGAGGGCTCTGCTGGGTGCTAAACGGGAAGAGATGAAAATCCAGCAAGAAAGCTACCTAACACAATGAATAGTAACAACAGGAACAATAGAAGGTCATAGTGCATTTTAAGCATCCAAACACTGTGTCCTTCTATTGCCAGAGACCACATGACTCTCTCTCACCTGTGACACACCTATGACAGTCCCCTTCTTCTACAAGTGGTCTCTGGACACTCAGGGCCAGGCCTAACTGGATGTGCAGCATGAAATGAATGATACAACCTATGGAGGAAGGGCACCACCCTATGGGATCTCCCGGTATACCAAAGCACACTAGACCATCAAGAAAAAGAGTATACCATAAAAGGGATCACCAAACACATGTATTAAAAAGATACATAATCTTTATTTGAAAGCACAGAAACCACACTACCGAACACACTGGCAGTGTGGGACACACAAGAAATGTAGATTAAAAACAATTAAAAAAGCCAATCAGGCATACAGTTCAAAGTCAGAACCCTCTATCTATGAGGAAATAGCAGCATGTAAAATGCTTGTAGGAACCTCTCTATAATGAAACCGGTAGGCAAAAAAAAACAACAGCTTAACTATGCGCCTTGCCTCTCTAAAGCTACACACTGGTAAGTGATTACCAATTAATGATGTCAGTTAAATAGGACACACTTTGAATGTTTTTTTGCCCCTTTCTTTCCCCTGAGGAAGCCACTTCCCAAAGTGGCGATACGCGTGGGGTAGGGTAATCACGCCAGAACCCATCCTCTCTGCACTATCAGACCGGTTAGGTAATCTGCCTAGGCTAGTCTATGGATTTTTATAATGCACTATTTGGGGCATTTGGCCCTCTGTAGGCTTGCCTACATATTTCTGCCAGAGTAGCAGTGCTTTATGGGATCTCACATTTTGCTTGTTATTTTGGCCTTTTCAGTATGTTACCATTGATCTCTTGCTAGGACTGCTATTTTATATATTGCTTTATCGCAGGTATTCTAAGCACTATCTGGCTTAGTGAGGCATTGTATTACCTGGTCTGCCTAAAGCTGGGGTCACACTAAGCGACAGTGACAACGACGTCGCTGTTACGTCACCATTTTCTGTGACGTAACAGCGACCTTGTAAGTCGCTGTTATGATCGCTGCTTAGCTGTCAAACACAGCGACGCAGCAGCGATCATAACGTCACTACATGTGCAGAGAGCAGGGAGCCGCGCTTAACGCTGGCTCCTTGCTCTCCTAGGTACAGTACACATCGGGTTAATTAACCTGATGTGTACTGCAGCTACATGTCACAGTGCAGAGAGCAGGGAGCCGCGCACACTGCTTAGCGCTGGCTCCTTGCTCTCCTTGCTACAGTACACATAGGGTTAATTACCCGATGTGTACTGCAGCCACATGTGCACAGAGCAGGAGCCGGCACTGGCAGCAAGGGCAGAGGCTGGTAACGAAGGTAAATATCGGGTAACCAGGGAAAGGTCTTCCCTTGGTTACCCGATGTTTACCCTGGTTACAGCTTACCGCAGCTGCCAGACGCCGGCTCCTGCTCCCTGCTCGCTTCATTTCGTCGCTCTCTCGCTGTCACACACAGCGATCTGTGTGTCACAGCGGGAGAGTGACGACCAAAAAATGAAGCTGGACATTCAGCAACGACCGGCGACCTCACAGCAGGGGCCAGCTCGTTGCTGGATGTCACACACAGCGACAGCGACGGGACGTCGCTGCAACGTCACAGAAAATGGTGACGTAGCAGCGACGTCGTTGTCGTTGTCGCTGTGTGTGACACCAGCTTTAGGTGTGAACAGTGTGCCATTGTGCATTTATTCAGTACTGTTTCCCATATACTGTGTATATACTTCCATTTCCCAGCCATTTTTTTGGTCTATATAAAACTGACTACTATCAGTCTGTATAGTATTATATCTTATTGGAGTATTTGATACACAAATTTGCACTTGTCCCATCTATTCCAATAGTGTTTAGTTCACACAGGACTAAGCCCTTGACCTAACCTTATATGTATTGTATTGTACTATAGCAGGCCAGTACTAATTTGTTAGTCTAGCCAATGTGATTATATCCTTGCTATAGCTGTAACTGCATTAATATATGTATTCTATCGGTCCCTTAGGCATTGACCTATCTATGTCTCTTCTGAGGAGCTACATGTGAACATTGCTATTCTGTACTTATTTTGCATCTTTTTTCCAGATACTATGTATAGCTTTAGGCCTTAATTAATTAACATTTGGTTTTTTTTGCCTACCGGTTTCATTATAGAGAGGTTCCTACAAGCATTTTACATGCTACTATTTCCTCATAGATAGAGGGTTCTGACTTTGAACTGTATGCCTGATTGGCTTTTTTAATTGTTTTTAATCTACATTTCTTGTGTGTCCCACACTGCCAGTGTGTTCGGTAGTGTGGTTTCTGTGCTTTCAAATAAAGATTATGTATCTATTTAATACATGTGTTTGGTGATCCCTTTTATGGTATACTCTTTTTCTTGATGGTCTCATGAAATGAATGATATCGCCAACACAAGTCTAGGCAAGATGGGAGTATTTAAACACATGGATAATACCGATAATCAGCAGCTGGATGGAAGGAGGACTCTGCTGGATGCTAAAGGGGAAGAGATGAAAATCCAGCAAGAAAGCTACCTATTACAGTGAAAGTCAGGGAGCATTTTGCGCAGCCAGACGTTGTGACCTTCTATTGCCAGAAACCATATGACTGTCTGTCACCCATGACACACCAATGACAGATGTGTTATAAAGAGCTCAGAATTAACTGTTAGATCTGAGGCAGCTAAAACAGTGATTATATGAAAACTATAGCAAGCAGCCCAGTAATTGATATATTGCTTTGACCCTACATTATGCTGCTCTCAGATGAGGTAGCAAAAATCTGGTTACGGATACTCCAGATATTTATCTAGTGACAGTCATGGAACTGGGTTGCGACTGCCCATCTGGCCTCCATCCATGAACCCTCTAAGGTGGTTAAACCACATTGAAATTAAACTAGTAGCTAGAAAACCTAATTAACACCCACCTTACCCAAAATAGGTCCACAAAATGTTATTATTCCTCTTTCATGCTCAAATTCATTAAAAATGTTGGCAGCTAACATATCTCATGTAATTTCTTTCTCGATGATAAATTAGCAATATTCTGCTTTAGTAGGTTTTTAAAAACTTCATCAGACTTTTCCAGTACTCTCTTGGAGATTGGTAAGAAATCAGTTCCAAGCTGGATTTGTACTAAGCATTGTTCTTTATTATACGCGATTATTGATTTAGCTGTGATTCATGTAATCATCTTGTTGGGCGATCCCGGGGGGTTGTCAATTCTTTAATCATATTCGGTGCAGGTATTAGTTTCAAATGACATTCAGGTGCAGAAAATTGTCTTCTTGGAGCAATGTTATGAGATCTCATTTCTGCGGGTACACAGCATGTACTCAGGTTTCTAAATTACACTGTAGGAATGAAAGGTCTCATATCATATTACTATTTAGGATGTACAGGGATGGATTAGAAAACAGGTTACTGTTTATGAAATTGGCCTCTAGAATTCATACTGCAGTCAGTGGCTCAAACAGATAAAGAGTTTGGAAGTCTACAGCTACTTCAGGGATTTCATTCAGCATGGGTAAATAAATAATAGTTCATTCTTAGGATATATAAAAATAAGTCTGGATCTTGTATAGATATATAAAAGTTAAGATAAGGCAATCTAAAAGCTTTATGGCAATGCTATTGTCATGGGTTGCTACGGGAAACTCAGGGAAGCCTATGCTGGCCCTAAGGCTGGGGCCCCTGCACTCACCCTAACACCCGGAGGTACCCTTAAAGGTAAGGAGGTCCAGGCCTCCAACCTAGGCCCTATCTCGTCTAGACTCCCCTCCACAACCCACCATCTAGGGAGTAAGGACAACAACCAAAGTAAACCCCCCACCGACAATATAGACAAAACAGAGGTACCAACTACAACAACAACTTCTCGTAGACACGGCAACCACAGACCAAGGAGCCACTAAGAGTGCACGAGGGACAAAAAAATTAAAAGGAAGGAAGAAAAAAAACTACTGCGGAACATCCTTACCATTTGACCAGCACACCTAGAAGTGTTGCTTCCCACAACGCAAGTCTCTGACAGCGGGTAACACTATCTCCTCTCTCCTCTTGGCCAAGCTTCCAAATGATGAAAATAACTATCTCCCTCTGGTGGAAGTAGAGGGTAAATATAGGACCTGGGCGTGGGCCCAACCAGAAATACCTGGTCAAGAGTCAGGAGCAGCTGGAAGGAAAACTGACATTGACCCTTTCCTCCCCAAATGAAAGAGAATCCATTTAAAAAAGAGACCCACAAGATAAAGTGAGACTCAGACTCAGAACCTGTCACCAAAATCTGCAACAGATTAAAGTCCATGACAGCTATTTACCATGGTGGACCCCCCTGGAAAACCTTTTTCCATTCTGAGGGATATCTACTGAGATGGAAAATAGGATCACTAATATTGAAGAGATGGAACCACATGCTTGGTGATGTTGACCATGTGCACATGCTTGATAATTTGTGTTTTATGACTAACCCATTCATACTCAGTTTGAACCAGAATGTTTATAAACTTTAACACTGTCCTGGGAAACTGGTTAACATTATATGAAAGCAGGATGCTAAGGGTTTAAAGGGGTTGTCCACTATTAGGACAACTTCTTCTGATTCCACATTTTTCCCCCAGGTAAAATAATACAACCTATACTCACCTCCCACACCAGCGCCGTTCCAGTAGTTTACGGGCTTGCAGTGTCATGGCTCAGGTAGGATTGTGACGTCACACGATCCCTGCATCCAACCAGTGCCAGCTTCTGTCTCCCCGCTTTTGAACCAAACGAGTTAATCAACAGGAAGTGAGCGTCCAGGGAGATTAGCTGCAGTGCAATGGTTGTAAACTTCTTGACTACATTGTGCACCATGGACAAAGGAACATCAAGATCTCTGGAGATGGACTTGTAATCTTGAGATTGTTATTTTTCAACAATTTTTGTCCTCAGACAGTTCTCTTCTCCTCTTTCTGTTCTCCATGCTTCGTGTGCTTCGTATAGCAAACACAGACACACAAGGCAAAGACTGACTTAACTTTTTCAGTTTATATCTGGTTTCAGATATGATTTTCATATTACCCACCCACCTCTTACTTTTTGGAATCGTGTTCCAGTCTACTATTCCATACAACCGAGAACAGAATGGCAATGCAGAGAAAAAGAACCGCACTCTTTGTGAAAGTGGTGGAAGTATATTGTCTGATGCAAATCTACCTAAAATGTATTGAGGAGAAGTCATCATGACAGCTTGTTATCTTCAAAACAGACTGCCAAGTAAAGCCTCAAGTAAAACTCCATATGAGCTATGGAACTGTGAGAAGCCTAACCTGAAGCACCTCAGGATTTTTGGAAGCAAAATGTTTGGGTATGTTCCCAAAGAAAAACGTTCCAAATGGGAATCACATGCAAAGCAAGGGGTGCTGGTGGGCTATAGTGAAACTCAAAAATGATACAGAATCCTGCACCCAGAGACCAACACAGTAACAATTAGCAGAGATGTAGTGATTTATGAGAACTCTGTATTGCTTAAATTCCACGAAGTTACATCAGTGATTCAACCTAAGAAGCAAGAACAAGAATCTCAATCACTAAATCCAGACACCAAAAAAGAAAACACTGAAGTCTGGATAAGCTCTGAAGCCACCAAGGAAGACACAGAAGAACATCACCACATCAGAAGAAAATTCACCGCTTTAAGGCAAAATTGGTCGCAAAGGGATACTTGCAAAAATATGGTGAAGATTATGATGCTACATTTTCTCCAGTTGCGAAACAAACCACATTCAGAACTTTAATGTCTGTAGTTGCAGTTCAACAGATGAGAATGAGAGACTTTAACGTCAAAACAGCCTTCTTTCATGGTAACGTTGAAGAAGAGTTGTATATGAGCCAACCCAAAGGATATACTAAAAGAGGTGAAGAGCACCTTGTTTGTAAAATGCAAAAATCTCTCTTTGGTCTTACAGGTAAAATAAATCTACAGGAGACTGGGACTGCAATGGGAAGCAAAATGGCACCACAATATGCAAATCTTTTCATGGCCAAGCTTGAGAGTGACTTTTTATCCTCTTGTCCTATCAGGCCTCTGGCCTACTACCGTTACATTGATGATATTTTAATCATCTGGACAGAGTCTGAGGAACAGCTGAAGACCTTCCATGAACACTTTATTCAGTTTCATCCCACCATCAACCTAACACTCAACTACTCCTGCACTGAAATCAACGTTTTGGACACCATCATTAAACTACGGAACAATGAAATAGAGACATCCCTGTACAAGAAGCCAATTGACCGTCGAACATACCTGAAATGGGATAGTTTTCATCCAAAACACTTAAAAAACTCTATAGTGTACAGTCAGGCCATCAGGTACAATCGGATATGTTCCAATACTACAGATAGAGACAATCACCTTGAGGGCCTCAGAAAGACCTTTGTGAATCAAGGCTACCACCCAAGAACAATTGAAAACCAGATTGCAAGAGCCACCAGAATATCAAAAAACCATCTCCTACATTATAAAACTAAAGAAGAAAACAATCGGGTCCCTCTTGTAATCACCTACAATAAAAATCTGGAGGTGTTAAGAGCAGCTGCACGGAAACTACAACCATTACTGCAGAAAGATGACTGATTAAAATCTATTTTTCCAGACCCCCCACTTCTGTGTTTTAGGCAGCCCCCAAATCTAAGAAGCATCATTGTCAGAAGCTCCCTGTCCTCTCCAACACCAACAGTAACATTTCCCTGCAACCAGAAAAAATGTAAGACCTGTCCATTTATACTGACAACAGGCAAGATAAAAATTCCCCGATCACATCAGGACTACAAGATCCCAGGTACCTTCAGCTGCACTACAACCAATGTGGTGTACTTAATTATATGTACCAAATGTTTAACTGGGGGTCTGTATGTATGGGAGACAGGACAACAGCTCAGGACAAGGATGAATTCTCACCGCCACACAATTAGAGAAAAAAGGATGGATCTACCTGTGGCCAAACATTTTTGTAACTCAGACCACAGCATCATGGACATGAAATTGCTGGTATTGAAAGGAAAAATCAAGTCCCAAAGAGACAGGAGAGTCTGGGAATACAAACTTATCATTCAGTGTAGGAGTGAATGTGTCACATGGATTTATGTCTTTTTACATCAATTAAGAAATGTGTTCCTCAGATCATCAGGGGGCATCACAGCCCGGACCAGACAGCCCAATCAGAGGACAATAAAACTTTCACACTGAACTGCAGCAACATTTATGGCTACAACAGTTTGCCCCCTTGCCATAGTGATAGTTCTGCTTCACATAACTTGTATTTTTTTTTTACTGCACTATTCTATGTCCTGTTGTGTATAAATATGTGACTTTTCAGATTTTGTGTTATACCATGCCTGATGAAGAGACCCGAGTAGTCTCGAAAGCTTGCAATTATTACCATCTTTTCAGTTAGCCATTAAAAGGTATCAACTACTGAGGACTCTCAGTTCTTTTAAACAAACGTTTTTTATCTATGGTCTTAAGCAGTTGGCAAGAACATGGAACTCCAAAATGAATAAAGTGTTGATTGATGAAAGATTTAAAAGATTTCAATCTGATCCATGTTTGTATACTAAAAATGTAGAGGAGGGGTGGTGGTATGTCCTTTTATACCTAAACGATGTAATCATCTCATTAAGATAAAAAGAAAATTGCAAAGCTAGGTGAAATTCTCAACCAACACTTTGAGATTAAGGATATTGGATATGTGACATATTATTTGGGTGTCCAAATCCAGAGAGAGGAAGATGGGAGTTTTCTTCTTAACCAAAGTTCTAAAATTTACAGTTACATAGTTACATAGTTGCTTAGGTTGAAAAAAAACCTAGGTCCATCTAGCTCAACCTTCCTCCACCAGTTCTACATTTGGTCACTAAAGGCCGTTTTACATGCGGCGATTTATCATGCGATCGCATGTGCGATTGCACCCGCACCCATCGTTTGTGCGTTACGGGCAATTTGTTGTCCGTGGCGCACAAAGTCGGTAACCCTCATCACACGTACTTACCTCCCGAATGACGTCGCTGTGGGCGGAGAACATCCTCTTCCTGAAGGGGGAAGGACATTCGGCGTATCAGCGACGTCAAACAGCGGCCGCCTAATAGAAGCGGAGGGGCGAAGATGAGTGGGACGTAACGTCCCGCCCACCTCCTTCCTTCCGCAATGCTGGCGGGACGAAGGTAAGCTGCAGTTCATCGTTCCCAGGGTGTCACACGGAGCGATGTGTGCTGCCTCGGGAACAATGAACAACTGGCGCACAGAAGGACAGGTTTTTTTTTTGAAAATGAGCGACGTGTCAACGAGCAACGATAAGGTGAGTATTTTTGCTCGATCACAGTTGCTCGTAGCTGTCACACGCTGCGATATGTCAAACGATGCCGGATGTGCGTCACTAACTACGTCACCCCAACGACATATCGTTAGATATATCGTAGCGTGCAACTGGCCCTTAAGTCATTTATAACCAACAATGTTGTGTGTACTGAGGAAATCATCCAGCCCTTTTTTAAAAGCTGTTATAGTATCTGCCATTACTACCTCTTGTGGTAGGGTATTCCACAGTCTGACTGCTCTAACTGTAAAGAACCCTTTCCTATTTAGCTACTGGAATCACTTTTCTTCCACTCGCAGTGTATGCCCCCTGGTCTTTAGTATTGTCTTTGGAAGAAATAAGTCATGTGCCAGTCCTTTATATTGACCACACATGTATTTATACATATAAATGAGATCTCCTCTGAGACGTCTTTTTTCTAAGCTAAACATATCTAACTTTTTCAACCTGTCATCATATGGGAGGCCTTCTATTCCTTGTAGTAGTTAGCCGCCTTTGAACTGACTCTAACTTCTGAATGTCCTTTTAAAAATGTGGAGCCCAAAACTGGTTCCCATATTCCAGATGTGGGCTTACAAGTGCTTTATAGAGGGGTAACAATACGTTGGGATCACAGGATCTAATCTCTCTTTTTCTACATTGAGTGCTGCTGCTCAGCTTACTTGTAATGAGAATACCCAAGTCTTTCTCCTGTTCTGTAGTCCCGAGTTTACTTCCATTTATGTATACGCAGTTATAGGATTACTCCGTCCTAGGTGCATTACTTTACATTTATCAACATTAAATCTCATTTGCCAAGTATCTGCCCATTCTGACATCTTATCCAGATCTTTTTGTAATATTGTACTATCAAGGTCAGTTTTTAATATCCTACATAGTTTGGTGTCATCAGCAAAAACTGACACTTTAGAATCAATTCCATCCACAAGGTAATTAATAAAAAGATTAAAAAAAATCGGTCCCAGCACAGATCCCTGCGGCACCCCACTGCTGACTATAGCCCATTTAGAGAATGTACCATTTTAGACTACTCATTGTTTCCTATCTTTTAGCCAATTCCTTACCCAGTTCCATATAGCTTCCCCTAGTCCTTGCTTCTGGAGCTTTAGCATAAGGCTATTATGTGGTACAGTATCAAATGCCTTTGCAAAGTCCAAAAAAATTACATCAGCTGCATTACCAATATCCAGGTTTGCACTTACCCCCTCATAGAACCCCAATTCCCTCAATATTCGTGGATGAATGCCATCTGGCCCTGGGGATTTTTCAATGTTTAATTTACTCAGACGCAGGCGTACTTCTTCTTGTGTTAAATTAATTATATCGGGTGGTGAACTTTGATTTTTAATTTGTTGAATGATCCCTGGTACAGTCAGTTCCTTGGTGAACACAGATGAGAAATGCCTATCTAATATCTCAGTCTTTTGTTTGTCCTCTATAACTAACTTATTATATTTTAAGGGGCCGATTGTCACTGTTTCCCCTCCCCGTCCACATGGCTAGGGGGTGGAGCCTTCTCCCGGGCCTGACTTCTGGAGCTGGGATGCTTTAAATACTGTCAGTCATCTCTGGTGAACCGGCGCCGGCTATAAGCTTAGCTCTGCTTTGCCTGTGAGTGCTGGTCCCTGTAAGTGTGATCCTGATCCCTCTCTGTGCCCTAAGCCTCTGTTTGTGTTCTGTCCCCTAGTCATTCTGCCATTCCTCTATCCCACCTCCTTCCTTCCCACAATAGCCCCGGTTGTCCCCCCCCTCTCCTACATACCCACTCGCTTGTTTCCTCTGGTACTGACCTAGGCCTAATCTCGACTCCTCGTCTGCTAGTTCCTCCGGTCTTCCTGCTGCCCGTACTGTGTATGACCCGGACCCGTCTGACCATCCCCCACATGCTCCACAGCTTCAGCTGTCCGGCTGATGCTAGCAGACATTAGCACACACTGGGAGTTCCCCTCCTTGCTCATTCAGCTCCGTGTAGTTCCCTGTAAGCCTCCAGCTCCCCCTGCTGGCAGCCTGACACCTATACTATCCTTTGTTTTCCTTTTTGCATTAATGTATTTATAAAAGATTTTGGGATTTATTTTAATGTCATTGGCGATTTTTGTTTCAGTAGCTAGTTTTGCTTGTTTGATTTCTTTTTTGCATTTCCTATTGATATCTTTATACTTCTGAAATGCTATTTCTGTATTCTCAGCCTTTAAGATTTTAAACTCCCTTTGTTTTTGTTTTATTATACTTTGTACAGTCTTTTTTATCCATAATGGTTTCTTTTTATTCCTGGACATTTTATTACCAGAGGGTATAATTTTTTTACAGGACTCTAGTATATCCTTAAACTTACCCTATTTATGTTCCGTATCCCCATCCCAATTTACACATTTAAACTCTTCCTTTAATTTGTTGAAATCAGCTTTCCTAAAATTCCAGGTTTTAGCATTTCCCCTTTGAAATGCTCTATTGAATATTACTTTGAAGCTTACCATATTATGATCGCTGTTGCCCAAGTGCACCCAGACCTGTAGATCTGAAATTGTATCCGGTCTATTTGACAGGACCAGATCTAGCAAATTATCTCCCCTCGTCGGTTCATCTACCATCTGAGAGAGGAAATTGTCTTGAATAGTAGATAAGAACTTACAGCTTTTAGCACAACCAGAAGATTCTATGTCCCACTGTATGTCTGGATAGTTGAAATCCCCCACAATAAGAACCCGATTATTATTATTATTAGCTGCTTTTTAATTTTGTTGCAGCATTTCACCCTCTATTTGTTCAGGTATGTTAGGAGGCTTATAGCAAACTCCAATTAGCATTTTTCCATTATTCTCCTTCCCATGTATATTTACCTATACTTACTCTACATCAGTGTTTCTCAACTCCAGTCCTCAAGACCCGACAACAGGGTTTTCAGGTTTTCCTCAATATTAGACAGGGGATAATTCCATCACCTTTGCAACATTAAGGAAATCCTGAAAACCTGATTGAGGAAAACCAGAAAACATGATCTGTTGGTGGGTCTTGAGGACTGGAGTTGAGAAAAACTGCCTTATTTTGTTGCAGTTCCCCCCAATATCATCATTCAACACAGGTTTTAGGTTAGAATTGATAAATATACACAACCCACCACCTTTTTGTCTTTCCTGTCCTTCCTGAATGTACTATAACCCTGTATGTTTGTCATCCAGTCATGGCTTTCATCCAGCCAGGTTTCCGTAATGCCCACCACATCATAATCCATGGTTGACATAAGAGTCTCTAATTCATTCATTTTGTTTGCAAGACTTCTTGCATTTACCAGTCAGTTTGGAATGTAAGAAGCCAAAGGTGGATTAACACCAATCGATCTGTCCTATATAAAGGTGGAAGGAAAAGAAGATCTGATACCTAGCATTGAAAGTTACAGACAAGCAGTGGGGGCAATTCTGTATATAGCAACCACAACTCTTCCATATATCACAGCCGCAGTCTGAATTTTCTGCAAGCCATGCAAAAGAGACTGGAATGCAATTAAGAGAATTCTTCAATATCTTAAAGAAACTCAAAGGCTAAAGGCCGCTTTACACGCTGCGACATCGCTCAAGCGATCTCGTTGGGGTCACGGAATTTGTCACGCACATCCGGTTGCTTTAGCGATGCCGTTGCATGTGACACCTTTGAGTGATTTTGCATCGTTGCAAAAACGTGCAGAATCGCTCATCGATGACATGGGGGTCCATTCTCAAATATCGTTGCTGCAGCAGTAACGAAGTTGTTCCTCGTTCCTGCGGCAACACACATCGGTATGTGTGACACCGCAGGAATGAGGAACCTCTCCTTATCTGCCTCCCGACAACAATGGGGAAGGAAGGAGATGGGCGGGATGTTTGTCCCACTCATCTCCGCCCCTCCGCTTCTATTGGGCGGTAGTTCAGTGACGCTGCTGTGACGTCGCTGTGACGCTGAACGAACCGCCCCCTTAGAAAGGAGGCATTTCGCCGGTCACAGCAACGTCGCAGGGCAGGTAAGTAGTGTGACGGGTCTGGGCGATGTTGTGCGCCACGGGCAACGATTTGCCCATGTTGCACAACTGATGGGGGCGGGTACCCACGCTAGTGATATCGGTCATGATATCGCAGCGTGTAAAGCGGCCTTTAATCTTAAGATATCTGCATCAGGACTTCTGACTCTCAAAGGTTATGTAGATGCAGATTGGGTGGAGATTCAAGAGATCAGAAATCAACAAGTGGCTACTTGTTTAAATTAGGAGAAACTTCACTTTCTTGGTCTAGTAGTAAGCAAGTGTTAGTCGCATTATCTTCTACAGAAGCAGAATATATGGCTGCTGCTCATGCCAGTCAAAAAGTAATTTGGTTGAAAGAACTTATGGAAGATTTCGGCATGCCACTAGCTTGGCCAACTGTTATCTACGAGGACAACCAAGGATGCATTAAACTTGCCAGAGGTGAGAAGATTAGTTGAAGGACTAAGCACATTGATGTAAAACATCACCACTTACGCAATTTAGTAGAATGTGGAATACTCGAGTTTGTTTATTGTGATAGTATGACAAAGCCATCATCAAGAGCCTACTTTGAGGACTTCAGAACCAAAATGGGACTAACAGGACAAGTAGTTGTTGAGTGGGGGTGTTGGAATATGTTTAGTGCAACAACTCTATTCCTGTCTATGAGTGTTTAGTTGCCAGGTTTGTATGCTGTTAATAAAGTTATTGTTAAAAAAAACAACAAAACTCCAGAAGGCCTCACAGGAAGAGGATGTCACTGAACTCTGATCCTTTCATCCATGAGAAAGGAAGCTGCCTGCAGACACTGCAGATAAAGACACACGGAAATGATTTCCTGCGATCTATTAAGCTTACTATGTTTGTTCCTGATTGTTTCTGAATAAACCAACAGTTATTGGAAACTATTGTCAATAATCCGCTGCCAACAATAAGGGTCTTGCTGTTTAAACAAACATAGCAATTAAACAACAGATTGGACCTTGACAAGACAGGTATCCCTGAACTCTGTGTTAACCCTTGCAGCATGCTGTCTGCAGCTTACATAGCAAAAAATTGCTGACAGATTCCATTTACAGTGTTTGAATAGGATTTCAAAAATATATCGATAGGCATTATCTTCATTTTGAAAGAAAAATTCAACTTATTTTAATATTTTACTAACAATACTCCAAGATTTTCTTCACTGGAAATATTTCTTTTAATACACTATAAATCCCTTGCTATGCAAAACCTTACTCCTTAATATTCTTTGCTCTTACCAAGTGGTGGGCTATTTCCTACTTGCACCTGGCCAATATAATCATCTCATTTACCAAATGAATCCATGAGGGTGCTCACTGCTGTTTTTCACCAGATGCTTACACCATTGTATTAGCAAAATCATAGTTTCTACATACTGATCAGTTCCAGTAAAATTAAAATATATTCAGCCTGAATGGACTGATTTATACCATGATACATATACAGTGCAATTTATATATAGAAGAGTTAAAATAAATAGAAAAGAGGAAACAGATGCGGAAAAACGCTACATTGTCTACGGTAGTTATTTATTTCATAAATCTCCTCAAAACTGATGAGATCAAAGACTGATGGGAAAATGTCACCATAATTAAAAAGGAAAATGAAAAAGCCAGTGGAAAGCTATGAGCTCATTGTAATTGTCTTAAGTGTCATACACTTTGAAATTAATCCATAACGCTTTTCTCCTCCTCACGTTTTCTTTTCTCTCTCTGTAAATAATAACCTCCGACTATAGCTTTGCAATTTCATCTGGCATTGAACCAAACTAGACCTGCTCCCTTCATCTAAGCAGTTTCCTGAATGGATTCAACAAGGCTTTACACAAATGTGAGTTTGTACCGATCATTTACATCCTCACAATGTGAGAACTTATTTTTACATTAGAACAAGCTTTGTTACATGCTAGAAACAAAACGTAGTGATGCACTTTCACAACGTACACCTATGAAGTGTCGGAACCAGTCTCCATATGTCAGGGGGTATGAAATGACTGCACAGGGGCTCCTAGACTGGCCCTCAGATTAGAGACCCTGTGCTGTCCCTTATCTCAGAGGTACACTTGATTGTAGTGAGGTCTAAGCTCCCACCGTGACCCTGACTCCTATCCGAGCCCTGATCCTACTCCCCCTTTCCCCCACCCTTGGGGCAGGCCGGAAACACAGTAATAAGATCCCACAAAAATGATACAGACAAGGGGGAACCAAAACTCATACACAAACACACTGAAACAAGAAGGAGAGACTATACGTGTACAGAGGGAATAAAGAAAAAAGAAGGAAGTAAACACACAACAGAGGAACTTCTAAATCCTCAAATAGCAAACTACAGGCCACCAAGAACTGGATCACCACAAAGACTGGAAATGCTGGAGCTATGCTGAAGCTAATATCAGCTCAGAGAATGAGACTCCCATCCATTAAATAGGAAGGAGATGGCTGTGGGTGGTTAACAGCAACTTGAGCTCACAGGAAGTGCACACCGATCCACTGTCCTGCTTTTCAGGGACAGTGATGCAAGATGAACCTGCAGGACAGCTTAAATTTCTTTGGAACTTGATTGGGGCAGCTTATCCATTATCCGGACTATCCTGCGTTGCAGCCTTTCATCAGTTTTTCTCTTCCATCCACATCCAGGGAGATTAGCTAGAGTACAATGGGTTGTGAACTTCTTGATTATGTTGCACACTATGGACAAAGGAACATCAAGATCTCCGGAGAAGGACTTATAACCTTAAGATTGTTGATGTTTTTCAACAATTTTTGTTCTCATGTTCTTAAACAATTATCTTCCCTTCTTTTCTCTGCATACATAAAAAGACACTGAGATCTGAATGACAGCCATACTGGTAACGTATGGCCTCATGAAGCATTAGGGAAGCAGTTTACCAATCAAGAGGAATGAAGCTATTAAATTTTATATATTTAATTTGAAAAATATCCAGTGTTTATAAAAATATACAAAAAATGTTACAAAGGGAACAAAACAATACAGTATATAAAATTACATATCATAAAAGGGATAAATAAGAGAAAAGTACTAGGCCTGTGATTGCAGGAATGGCACAATTATTTTATATTAGGGAAGCTCTCTGATTGAAATATGGAACAATTCCACAGTAAACTGCATTTTCGAGACTGGAAAATTTTAATCTGTATTTATTAGATAACTATCACATCCACATACCTCTCCTTTGGGAGCTTAGATGGTGGCTGGTCATTGGGATGCAGTTTGGGTCCCAAACATTATGTGATCCCTGACCTTAACACTAGAACTACTGAGGTTGTCATTTTGACTACTTTGCACCATGTATTTCTATATAGATGTCACGAGTCCAGTAGTTCTAGTGTTAAAGATCTCTGCCCCTGTGAAGGTCCCAGGTGGAAGATTATAATGCCATGTTTCCTATTATTATTTTATCTTTCCATAGATAGGAAACATGACAGGTATACATCCTCATCCATCTAGCCAATAATAATTTGAGGCTGGTCTGCAGTCTGCAATCACATGCAGTTTGTTCGTCTCGGGAACACAATGTCGAAAAAGTGTCTCCCATCATTTTTGGACTTACGCCTGTAACAAAAAAAACCCCAAAAAACAACAGCCTCCTTGTCTACTGTCGCTCTTTTCAACAGAAAAAGAGTTATTCACATAGGAAATGACCTAATGAAGGAGCCTTTATGCTCTGAAAGTTGCAAATATAATTTTTCTGGGTAACCAATAAAGGTATCACTCCTAGAATACTGTTCTAATGTTTAGGCTTAAATATTTACATCACACAGGAGGCAAGAGGTTCTCCTCTGAGCCTCCTGATTATACTTTGTATCAGCTCTCCATCTGATAAAAGACTTCTATTACTTGTTCACAGCAGGGATCTGTATGTGAAGATGAGTCAGATGTGGTTTAGAGTGCTAGCTTTTGTCTCCTTTCCAAATTATGATGAAGCCATGTTGCCTTATAAATTGTTCTTATTTTACCATTACATTATGACATTCATTGACATCGAAGCAACTGGAAAGACAAATGGCACAAATAGGGTCTTATCCTTATATGTTGGATATTGAAAAAAACATGGAATTGATCACCTGGAAGGGTTGTGAATCAGTCACAACCACTATAGTAGCATGCAGGTAAGGGATGCTGCAGTCCCCATAGGATATTGCAATTGGAAATAACAGGATTAAAAACCATGCTGACATGAAGAAATGGATCGGACAGGGATGCCTGGACAGTAACTTATTATTCTATACTTATTGTAGAACAGTCTCCTTCTTCAGGAAAGAAAAATGCGTTTTTCTGATGGTAAAATGCACTTTTCCTCCAAACATTTTAGAGAAAAATGAGGGGTGCATCTTATAAGCTGAATGTAGCTTACCAGGTGATGATAGAGAATGGTTAAAGGAGGCAGGGGCAATGTTACGGGCTCTGAGCTGTGCTGAGGGTGGTGCTGGTGCTCTCTGTGGACGGTGAGGTAGGTGCCATCATGAAAATGTTGGCAGTGCAGGCTTCAAATAAAGGCAAGACAAAACCAAAGAAAAAATGCACTACCTGGTAACCAGTCCAGGATATCCGGCACCGCACCTTCATTTATGTGGGACTGCTAAGCTGTTAGCTTTTCCTCTTTTCAAATTATGGCGCTCGAAGTCAGCCCGTGCGCAGTTTGAGCTAATGGCTCAAGATCTCATCTGCGCATGCACCGTTTCCAGCTCATTGATCTCCAACCAGCAGAACTAAGGAAAATGTGGCCCGGAGGTGGCGTATGTGCAAATGAGATCTCGGCTCGTCATTGAGCCAATAGCACTGTGTATGCATCGACTCCGGGTACCACTTCTTTTAATCCCTCACCATGACAGTTTCTGGCTGTTCCTGCCTCACAGCACCTGAAGCGAACATTTGGGACACCCACCACGCTGCTATCACATTGACCTACTCCACCACCACCCCGCCCCCTGTTACTCCTCTCTACCACCCCTCCCCTATGGTAAAACACCACCGGATTATAACACAGACCCCATATTTTATTTATTAACTTTTTTCCTCTAAATTTGGGGTGCGTCTTATAATCCAGTGCGACTTATTAATCAAAAATTCCAATAATTAAATCACAGACGTAGATCTGTAATTTTATTTCTGAAGAAGGAGATTCTTCTCCGAATGCATAGAACAATATACCACTGTCCAGGCATCCCCGACTGATCGATTTCTTCATGGCAGCGTGGTTTTTAACCCTTTTATTTCCGATTGTAATATTATAACATTCTTTAACATGTAATATTGTAACTTTTCAAATATTCTAAGTGTAGGTTTGTATATTTGGGTGTTAGATGTCGAAAACTAAGTTATTAAAAAGCTATAATATTGAATTAGATTATGCCATTTAACATGTACAAATTGAAAAATAAAAACAGGTTTTTAGTTTTCCGATGTTAGTACCTTTTCTTACTTATCATGAATTATACAAACACATAAGAACCTTTTCATAAACCTTTAACTCCTAACATAACACATTAAAAATGAAGATGCCATCTGGCAAGAATTTTGCAAGCTGTACAAAATCAAAATACCCGCCAGAAAAGCAATTGAAAAATGACTTAATTAGGGAAATCTTGATATGACATGCACAACTTCCTTCATTTTTCGCCTGTGGCGACATGCACAGATCATTATATTAATAGTTAATTCCTCACGTTCATTCTCCAGTGGCTTTCCGATGATGAAAATCAGTAGTGTATTTATTCTATACTGGATGGATAACTGCATGAAATCATTATTTTTGCTTTCTGTGTGTTTTCCTGTTTACTCATGTGTGCTGTCCATGGCAATTCTCCCAGATTCTGTCATAATTATATTTAAGGAAGCATCATCTCAAAGTAAAAAAAAAAAAATTAGAAGACAATCAAGAAAGCTGATGATGATATCGCTGTGATATACAGTATATCTAAATAACTCTACTAGCTGCTCTCCAAAGAAAACACCCCTCTAAACTGTGTGCACTCCAATATAATATTATTTTGCATGGATTTATAGAGCTATATTCCCATAGAAAAAAGGCACTGTGTATACTATATGGAAGCATGGCCTAAGGCTGCTACTATAACAAATTGTTGTGCTCACCAGTCACTGCTTCTTCTGCATCTGGTGCCACAATGCTCATAGACTTGCTTCAGGGTGCCTGCTCACTTTCAGTGCTTTTGTGCCCTCTCTGTCTTTAAGGGGTGTTCTACTATTTTTTTCACCCCCCTGCCATGTATCATAGCCCTTCAAAACAATACCTTTTGTAATATACTTGTATTGGATGTTTAGCTTCTATGAGTGCATGACAGCAGGGATCACATAGTACCGTATTGTTTTGCAGATTCTTCTTCTTCCTATGATACTTCCTTTTCCGGCACAGAAATTCATACTAAATGAAAGTTGTCACTGGGCTATTGATGGTGGGTGTGGATGTTTTGGAGAGAATCACAATTAGTCTCACAAGCTGAGCTGACAGTTTTATTCAGCAGCAACAGCAGGGGCTGACATCTTTGCTTTTGAAATGCAGATCGCGGCACTTTGCTAGCAAATGGTTTAAGTAATCCAATCACTGATGTAGACAGCTGATAAGCACTGAAATTTGCATATTAAACACAGTGACAGGGCTGTACTGGCCATTTGGCAATTGTCAGATGGGCTGGTACCTACCCTGGGCTGTTATGGCACTGGTCTCTCCCAATATCTTCAGCAAGACAGGGTGGAGAAGGGAAGGGAGGAGCTAAGTGCTGGCAAACAGACTGCAGCAATGCATGATGAACCTTGTAGCATTAGCATAAAGTAAGCCTGGAGAAGGGAAGAGATTGATGTAATCATCAGAGCTGCTGCTGGGAGACACCAAGTGATGTTATCTGCTTGATAAAAGATTTATATTACTATAATAAAAGTATGAATGCATCATCAATCTGTAAGTGAAAGTATATAAACACAAATACCCAAAAAAATATAAAAGACAAAAAAAGCCACCCACTTTCACCATTTTATTAACCCCAAAAACCGCTGTCCAATGTAATCCACACGAGGTGCCACAATCCTTCCAGCGCTGCTACATCTGAAGCTCACAGCAAATACCATAGAACATGACTGCCCGCTGTGAGCTCCACGCAGCGACTGAAGTGAGCCACACGATCAGCGGTGACGTCGCTCAGGTTAGCCGCAGCCACAGCTGGTGTCCTCCATCTATGACAGCAAATCCCCCAAGTGACTGAAGTGAGCTGCACAATCAGTGGGGATATCATTCAAGTTAGCCGCAGCCACAGTGCCCTGAGACTCACAGAAGACTGTGCTCTGAGATTCACAGAAGACTGTGTCCTTAGTGTCACAGAAGACTGTGCCCTGAGACTCACAATACATTGTGCTCTGAGACTCACAGAAGACTGTGCTCTGAGACTCGCAGAAGGCTGTGCCCTGAGACTCACAGTAGACTGTGCCCTGAGGCTCACAGCTTTAAGGTTGAAAGAAAACTTAAAAGGGTATTCTCATCTCCAAGATCCTTTCCCAATATATAGTAGGTGTAATAATAATAACAGAAGAGTGTGCCCTGAAACTCACAGAAGACTGTGCCCTGAGAGTCACAGAAGACTGTGCCCTGAGAGTCACAGAAGACTGTGCCCTGAGTCTTACCAAAGATTGTGCCCTGAGCGTCACAGAAGACTGTGTTCTGAGACTCACAGAAGACTGTGCCCTGAGAGTCACAGTAGACTGTGCCCTGAGGCTCACAGAACATTGTGCCCTGAGACTCACAGAAGACTGTGCCTTGAGACTCACAGAAGACTGTGCCCTGAGAGTCACAGAAGACTGTGTCCTGATAGTCACAGAAGACTGTGCCCTGAGACTCACAGAACATTGTGCCCTGAGACTTACAGAATATTGTGCCCTGAGACGCACAGAACATTGTGCCCTGAGACTCACAGAACATTGTGCCCTGAGAGTCACAGAAGACTGTGCCCTAAGACTCACAGAAGACTGTGGCCTAAGACTCACAGAAGACTGTGCCCTGAGACTCACAGAAGACTGTGCCCTGAGACTCACAGAAGACTGTGCCCTATGACTCACAGCTTTAAGGTTTAAAGAAAACTTAAAAGGGTATTCTCATCTCCAAGATCCTTTCCCAATATGTAGTAGGTGTAATAATAATAATAATAATATTAGCAACTACCTCCAATTAGAAATGTAGTATAGTTCTTCTGATTCACTGTGTCGCTTTTTTCATGTTCAGGACATTGCAGGATTTAAGGTATCCATGGTTAGGAACACGAGCAACTAACTGTCACTACATTGGATACCTAAGGTCCTATACTACATTACTAATTGGAATTTTTGCTAATATTATTACTATTACACCTACTAGATATTGGGATAGGATCTTGGAGATGTGAATACCCTTTTAATTCCACTGAGTTCAACCTAACATTGGTGAGGAACATAAGAGTCAATTACAGGTTAAAATATACTGTGGATGTCATAATGTGCTCAAAAGTGTCACGCACGTCATTCATTTTTAAATTCCCATGCAGCAAATGATTAGCCACATATGTGCAAATGAAACCTGTATAATTACCAATCAGTACAGCAACGTGTATTCCAGCCAGGACACCGACGTCATTTCCACCAGAAAATGTCATCAAAGCTACCCACTGGCACAGTAGGCAGTAAATTAATGACTATTGTGACGCCCTGGCGCCGCCAGGTGGTCACACACCAAATAGACCCCCGCACAACACCTTCCCTCACAGGGTTACACCAGCCAACAAAACCCTAGTCACCCCCCCAGGGTAGGACAGGCACACCAGTGGGCGGGACTAGGCGGAAGGAAAATGCCAACCTAGGGGTCTAGAGAACCCAGGGCGGGAAAAGAGACAGTTGTTTTCAAGTTTGAATTGAAGTAGAAAGTTGAGTTTTAAGTGAAGAGTCGGAGTAGAGGAGAGAGGAGAAAGGAAAAGTGGAGTTGAAGTGCAAGCCAGAGAGAAAAGGCATCGGGGTTGGAGCCCCGGCGTGCTGGCTAGGTGTCAGACAGTGGTCCATGTCTGTCAGGAGACGTGAAGATGGCTGCCGGAGATCCGAGGTGGACCGGGACAGGATAGGAGCCAGCCGGTACCGACACCAGAGAACCGACCCGGAAACCGTGCACAGAGGGGGTACCTGGACCCTGAAGCAAGGACCGGAAGAACCGGCTTTGTTAATAAACCAGTTGAGGACAGGATTATAGGTCCTGTCCCACCCAAAGTCCCACAAGAGCAGACCGGCAGCCCACCGCGGGGGATGGGCATCTGCCAGGGCCCCATAGATCCCAAGGGTCAGCGTCTGCGGGCAAGGCTCCCACCAGTAGTTCTGGGAGCGGTCTCCCATGTTTTATACCGAGCAGTCTAAAGAGAACTAGAATAGTGCAGAGGAAAGTGACACAGACCATCACCCCAGGTGAGGGACCAGAATACACCCGGCCACGGAGCTCCGGCCACTGGCACTTTGGTTTACCACAGGACTTGTGTGATTTCTTTGACTGTGAGTAAACTAACATCCCCCGGTCTGACCGGGCGCGCCGGCCCCTGCAGCCACCATCCTCTGCACAGACACACTGGGCCCCAGGGCATCCACCCCTACCCACGGTGGGTTAGAAACAACTAGCTGCCATTCCAACACTCCGTGTGCTCCTCAATAGCAGCAGTGGTACCCCAACTTACCACACACCATTGGTGGCGTCACAGAAAATACAGAAAATCCCACATACAAACAAACCCCCATTTTTATTCGAAGTGTCCGCGAGACCCCCGGGTCCGGAGACCCCTCTAGCCACACCATAGATCCGGATCCGAGCAGCCCGGCTGCTGGTGTGGGGCGGCACACTATCATATTTCATCCCGAAACGCACAAAATCATCACTCCAAATTGGAAAGTCCGGCCATTTTGAATACATTAAAATATTTGGCAAAAAAAACAGGTTAAAAAATCTCCTCATGTCTAATGGATTGCTTTCCACACTGGAATGCACGGCCATTTTAGAATAACCTAGAAGGCTCCAATAATTCAAGATGATAAAGTGTTAGACGTGCATACCAGATAATGAATTAAGCCTCAATAAACTATTAAAAGAAGCTCTAAACTTATCATAGGGGTAATATTTTAGAGTCACTGTATTTTTAGATTAAAAAAGGGTGCACTATAGATCAACTATTAAAAATAAGGTCAACAGGACCAGTATAGATGATTTACCACTACTAGGAGACAATTAGAAAATCCAATAATCACTGATCAAGTATTCCAATGAAACCATATCCAATAAAAAGCTAATTACTCACTCAGATGTTAGACCTTATTTATGTAAAGCTAGCGAAGTACAGTTGTTCATTCAACCCTTTAGGGGTGACAGTATGGTCATGGTGACAAAATTGTATGGTCAAGACATAATTCAGAAGCTGGTTGTCAGTGGCTCGTGCCCGATAATGAAAAGGAATGAACTAGGGTGAATTTAATTAAAATTATGTGAAATGAGCAATCCCCATGAGCCTGTTTTTGAGACTGCATTCTCCGCGTCCCTGGTGACAAAATTATCTGTGTCATGCCTCAGAGATTTGATTCAGCAGTCTTCTGTGCAGTGGTTAATTTCCCTCTCTACTGAGCCACATTCAGGTTTTGTCACTGACTTGGTTCTGAACACTTGGTTTCTGTGTTCATTGCCTTGTTGCCAACAAGTGTTTCCAATGATGAAATTCAGTCTGTCCTATCACCTGATGGGTGTAAATATCTAAAGCTTCCCCAGGCTTCCATTTCCTGCTGGTGACATTTTTGAAGTGGATCCAGCCTGTCTGCCAAGTGCTTTACTGGTCTATCTTATTTTTTACTCGACACCTTTCCCCCGGACTCATAAGGAGGTCCGTGATACCCTCGATGAACACTTAGGAAGGAAAGGTGGGAGTGGTCATCTTAGATGTCCAGTGACAGTTGTTTCAGTTTGCGCAGAGGTCTATAGGGACTGCATAGCTGGAACCTCTAGTCTGTACAAGAACAGGGTGGGACAGTTGCAGTAGGTTTGAGTAAGACCTTAGTTTACTTTATTTTCTATTTGTGCACTACAATGTATAAACACACGTGGTCACAATTGTTGGTACCCTTTTATTTAATAAAAAAAAAAAAACACAAAGGTCACAGAAATAACTTACATCTGACAAAAGTAATAATAAATGAAAAAATGTATGAAAATGAACAAATGAAAGTCATACATTGCTTTTCAGCCATGCTTCCACAGATTTTTTTATAAAATAAAACTCATGAAACAGGCCTGGACAGAAATGATGGTTCCTTAACTTAATATTTTGTTGCACAACTTGTTAAGGCAATTACTGCAATCAAACGATTCCTGTAACTGTCAATGAGACTTTTGCACCTCTCGACAGGTAGTTTGGTCACTCCTCAAGAGCAAACTGCTCCAGTTGTCTTGTGTTTGAAGATTGCCTTTTCCTGACGGCATGTTTCAGCTCTTTCAAAAGATGCTCAATAGGATTTATGTAAGGGGTCATAGATGGTCACTTCAGAATAGTCCAATGTTTTCCTCTTAGCTATTCTTGTTTGTTTTTAACTGTATGTATTTGGTCATTATCCTGTTGCAAGACCCATGACCTGCAACTGAGACCAAGCTTTTTGACACTGGTCAGCACATTTCTCTCTAGAATCTCTTGATAGTCTTGAAATTTCATTGTACCCTGCACAGATTCAAGGCACTCTGTGCCATATGCAGCAAAGCAACCCCAGAACAAAACAGAGCCTCCTCCATGTTTCACAGTAGGGACAGAGTTATTTTCTTGATATGCTTAATTTTTCTTTCTGTGAACATAGAGCTGTTGTGCCTTGCCAAAAAGTTTCATTTTGTCTCATCTGTCCATAGGACATTCTCCCAGAAGCTTTGTGGCTTATTAACATGTAGTTCATCAAATTCCAGTCTGGCTTTTTTATGATTTTTTTTCAATAATGGTGTCCTCCTTGGTCATCTCCCATGAAGTCCAATTTGACTTAAACAACGATGGATGGTGCGATCTGACACCGATGTTCCTTGAGCTTGAAGTTCACCTTTAATCTCTTTAGAAGTTTTTCTGGACTCTTTTATTGCCATTCGTATTATCCGTCTCTTTGATTTGTCATCAATTTTCCTCCTGCGGCCACGCCCAGGGAAGTTGGCTACAGTCCCATAGATCTTAAATTTCTGAATAATATTTACAACTGTAATCAGAGGAACATCAAGCTGCTTGGAGATATATAACCTTTATTTTTATAATCTTATAACCTTTACCTTTAACATGCCTGTCTATAATTTTCTTTCTAATCTCCAGAGACAACTTTTTTCTTGGCATCCTCTGGCCCATGTTGAGTGTGGTACACACCATGTCACCAAACACCACAGTGAGTATCTGTAATATGTCCCTTTTGTCACATTATTTTCAGGGGTATCATCATTTCTGTCCAGTCCTGTTTCATGAGTTTTATTATTTTTTTTAAATTCTGTGGAAGCATGGTTGATAGGCAATATCTGACTTTCATTTGTTTATTTTCATAGATTTTTTATTTCTTATTACTTTACTTGTTATGTCAGATTCAAGTTATTTCTTTGATCACGTGGGTTTTTCTTTCATTAAAGGGGTTATCCGGCTTCTTTGACTTTTTTTTTTATTTCCCTATTGGGCTACATTGGGGCAGGTAAGTAGATAGAGACCACTTACCTGCCCCGCTGTCAGCCCCCTCTCCCCCGGCTCAGAGCGGTCATGTGACCGCTCCTGCCGCGATTTTGCTGCTTCCGGTCTTTGCACGTCTACATGGGCAGGGCCATGTTGACATGCAAATGTGGAGCAGCATGTCACCTCCCTGCTGGGCGACTACAGTGCGAGGAGTCACCGCCCCCCTTCCCTGCACCCTCCCACACATTCCCCTGCACCTCCAGTAACCTCCCCCTGCACTGCTGTGGGGTCCGTGATTTGGGGGCGGGGCCTGGCGGCAGCTGCCGTAGTGTCAGCTCCAGCACCGGGCCCCCTGCCCAGGATCGCACATTCAAATGTACCGGCATCACAGATCACCGATGCCGGTACATTTGAATGTGCTGATGAGAAGTCACTGTCCCTCCCGCTGTCTGTGCGCTCTGCAGCACAGCGGTGACGTTACTACTGTGCTGAAGAGAGCACAGACAGCGGACGAACGTGCAGGAGCGGCGGGGACCGAGGACGGGTGAGTATGTACTCCACATGTGTTCCCGATGGGGATGGGGGGGTTGCAGAGCCATGTGTGTGCGTGTGCAGAGCCATGTGTGTGCGTGTACAGTGCAGAGCCATGCGTGTGCAGAGCCATGTGTACGGTGCAGAGCCATGTGTGTACGGTGCAGAGCCATGTGTACGGTGCAGAGTCATGCATGTGCAGAGCCATGTGTACGGTGCAGAGCCATGTGTGTACGGTGCAGAGCCATATGTACGGTGCAGAGCCATGTGTGTACGGTGCAGAGCCATGTGTACGGTGCAGAGCCATGTGTACGGTGCAGAGCCATGTGTACGGTGCAGAGCCATGTGTACGGTGCAGAGCCATGTATGTGCAGAGCCATGTGTACGGTGCAGAGCCATGTGTACGGTGCAGAGCCATGCGTGTGCAGAGCCATGTGTACGGTGCAGAGCCATGTGTGTACGGTGCAGAGCCATGTGTACGGTGCAGAGCCATGTGTACAGTGCAGAGCCATGTGTGTACGGTGCAGAGCCATGTGTGTACGGTGCAGAGCCATGTGTACGGTGCAGAGCCATGCATGTGCAGAGCCATGTGTACGGTGCAGAGCCATGTGTACGGTGCAGAGCCATGTGTACGGTGCAGAGCCATGCGTGTGCAGAGCCATGTGTACGGTGCAGAGCCATGTGTTTACGGTGCAGAGCCATGTGTACGGTGCAGAGCCATGTGTACGGTGCAGAGCCATGTGTACGGTGCAGAGCCATGCGTGTGCAGAGCCATGTGTACGGTGCAGAGCCATGTGTACGGTGCAGAGCCATGTGTACGGTGCAGAGCCATGCGTGTGCAGAGCCATGTGTACGGTGCAGAGCCATGTGGACGGTGCAGAGCCATGTGTACGGTGCAGAGCCATGTGTGTACGGTGCAGAGCCATGTGTGTACGGTGCAGAGCCATGTGTACGGTGCAGAGCCATGTGTACGGTGCAGAGCCATGTGTACGGTGCAGAGCCATGCATGTGCAGAGCCATGTGTACGGTGCAGAGCCATGTGTACGGTGCAGAGCCATGTGTACGGTGCAGAGCCATGCGTGTGCAGAGCCATGTGTACGGTGCAGAGCCATGTGTGTACGGTGCAGAGCCATGTGTACGGTGCAGAGCCATGTGTACGGAGCAGAGCCATGTGTGTACGGTGCAGAGCCATGTGTGTACGGTGCAGAGCCATGTGTACGGTGCAGAGCCATGCATGTGCAGAGCCATGTGTACGGTGCAGAGCCATGTGTACGGTGCAGAGCCATGTGTACGGTGCAGAGCCATGCGTGTGCAGAGCCATGTGTACGGTGCAGAGCCATGTGTACGGTGCAGAGCCATGTGTACGGTGCAGAGCCATGTGTACGGTGCAGAGCCATGCGTGTGCAGAGCCATGTGTACGGTGCAGAGCCATGTGTACGGTGCAGAGCCATGTGTACGGTGCAGAGCCATGCGTGTGCAGAGCCATGTGTACGGTGCAGAGCCATGTGTGTGCGTGTGCAGAGACATATGTGTGCGGTGAAGACCCCGATGTAAGGCTGTTATTTGCAATGCTGTAGTGATACCAGGTCAGGTGCTGGGGAAGAATATACTGACAGGGACTGTGTGTGCAGGGGGCGGGCAGGGGGCGAGGCTGGACACTGGGGTGGGGCTGGACACTGAGGCTGGGCGGTGACAGCTCTGACTGAGGTTTTGCACAGGAAGTGGTCATGTTTGCTGGATCTGAATGTAAACAAGAAGCTGCAGAGAATAAAGGTATAATTCAAGAGGAACAAAAGTTAGAAAACAGAAAATAACAATGTAGGTGTGATTTATATGACAATACAGCACAGATAAACTCAAAAATTTTTGTTAAGCTAATGTCGGACAACTCCTTTAAACGAGGGGTACAAACAATTTTGACCACGTGTGTAATATCTGTAATATCCTGGTAGAGGCCAAATGCAGTTTACAATCGTCACATCCATTATAAGAAAAGGAAAGAAACCATCTAAACACATTGTAGTGCATTATCCTTTTCTTCACATGCAACCCTCTCCTGCGCTGCAGATAATAGAATAATGCCAGCTGATATATGAAGGGAGGACTGCGAGGTAGGTTTTATTAAGAACTTACAGAAAGGTAGCACTGAACTAATTGACAAAGACAAATGTTTCACTGGGATGAGAGGAGAATTGTGTTAACTAGAACCGGAAAAACTCATGGATTCCTAAGTGCATTAAACTTTAGGAATCCATCCATTATAATAATAATCTTAGCATATCATTGTTCATGTCCCTTCTGCATGTCATAGTAGATTCCATATGCTACTGAAATGAATGAAATTTATTTAGTTCATAAAAATATCAATCATTTAAAAATCTATAATAATAATACATTATATAAAAAAATAACATTATTAAACATTCTAAGTCCGTTGAACTAATTGTATGGTCACACGTATTCTATGGCCCTTTTCACAAGTCCATACTTTTTCTGGACCATCAGTCGTAAAAAAAAAAAAAGGTATAGACATGTCCCACTGTGGACTCATTTTCTGGTCAAGTGAATGGGAATTTTTAAAAAAAAAAAACAGTGCACAGATGTAAAAAAGTAGCATCTGTGTTCAGTTGTTTTTCCCTAAATGTTTGCTATGAGTAGCTTGGATATCCACCATCTTTTTTATTTTTTTTTCCAAACTAGGAAAACAGATACTATATGCAATATAAATATCATGCGGTGTTTGGCTTTGCATTCGCTGGGTGTCATAGTGGCATCGGACTCTATTCACACCACAGAGTCTCACATACAATCTGAGGTCTCTAAGGGTGCATGCCCATGATCAGTATTTGCAGCATTTTGGATGCAACATCCTTGATCTGCATCCAAAATGCTGCGGTGTACAGTACAAGAACAGTGGACGAGATTTTTAAAAATCCCGTGCCCACTGTGCTTCTTTTTTCCGTAGCAAAAACTGACCTGCGGTTGCAGCCTTCCAGACCGCAGCATGTCATTTGTTTGCTGTGGATTTGCATGCATCCTCCGTAGGGAGAACACAAGCGAGATACCGTAGTGCCCCAAACCCTGATCGTGGGCAAAGTCAGCTGCGGTCTCCTGCATTCTCCTGCGGAGGAGACTCACGGTCCCACAGGTCAGGACTCAAGTCCTGGTCGTGGGCATATACCTTAACCTGACTCGGGCGTTGGCTGTATTAGCTTCATAGCTCTCCAGTCCAGCAGGCGTTAATTCCTGCTCGCTTTGTGAACTGCTATTAGGAGTTCAGGCTATTTTGATCACCCACAGCCATCTTCACTGTTTGGGTTCGGTTCCACTTGCGTTTTGCATGAATGAGTGCAATCCAATAAAACATCTGACTCCTCTCGCACTAGAGCAAAACTACGGGGCACCGTCCATTGATTTCTCAAAATTTTTTTCAGAAATGAATCGCAGCATGCTGCTTTTGGCAGCGATTCTAGGCTCACACACCCCCATACAAGTCTACGGGAGCGTGTGAAACATCGCACTGCACTCGCATGTCATTCAAGTGCAGTGCGATGTACCAGAAACAGGCAGCAGAGGAGATGGGGAGAAAGTGCTCCCTCCATCTTCTCCGCACCTGCAATAAGATCACAAGATCCCATCACAGTCACATGACCCTTGGTTGACGCTCACAGCAGAGGGTTGTTAGCATATTGCTTCTGATGCACTCGCATCACAAGCTATGCGCAAGTGGAACTGTACCCTTAAAAGGTACTGGATCTGGTGGCCCTTCACCGAATATAGTTCAGTGTTGCTGCAGCGATCCAGAGCCTGGTTTTGTGCTTTCTTGTGTGGTATGGAAATATTCCTGTTGTTAGTTTATTTCCTTCATTTGTTTTATTTCCTCCTGGGTTAGTATTGTCTTTCCACTGTTTCTGATTGTAGTGTGCATGTATTTTGGTTTTTACCCTGTCTGTGGTATTTGTGGGGTTTGCTTCTCCAGTCCTGGCTCACTTCTGTGGTGGGCAAAAGGGGTCATTAGTTCAGGGTTCGGACAGAAGTTAGGGTCATGCTGGCGGTCCAGACCTGGCTACCATCAAGCCTAGCTCTGGGATAAGGGACAGCACAGGGTCCCTAGACTGAAGGCCAGTTTAGAGGTCCCTGCTCTAGTTCCCCCTACGCTCTCTTGACAAAAAATGGACACAAACAAAAAATGTGTGAAAATCAGATCCAGCACATTGATGTAAACTGGAATTTATATTTTTCAAAAACAAGAAAAACTGACATGTGAATAAGGCCTTAGGGAGAAAATGTTATGTATAGTCTGTATTCTGCTGATCATAAAAAATCCATAGGATAGATCATAACCTGGTTAATCCTGTGACCTGAGCAATCCTGAGACCAGGGCTCTGTAGTGCTGCAGTTGTGCAATCACACCCCTACTCCATTCATTGTCAATGTAATTGCTATAGACAAACAATTTCTTCCTTATCTCCAGCAGTTCTATAGGCATTGATAGTGGTCATGCCTGACTGCCAAAAAATGAGGTGGCATGCATATAAGAAACAGCCAGGCTTCCAGGAAATGAGGGGGGATGCATACAGGAAACAGTCAAGCTTCAGTAAATTAAGTGGAATGCATACAGGAAACAACCAGGCTTCTAGGAAATGAGGAGGGATGTATACAGAAAACAGCTTGGCTCCCAGGAAATAAGGAGGGATGTATACAGAAATCAACCAGGCTCCCAGGAAACGAGGAGGGATGTATACAGAAAACAGCCAAGCTCCCAGGAAATGAGGAGGGATGTATACAGTAAACAGCCAGGCTCCCAGGAAATGAGGAGGGATGCATACAGGAAAAAGCCAGGCTCCCAGGAAATGAGGAGGGTGCATACAGGAAACAGCCAGGCTCCCAGGAAATGAGGAGGGATGCATACAGGAAACAGCCAGGCTCCCAGGAAATGAGGAGGGATGCATACAGGAAACAGCCAGGCTTCCAGGAAATGAGGAGGGATGCATACAGGAAACACCCAGGCTCCCAGGAAATGAGGAGGGATGTATACAGGAAACAGCCAGGCTCCCAGGAAATGAGGAGGAATGCATACAGGAAACAGCCAAGCTCCCAGGAAATGAGGAGGGATGCATACAGGAAACAGCCAGGCTCCCAGGAAATGAGGAGGGATGCATACAGGAAAGAGCCAGGCTCCCAGGAAATGAGGAGGGTGCATACAGGAAACAGCCAGGCTCCCAGGAAATGAGGAGGGATGCATACAGGAAACAGCCAGGCTCCCAGGAAATGAGGAGGGATGTATACAGGAAACAGCCAGGCTTCTAGAAAATGAGGAGGGATGTATACAGGAAACAGCCAGGCTTCTAGAAAATGAGGAGGGATACATACAAGAAACAGCCAGGCTTCCATGTTTTTAGAATGTGAAGAGTAGAATAAGCCAATCCAACTGCCTGACCCTACTTTCTGTTCACACCTGCCATTGGAAAAGATTCCCCATATATTAGGTGGTAAGTCGGTTTCATCAATATATAATTTAACAGTTTGGACACCTTAATTTAGGAGTGTTAGAGCAACACAGACCATCATTGTAACTTTAACCCCCAACACTAAATTTAATCTACAGAATGAATCATATTCATAAAAAAGTGCAACCCACATGCCTCTATCTGAATATATACCACAATGGGAAATTTATGGGAGAGCACTAAAATGCTCGGGTGCTTGGTCCTTGAGTCAAGCAGGTCAGACGCTCTGAATGGGCTCGAGCACTAATATATATATATGAGTGCAAGCCAAAAATACATACTATATATAAGAATAAGGCTGCACATCAAACTTAGATAATGGTATAATGCCTCAAGCATATGGAAAAATATTGGAATATACAATGAAAAATGCTACTTGCTAATTTGAACATGTGAATAATGAATTGCATACCTGCTATGAATATTAGGAAAAAGGAAATATTTAGCAATCGCATTGATCAATGTAACTGAGCCCCAAGGCCTCGTCAAGGCAATTAAAAACTGCTATGGGTGGAGAGGGGTAACTAAGGACTTTCTTATATAGGAGATGGAAAAAACATGGCCGAAAGGGGCGGAGCTGTGTTCACATTCAGAAAAAAAACTACATATAACTGAATATTCAGTTATATGTAGTTTTTTTTCTGAATGTGAACACAGCTCCGCCCCTTTCGGCCATGTTTTTTCCATCTCCTATATAAGAAAGTCCTTAGTTACCCCTCTCCACCCACAGCAGTTTTTAATTGCAATGAGATGACACACAGTTAGGGTCACAGAGCTAGGGACCCCAATATAGAGATATACCTTGACGAGGTTTTGGGGCTCAGTTACATTGATCAATGCGATTGCTAAATATCTCCTTTTTCCTAATATTCATAGCAGGTATGCAATTCATTATTCACATGTTCAAATTAACAAGTAGCATTTTTCATTGTATATTCCAATATTTTTCCATATGCTTGAGGCATTATACCATTATCTAAGTTTGATGTGCAGCCTTATTCTTATATATAGCTCTGAATGGGCTCAACTCCAGTAACGAGTACAATGGAAGTCAGTGATTGGGCAGTTCGGCTCTCTGCCCACATTCAGCCAGCCATAAAGAGAGCATTTTCGGAAGGGTGAGGGTAGTTTTTTTTTTTCTTTACACACTACATCCAAAAACATTCTTTTTATCCCCGGTAGAGCCAGTCAGAGGCTGCAAATGACTCACACGGGTGCCGGCTCCCATCATTCCGTGAAGGGAGCCGGCTCTTTAAGTTCTTGTTTCATGGATGACACATCCGAGCACCCACAATACTCGACCGAGCACCGTGAGAACTCGAGCACACCGATGTTCGCTCATCATCAGAAATTACACATTCCTATGGACTGTCGGATGTGAATGTTTTCCTGCACATTTACTATGGTTTCCTTGGTATGATATTTCATGTATGTTGTCAGATCCTGATACCTGGGGTGATAGTTATTAGATTGTTGGAAACATGAAATGCACCAGAGTGTGGATGATAAGCTCCGCAGAACACGTGAATGAGGGGAAGCAGTAATTAAACCTGTTCTCACCTCTACTTGAATCTGATCTCTGCTTTCACCGACGTTTCTTTTCTTCTATGTGTCTTGCGTGTTGTATTTTGTGCTCTAGCAAACAAAACTTCATGTAGATCACTAAAATTTTCTGTAATAGCAGCAGATTTGGTTCTGTCTTGCAGACTGCGTCCTTGTATTGCTTCATCCACGTTGGATCATAGGAGTAAACAGACAGATTGCACACGCAGCAGCTTCAACTCCACAATTATTTCTCTGCTATTGTATCAAAGGTGAACTCTGAAATACATTATTTATTTTCAGGACTCTATATTTATTAATTTATCGGATACCGCATGGGTGGCTAGTACTATCCAGCTGTCGTACCCAACCTGTGTGTGTGATCTATCATTCAGGGCCATTCTGTTGCTTGCAGCAGTTCTCCGTCAGTGACATACTGTACAATCATTGCAGACAAAGCTGAAAAAGCAAAAGGAAGAGTTACTGGAAACAACTGGTAAAGAAGGATGTAAACACGCCACAATGTCAAATGTCAAGGGCAGATGGTTCCGGAAAATTCTTTTGATCACTGGAAATAAAAAAGTAAGTCACAAGTAAAGAAACACTTTGACTGCTGGATGTTTACAAACACTGTGCGACGCCACCGAAAGTTGAAAGATCCTCTGTGTTTAGATCACTACTACAATGGGAGCCCCAACCAGAAGGCCCATGACAGGGGGACATGTAACAAGTTTTTTTTATTTTAATTCTTCCAACATTAGGCACATCACTGAAAAAATCTACTGTGTTACTATTTAGCCTGCAACAGAGAGCGGGCTCTAGGTATGGTGGATCCTCTAAGCCCAAGGTCTCAGTGGGCACATGGTCCTTGGGTGTCGGTCCAGCAGTTTTACCCCCAAAACCATAGTGAAATTTCACTTTTTTCACTATTTCCCCACTTTTGCAATTTTTTTCCCATTTTCCAGTACACTATTGGTGTCACTCAAAAGTACAACTCGTCCCGCCAAAAAATAAGCCCCTACAGTCCCTCACACAGTATGATATCTCCACATTCCCTCACAAAGAATGGTGTCCCCACAGTTCCTCACACAGTATGATACCCCCCACAGTCCCTGACACAGAATGATGTCTATACAGTCCCTCACACAGAATGATGTCCCCACAGTCCCTCACACAGTATGATATCTGCACAGTCCCTCACACAGAATGGTATCCCAACAGTCCCTCACAGAGTATGATTTCCACACAGTCCCTCATTCAGCATGGTGCCCCCACAGTTTCTCACACAGAATATTACCACAGTTCCTCACACAGAATGGTGTCCCACAGTCCCTGACATAGTATGAAATCCTCACAATCCTTCCCACAGAATGATGTCCCTACTTTCCCTCACACAGTATGATGGCCTTCACAGTTCCGCCATACAGTATGATGACCTTTACTATCCCCCACAAATATATTATGTCTCCTATAGGCATGGGTAGCTTGTTCTGACAGATTCTCTTTTCATTAGGAGTCACCACAGCAAAACTCAGCTTTATTATACTATTACTACTTTAGACATTTAATCTTGTGCCTCCCATGAATGTCGCTATGCTTATCTATATTATGGAAGTGTAACCCCCATGCTCAAAATTCTTGGCTTCATAAAACGTCTTTAAGGCCTACCACAGTCCGTTTCTAGCCTAACCTTCACTACTTCTAATTTGAGCGATAACTAGTCACTAAGCAAAGGCTGACTATAACCATTAGATGGGTGTCTCTTCAAAACCATCCAATTCCCAAACAAATGCAGACTCAATAACATGGATGTGTTCTCTTAGGAAAGCGCTTAGCTCATCTAGAAGGATCTTCAGTCAGGAAGCTTCCAGTCCATACACATTAGACAGCGGACATACTACAGTCATGGCCAAAAGTTTTGAGAATGCTACAAATATTAATTTTTACAAAGTCTACTGCTTAAGGTTTTCTAATGGCAATTTGCATATACTACAGAATGTCATAAAGAGTGATCAGCTTAACAGCAATTACTTGCAAAGTCAATATTGGCTAAGAAAATGAACTTTAACCCCAAAACACATTTCAACATCATTGCATTCCTGCCTTAAAAGGAGCAGCTAACATTGTTTTAGTGATTGTTCCATTAACACAGGTGTGGGTGTTGATGATGACAGGGCTGGCGATCAATCAGTCATGATTAAGTAAGAATGACACCACTGGACACTTTAAAAGGAGGCTGGTGCTTGGTATCATTGTTTCTCTTCAGTTAACCATGGTTATCTCTAAAGAAACACGTGCAGCCATCACTGCTCTGCACAAAAATGGCCTAACAGGGAAGAGTATCACAGCTACAAAGATTGCACCTCAGTCAACAATCTATCGCATCATCAAGAACTTCAAGGAGAGAGCTTCCATTGTTGCCAAAAAGGCTCAAGGGCGCCCAAGAAGGACCAGCAAACGCCAGGACCGTATCGTAAAACTGTTTCAGCTGCGGGATCGGACTACCAGCAGTGCAGAGCTAGCTCAGCAATGGCAGCAGGCTGATATGAGTGCTTCTGCACGCACTGTGAGGCGGAGACTGCTTGAGCAAGGCCTGGTTTCAAGGAGGGCAGCAAAGAAGCCACTTCTCTCCAGAAAAAACATCAGGGACTGACTGATATTCTGCAAAAGGTACAGGGAGTGGACTGCTGAGGACTGGGGTAAAGTCATTTTCTCAGATGAATCCCCTTTTCGATTGTTTGGGACATCTGGAAAACAGCTTATTAGGAGAAGAAGAGGTGAGCGCTACCACCAGTCTTGTCTCATGCCAACTGTTAAGCATCCTGAAACTATTCATGTGTGGGGTTGCTTCTTAGCCAAGGGAATCAGCTCACTCACAGTCTTGCCTAAAAACACAGCCATGAATAAAGAATGGTACCAGAATGTCCTCCAAGAGCAACTTCTCCCAACTGTCCAAGAGCAGTTTGGCACCCAACAATGCCTTTTCCAGCATGATGGAGCACCTTGCCATAAGGCAAAGGTGATCACTAAATGGCTCATGGAACAAAACATAGAGATTTTGGGTTCATGGCCTGGAAACTCCCCAGATCTTAATCCCATTGAGAACTTGTGGGCAATCATCAAGAGACGGGTGGACAAACAAAAACCAACAAATTCTGGCAAAATGCAAGCATTGCTTATGCAAGAATGGACAGCTATCAGTCAGGATTTGATCCAGAAGTTGATTGAGAGCATGCCAGGGAGAATTGCAGAGGTCCTGAAGAAGAAGGGTCAACACTGCAAATATTGACTTGCTGCATTAACTCATTCTAACTGTCAATATAACCTTTTGGTACTCATAATATGATTGCAATTATATTTCTGTATGTGATGTAAACATCAGACAAACACAATTAAAAACCAAAGGGCAACAGATCATGTGAAAATATCATTTTGGTCTCATTCTCAAAACTTTTGGCCATGACTGTACATTTGTGCTCCTGTGGGTACATGAAATTTCCATAAAGGATTCAGTAGGTTTTCAGAGTAAAAAACGTAGACTCAATATCGCAGTTGTAACTGAAATAGAGTTAATGGTAACCTGTGTATGGGATGGGAATCAGTTCTACACATCACACATTTCACATTTGTAGCAACTTCTGTTTTCTGGGAAAAAATTCTGTCTGTACTTATGAGCAGGATCAGCACAAACTAATAAATCCCATAGAGACTTATTATGTGAGCACACATTAAAAAGGATCTTTCTTAGCGTCACCTTATGAATTAGTGTTATATCTAATGATATCCCAGCATATCGAGTTGACATTTACCACCCCAGATTAATTCTTGTAAAACCTAAATTCAAAATTACCCTCACTTCTATTGATCTTCTGATCTCTAACTTCTATTTTCTTGATTACAGATTTATGGTGGATATTAGGAGACAGAATACATTAAAAGTTTAAATGCTTTACATAGTTTTATACATTTATGACTTCCCCATAGATTACAACTGATTAATTGGCGTCGCAGTAGGAGGAAACATTGTGATGTATTTATTATCAAGCAGCCGGCAAAGGATAGGGATTGGCAAAAGTGGATAATACCTTTCATGCTCATTAGTAGAGTGGAGCAAAAAGCTTTGTAGGACCCTGGTCCAGTAAGTCAAATTGTTATTCCATGGCCATTGGACCAGAGCCACGTACACTATGAGAAAACATGCTCGACACTGCTCGTTACTTAATTGAACATAAGGGTAGAGCATTAGGATGTTCAATCAAGTAAAGAGCAGTGCCGAGTAGAGATGCGCAAACTCATGGAAGTCCAGTTCGGTGGATGCAGACGAAGTGACCCTCCACGGGTTCAGACTTGATATGATGGAAGTCATTGATTTGCAGCTTGGGTCCCTGCCCACATACATCCAGCCATAAGCAGAACACTTCCAGAGACAGGTGGGTGGGGTTTTTCCATTTTTTTTGTGGGGGGAGTTGCACACTACATCCAATCACCCCAAGTGTGAGCTGATCAAACTGTGTAAGTGTCTCACACTGGACTGAGAACCAAGTGAATCTGAGCACAGCGATGCTCGCGTGAGTGGTCAGCCTACGTAATGCACCCAAACTCTGTTTTATTTTTGTAAAGACCTTGTTCGACCTGAAAACCGAACACTGAATATCAGGTTCGCTCATCTCTAGTGCCGTGCACCGCATGGTGCTCGAGTGCTCAGGTTACAGTGGAGGACCTTCTTTCACTATTTGGAGCAGCACAGTCATGGAGTTTTCCCCAGCTCAGTATAGGGACTCCTCCTTCAGCTGGACTCTTAAGGCCGCTTTACACGCTGCGACATCGCTAGCGTTGTCACTAGCAATCACACCCACCCCCGTCGTGCGTGTGTCAAGGGCAAATCGCTGCCCGTGGCAAACAATATTGCTAGGACGCGTCAAACGGACTTACCTTCCTAGTGACGTCGCTGTGGGCAGCGAACAACCTCTTTTTTAAGGGGGCGGTTCGTGCGGCGTCACAGCGACGTCAATCAGCGGGCCACCAATAGAAGCGGAGGGGCAAAGAGCAGCCGCATTCACGCCACTCCCACCTCGTTGCCAGAGGACGCAGGAACGCCATTGTTCGTCGTTCCTGGGGTGTCACACGTAGTGATGTGTGCTGCCACAGGAACGACGAACAACCTGCGTCCAAAATGAGCAACGATATTTGGGAAATGAACAACTTGTCAACAATCAACAATTTTTGACGTTTTTCGGATCGTTAGCGGTTGCTCGTAGGAGTCACACGCAACGACGTCGCTAACGACGCCGGATGTGTGTCACGAATTATGTGACCCCAACGATATCTCATTAGCGATGTCATTGCGTATAAAGCAGCCTTTAGAGCTGGAGAACTCCCGGGTTTGTTCTCTCTGAATCTCTCGCAATCTATTACATCTATCTGCTCTGCTGCATTTGACTGTTTCTGTTACATCTGTCCATCTCTACTTTACTATATCTCATCGTTTCAGCACAACTACATTGGAGCACATTAACCTTTTAAGGATCAAAGAATTTTTTACCTTAAATTTTTACTCACCAGCTTCCATAACTTTTTCATTTTTCCATTGAAATAGATGAATGAAGGTTTGTTTTTTAGCATGACAAACTCCTGAGCCATCTGCTCACATACGATTTCTCAGGACATTAATTCACATCCTAAAGTGGGAAGCGTTTAAATATAAGCGAATGGATTACATGGGAATAAAACTTACTATGAATTTCACAAAACCTTTAGATATGAAAGAATTTTTTGTTTTGCAATTCATCTCACTTCAAGTCTTCACAATTCTGGCGGCGGACCAGCTACCATTTTCGTGGATTTTTTCAGGCAAGACAGGAGTAATAGATTAAAAAAAATTATTATGTGAACTTCACCATTCACTTAGGGGGGCTTTACACATTGCGACATCGCTACCAATATATCGTCGGGGTCATGTCGTTAGTGACGCACATCCGGCGCCGGTAGCGATATTGCAACGTGTAAATCCTAGGTGCGATGATGAATGAGCACAGAAGCGTACAATATCGCTGATCTGTGTACCGTTGTTCATTTCCATAATGTCGGGTAGACCGCAGGTACGATGTTGTTTGTCGTTCCTGCAGCTCCACACATCGAGGTGTGTAAACCCGCAGGAGTGACAAACATCTCCTTACCTGCGTCCCAACGGCAATGCGGAAGGGAGAAGGTGGGCAGGATGTTATGTCCTGCTCATCTCCAACCCCTCCGGTTCTATTGGCTGGCCAATTAGTGACGTTGCGCTGATGCCGAACGCACCTCCCCCTTGAAGGAGGGATAGTCCGGCAGTCACAGCGACGTCGCCGAGCAGGTATGTGCGTGTGAAGCTGCTGTAGCGATAATGTTCGCTACGGCAGCAATCACCACATATCGCATGTGCGACGGGGGCAGGTGCTATCGCACTGGACATCACTAGCAATTGCTAGCGATGTCGCAACGGGTAAAGCCCGCCTTACTCAATCATTGCAGCTAGCCACTCAATCCTCCATTGGCTTCCTCCCTCCACATCTGATCTTCTTCTATTTAGCCTACACTCTTTACCAGCGATTGAGGCACATTTGACTTCTATAGAATTAAATTGATTCAAATCAACCTTTTTGGATGAATTTGAGCAAATCTGCTAAATGAAAATGTTAGCAGATTCCCTCATATCTAAAGATCATCAATATATTAGCCTTTAATTAGTGTTGAGTGAGTAGTTAACTATTCATACTCGCTATGCTTTTAGTGAGTACTGTCTGTTACTCGCATATTTGTTACGAGTAGCAGGCGCAATGTACTGTAGGTCAATGGGAAATACTCGCTAAGTAGCGAGTAACCCAACAGCCGTACTTTTTGTGCGAGTAGCAAATAGTACGGTTTTCGGGTTACTCGCTACTTAGTGAGTATTTCCCATTGACTTACATTGCGCCCACTACTCATTACGAATATGCAAGTAGAGTAGCGGACAGTACCCGCTAACAGCATAGTGAGTATGAATAGTTAACTACTAGATAACTACTCCTCAACACTACCTTTAATTTCTGACATTTTCTGAAAAAATATAGATATACCAATGCCCTTTTATACAAGACTTAAAGAGGTTGGCCACTACTTTTTCATTGATGGCCTATCATTATGATAGGTCATCAATGTCTGATAGGTCGAGGTTCGACACCCTGCACTCCCACTTAGCTGTTCTTGGAGCCGCCGTCGGCAATCGGAAATGCTTATTTCCGCAGCTGCCCTGACACCTGATACCAGCCAAGGCTGGGTATTGCACATCCACATCCTATTCAAAACAATATAGGCAGATGTGTTGTACCCGGCCACAGCCACTATCATAAGATGGGGCAGATCTGAAACTTAGCATTTCTGGCTGCCTGCTGCCACCGCCAGCAATGAAATCAGCTGATTGGTGGAGGTGACAGGTGTTGGCCCAAGGCCAATCAGACAATGATGACCTATCCTAAGGGGTACTTTACATGTTGCGACATCACTAGCATCGGCTAGCGATGTCGAGCGTGATAGTACACACCCCTGTTGCACATGCGATATCTGGTGATCGCTGCCGTAGCGAACATTATCGCTACGGCAGCTTCACACACACATACCTGGTCGGCGACGTCGCGGTGACCTCCGAACAATCCTTCCCCTTCAAGGGGGAGGTGCGTTCGGCGTCACCGTGACGTCACCGCGACGTCACTATGCAGCCGGCCAATAGAAGCGGAGGGGCGGAGATGAGCGGGACATAACATCCCGCCCATCTCCTTCCTTTCGCATTGCCGGTGGAGGCAGGTAAGGAGATGTTTGTCGTTCCTGAGGTTTCACACACAGCGATGTGTGGTGCTGCAGGAACGACAAACAACATCGTATCTGCAGCTGGAGCGACATTATGAAAATGAACGACGTGACACAGATCAGCGATTTTTGACTGTTTTGCGCTCGTTCATCGTCGCTCCTAGGATTTACACATTGCGATGTCGCTACCGGCGCCGGATGTGTGTCACAACAACCGTGACCCCGACGATATATCGGTAGCGATGTCGCAACGTGTAAAGTACCCATAAGGATAGGCCATCAATGAAAAAGTAGTAGATAACCAATTTAATAATTTACTGTATATAAAATGCTTGTAGCTCACATAGTTATAGATTCACTTTCAAACAAAACCCGGTCATGTAGACAACACTGGAGGCATCTTAATTCCAGATTTAAGAATATGAACTCTTGATGGACATTTGCCAGTACATCTTGTAATTATTGTAATTTATTTTATTAATACTGTACAAAGGGGAATTATCTGGAATGTCAAACCCACCATGCCTGCTGTTCTTTATTGAAAGATTGGTATCATTTATATCTAGTGAATGCTTGCCGACACCAATACATTTCATTTTTATCTTCGAGATACCATTTATGTACATTAACATAGCACAAAGAAGCCTTACATATCTTTCAGTCTTAATTGCTGAAACCCAAGGCAGAGAATTAAAAAGTCTTATCTTGTTTTGTGGACTGTATTCAATCTTATAATCAGCTCAAAAACAACATTTACATGGCTAATAGGAAATGTCCTATAGAAGCCTTTGACAAGTTATTAAAAGGGACAGGGAGTAAACAAATGAGACTGAACAACCCAATTGTTTTGTACATTTCCTAACAAAGTATTTGAACATAAAATGTTATAATATTTTCCTACAGAAAGACAGAGAATATTTTATTTCAATGCAGATGCCAATTAGCTTAGCACAAACAGTACATGATAAGCACTTTGGGCCTGATTCATCAAAGATTTTCAGCCAGTATGCTGAGTAAAAAGCTTTGAAAATGCAAATTGTCTCTTCAGGGAGGGAGACGAACTCTAGCGCCACCTATTGGAGGTAGCAATCCTAAAAGTCAAAAGTGACCCTTTAACGAGCCTTTTCACATGATTTAGGATTTATGTCAGATTAGAACATCAATTTGCAGACACTGTGTTTCGGGGTGATTGCCCCTCATTAGTGCAGAGTATCAGATTTGTTCTGGCTGTATGAGCAGCTATAATGGGGTGTAAGGGGAAAACTTTTCTCCTTACGGTGACTGACAAATCAATCTGACCGCCAGTGAGGAGGCTTAGGGGCACTTTACACACTACGACATCGCAAGCCGATGCTGCGATGCCGCGCGTGATAGTCCCCGCCCCCATCGCAGCTGCGATATCATGGTGATAGCTGGCGTAGCGAACATTATCGCTACGCCAGCTTCACATGCACTCACCTGCCCTGCAACGTCGCTCTGGCCGGCGACCCGCCTCCTTATTAAGTGGGCGGGTTGTGCGGCATCATAGCAACGTCACACAGCAGGTGCCAATAGAAGCAGGGGGGCGGAGATGAGCGGGACGTAAACATCCTGCCCACCTCCTTCGTTCCGCATAGCCGGCCGGGACGCAGGTAGGAGATGTTCCTCGCTCCTGCGGCTTCACACACAGCGATGTGTGCAGCCGCAGGAACGAGGAAAAACATCGTAACATCTGTCATTCCCAATTCATGGAAATGACCGACGCTACACCGATGATACGATTACGACGCATTTGCGCTCATTAATCGTATCAAAAATGCTTTACACACTATGATGTCAACAGCGACGCCGGTTGTGTGTCACTTTCGATTTGACCCCACCGACATCGCACCTGCGATGTCGTAGTGTGCAAAGTGCCCCTTATTGCTGCAATGCTCCTCCATGAAGAGACAATTTGCATATATCCCAGAGGAGCATTGGTGCTATAAGTCTCTTCACTGGCAACCAGATTGGTTTGTCAGTCTCAGCAGGGAGAAATATTTTCCCCTTAGACCCCACTATAGCTTCTCATTCAGACAGAGCAGATCTTATACTTTGCACTGATGAGGGGCAATCATCCTGAAACACCCTGTCTGCAAATTGAAGTGCTGATCTGGCATAAATCCTGGTAAGGTGCACACGGGGGTATCAACAAGTCATCCGATGGTCCTAATTCATAAAGAGTCATACGCCTTTTCATGAATAAGAAGTGTATGACTCCAGCACATCTCATCGGAACTGGCATGAACAACACCGGTCTCGGTGAATCAGGCCCTTAGACTACATTGACATGGTCAAGTATGCAAAAAAACCTCCTGAAAGTTGGACAGTAGACTTCTGTGTGCATTTAATTTTTTTCTTAAGCCCATTACGTTAGAATTTATGTGTCTGAACTGCAAAGACAGGACAGAATAGGACATGTCAAGAATTTTTATGAGATGTCCATGAAAGGTGTTATCTGTAAATTTGTATCTTCACTGGCTTTTTTATATGGACATCATAGATATTGGAAAAATATTTGTGTGAATAAGTCCTTATGTTTTTAAATGTATCAATTAATAAAACAGCACAAATGAGCAAACACCATCTCTGCAGAACTGCTCTATTTAAATATCCTGCCACAGAGCTTATGCGATTTTGTTCATCCCATACTATATGAATGCAAATACACCTGTTCCCTTGGGGGCCAGGGTGGATCAAAGTTATACATACAGTTGAAACCAGAAGTTTACATACACTATCTAAAAATACACATCTGCATGTTTTTCTCACTATCTGACATGAAATCAGAATAAACCTTTCCTGTTTTAGGTCAATTAGGAACTAAAATATTTATATTTGCCAAATGCCAGAATAATGAGAGAGAATGTTTTAAGGCATTTACATTACTTTCTGCAAAGTCAAAAGTTTACGTACTGTATATTTCATTAGTATTTGGTACCATTGCCCTTAAACTGTATTACTTGGGTCAAATGTTTTTGATATCCTTACACAAGCTTCTCACAATAGTTGGTAGGAATTTGGGCCCATTCCTCCTGATAGATCTGGTGTAACTAAGCCATGTTTGTAGGTCGCCATGCTCGCATCTGCCTTTTCAGCTTTGCCCATATATTTTCAATAAGATTGAGATCAGGGTTTTGTGATGGTCACTCCAAAACATTGACTTTGTTATTCTTAAGCCACTTTGTAACCAGTTTGACAGTATGCTTCCGGTCATTATCCATTTGGAAGACTTGTTTCCACCCAAGCTTTAAGTTTCCTGGCTGATGTCTTGAGATGTTGCTTCAGTATTGCCCCATAATCTTCTTTCCTTATGATGCCAACTATTTTTTGAGGTGCACCAGACCCCCGTGTTTCACAGTTGGGAATTGTGTTCTTAGGCTTCAAAGCTTCTCCTTTTTTCCTCCAAACATAATGGTGGGCATTATGGCCAAACAGTTCAATTTTAGTTTTGTCAGACCTCAGGACATGTTTCAAAAAATTAAGGTCTTTTTTCCTGCGCGCATTTGCAAACATTAATCTGGCTTTTATATGTTTCTTTTGGAGTAAGGGCTTATTCCTGGTAAAGTAGTCCGTTCAGCCCATATTGATACAGTACTTGTTTCACTGTGGATAATGACACAATCTTACCAGCTGTTTTTGGGTTGATATGCACATGTCTGACCAAAGCATGTTCATCTCTACTACACAGAACCCGTCTCCTTCCTGAGAGGTATGATGGCTGGACATTCCCATCTTGTTTGTATTGGCGTCTTATTGTTTGTACAAATAAATGAGGCACTTTCAAGTATCTGGAAATTGCACTCAATGATGAACTAGACTTGTGAAGATCTACAATTCTCTTCCTGAGATCTTGGCTGATTTCTTTTGACTTTCCCATGATGCTACACAAAAAAGCAGTGTGTTTCAGGTGTGTATTAAAATACATCCACAGGTGTGTCTGTAATTAACTCAGATGTTGCCAATAAGCCTATCAGAAGCTTCTAAAGTCATGACATCATCATATTGGCTGTCCATAATTGTTTAAAGGCATAGCTCTCTTAGTGTATGTAAACTTTTCACTTTGAAGAATATGATAAAAATGCCTTAAAACATTCTCTCTCATTATTTTGGCATTTGGCAAATATAAATAATTTTAGTAATCCTAATTGACCTTAAATGGGAAAGGATTATTGTGATTTAATGTCAGATAGGGAGAAAAACACACATATGTTTCTTTTTAGATAGTGTGTGTAAACTAGAAATAAACACACCAGACAGATCAAGGATAAAGTTGTAAAGAGTAAAGCATGGTTAGGTTATAAAAAACTAGCCGAATCTCTGAACACCTCACTGACTACTGTTCAATCCATCATTCAAAAATGGAAGAAATATAGCACAACTACAAACCTAATAAAAAATGACTGTCCACCTAAACTGACATCCCAAGCAAAGAGAACACTAATTAGAGAAGCATCTAAGAGGCCCATGGTCACTCTGGAGGATCTACAACTTAAATAAGAAAAATAGTAGGTTTTTTTCAAAAATATAGCCTTTATGGAATAGTAGCAAAGTGTTAAAAAATAGGAATTACTACTTACCGGTAATGATGTTTCCAGGAGCCAACATGACAGCACGGTAGGAGTTGCTCCTTTGACCTTTACAGGGACAGGAAACGCAAGAGTTTAAAAGCCCCTCCCCATCCCCCTTTCCTCAGTGATTTTTCAAGTACCACACCAGGATGGGAGATAACACCATTTTAGTAATGCAGAACGTACAACACACGGTACATAATCAGACGGGAGGGAAATAAGCGTGCTGTCATGTTGGCTCCTGGAAACATCATTACCGGTAAGTAGTAATTCCTATTTTCCAGGACGCCACATGACAGCACGGTAGGAGAATGCCAAAGTAATCCCTATGAGGGGGGGACCACAGCCTGTAAAGCCCTTCTACTGAACAACATGTGCTGATCGTTGAGAAGGCCCAGTGTATAATGCTCACAAAACGTGTGGGGACCCAACCACGCTGTCGTACGACAAATCAGTTCCAAGGAACCCTCCGCCCTCTCCGCCCAAGAAGTGGACAGAGCCCTGGCGGAGTGGGCCCTAATGCGAGTTGAGAGGTCCCGACCCGCGGACTGGCAAATAGCTGAAATAGTGGACGTAACCCACCGAGACAGAGGTGTCTTAGACTCAGGCTTCCCTCGGTTCTTGCCCGCAAATTGCACCAAGAGGGCAGAATCTACGCGCCAGCTCTGGGCAGTCCCCAAAATGCCAGAATCGCACGTCCGACGACCAAAGAGGGAAGGTGCTTTTCATGTTGGGAAAGAGAATAAATGAGGGAGACAGCTTATACTACAGAGACCAGATATAGTGAGATATACCCGAATGGGTTAAATGAACATTCTGAACACCGCAACTATAGAATAGATGTTAAAGTCCTTAACAGCCTATCAAGGAATGAATAACCACAGCCCGATAGAATGACCACCGGCTAGATCAAGAATAACTTGTCGGAGCTTAATAAACCAGGTCAGCACTGTCATCAGCTCTCCTCGGTTCAAACGACTACCCCTGGTCACAGACCAGCCCACAGTACCACCAGAGTTTACATGCTGGCTCCAGAAGCCCAAGATGTCAATGCAGAACTACTGGACCTCGAGGAATGAGAAGGACCATCAGAAACCCAAGACATGAAGGGTTGGAGCCCGGAAGGCACGGCTACCGATATGAGCAAGCCAAGTACATCATCCGACCTCGTGAAGAAAGCATTGTCCCCAAGATGCAGATGCCAAGGACAGCGGGGTATGGAATCCGGATGTGATGAAAGCGTCCCAGAATGTAGGTGGCCAACCTCATAGATACACTGTATACAGTATATAGATTGGAATTTAAAGAATTGGTTGTCATACCCGTGGCTGCAAATACAGGAGCCCAGTGTTGCCCTGAGCAGGTGAAAAGAACCATTACCACCTGGGCAGACTACCCAACTAGAAATGCTACTGCTATCCTCCATTAGCATGCAATTACCACTATATCGGACACGAGCGTAAACATACCACACAGTCTTCCATAGTGACCAGGGAACATCTTCCAGAGGAGTGATAGTTCATTTGACAGTGGTGAGACCCTGGATTTTATCTTCGTGAGAGCAGTGAGCCTCTGAGGGAGACTATGGAGCTCCCTGCCACAAGATGTTGGAAAACCTCACAGGGTACGTACGAGATTCTGTATGTTGAACAATGGTCCAGAAACCCAGTCCAAAAGCCATTAAAGGACCCGTCACAGTAAACGGGGCTATTACCATGAGCGGCTGCATTCAGTTCTTTCCACCGTAGGACGAACTCGATAAACATTTCTCTTTAGCCATAATTTATAAATGAAAGACCAGAGCTAAGCAACCAAGCACCGCTGAATACTACGGATTAAAAGGGACTGTAGCTGAACTCAGATTCCAGTTCTGAAGCCATAATAAGGAGAAATACTAGGCCAACTCAAACATGGATGCCGATCATACTAAGCCAAGTGCAGTTCCAGAAGCGTGAGGCCCCTCTAACCAAAGCCGATGCTAGAGACCCAAGATGCGAAGTATGCAGCCCGAGGCGCAAGGGACGAGGCCACTGCAAGGCCCAAAGGCGCAGAGTCGCAAGGCCAAAGGCGCAGAGGCATAAGGCCCAAGGCGCAGAAGCGCAAGGCCCAAGGCGAAGAGGCGCAAGGCCCAAGGCGCAGAAGCGCAAGGCCCAAGGCGCAGAGGCGCAAGGCCCAAGGCGCAGAGGCGCAAGGCCCAAGGTGCAGAGGCGCAAGGCCCAAGGTGCAGAGGCGCAAGGCCCAAGGTGCAGAGGCGCAAGGCCAGACAAGGCACAATGCCAGAGGCACAATGTCAGAGGTACAAGGCATAATGCCAGAGGCACAAGGCGCAATGCCAGACACGCAAGGCCGGAAACATGAAGTGCAAGGCGCAAGCCCTGAGGCGCAAGGTACAATGCCAGAGGTGCAAGGCACAATGCCAGTGGCGCGATGCCAGAGGCGCACGGCTAGAGGCGCAAGGCCAGAGGCACAAGGCGCAATGCCAGAGGTGCAAGGCCAGAGGCCCAAGGCGCAATGCCAGAGGCGCAAGGCCAGAGGCCCAAGGCGCAATGCCAGAGGCGCAAGGCCAGAGGCGCAAGGCCAGAGGCACAAGGCGCAATGCCAGTGGCGCAAGGCCAGAGGCACAAGGCGCAATGCCATAGGCGCAAGGCCAGAGGCACAAGGCGCAATGCCAGATGCGCAAGGCCAGAAGCATGAGGCGTAATGCGCAAGCCCGGAGGCACAAGCCCGGAGGCACAAGGCACAATCCCAGAGGCACAAGGCGCAAGCCCAGAGGCACAAGGCACAAGCCCAGAGGCACAAGGCACAAGCCCAGAGGCACAAGCCTAGAGGCACAAGGCACAAGCCCCGAGGCACAAGGCACAAGCCCAGAGGCACAAGCCTAGAGGCACAAGGCACACGCCCAGAGGCACAAGGCATAAGCCCGGATGCACAAGCTTAGAGACACAAGGCACAAGCCCAGAGGCACAAGGCATAACCCAGATGCCCAAGCTTAGAGACACAAGGTACAAGCCCAGAGGCACAAGCCCAGAGACACAAGGCACAAGCCCAGAGACACAAGGTACAAGCCCAGAGGCACAGGCCTAGAGACACAAGGCAGAAGCCCAGAGGCACAAGTCTAGAGACACAAGACACAAGCCCAGAGGCACAAGCCTAGAGACACAAGGCACAAGCCCAGAGGCACAAGCCTAGAGACACAGGCACAAGCCTAGAGACACAAGGCACAAGCCCAGAAGCTCAAGCCTAGAGGCACAAGGCACAAGGCCAGAGGCACAAGCCTAGAGGCACAAGCCACAAGGCCAGAGGCACAAGCCTAGAGGCCCAAGCCACAAGCCCAGAGGCACAAGCACAAGTCCAGAGGCACAAGCCACAAACCCAGAGGCACAGGCCTAGAGGCACAAGGCCCAAGCCCGGAGGCCCAAGGCATAAGCCCAGAGGCCCAAGGCACAAGCCCAGAGGCCCAAGGCACAAGCCCAGAGGCCCAAGGCACAAGCCCAGAGGCCAAGAGCCAGTGAAGCCAAGCCATGAAGGGCAAGGCTGAGAAACAGTAAGACCAGAGACGTCAAGCAGTTAGGCCTTGACAGACCCAAGGTGCCAAGCCAACGTGTGGTCAGAGCTGTGTGGCGTGTGGGCCGAGGCCAAAGCCGTGAGGCGCGACACCGGAGCCCCAAGTTGTGAGGTACGAGCCAGGAGGCGCGAGGCCGGAGCCTGGAGTCATGAGGCGCGAGGCTGGAGCCAGGAGGCCGGAGCCAGGAGGCCGGAGCAGTGCGTGAGCCAGAGTCATCACGAGGCCATAACCCCGATGCGCGAGGCCAGAGTTGTGAGGCCCCATCAGAGTTACCCCTAAGAGTGTAATTCCCCTGTGAACTTCAGGATACACCTACTGCATGAGTGGTATCCTAAATGCCAATTAGTCACACCTGAACCAATTAACTCATCTTGAGGTGCAGCTGGAGGGCAAGTTCCAAATGCAAGATAATGGGTTAAAATCCACAATTTTCCCTCCTATAGAAGGAGTAAATCAGGCAGAATCCGGTCTGGTGATATAATAGTGGAATCAATGTGTTATTAAACCACAACAGGAGGATCCACACAAGGGTCTATCAACAGGTAATTCTGAACTTAAACATGAGGTCTGCTGATTCCAGCAAAACATGAGGCAGCAACCTCACCATGCAGCATTCCAAGGCCAAATTTCTAATTTTAGTGCAGGACTCTGACAGAGGTGAATGACAGACTGCACCCTTTTTTATTCTGGCCGACTTCCTTCGAACTTTTTTAGGGATAGTGTGTGGAAGAATCCTAAAAGGAAGGGGAGACCTTCGTATCATAGCCCTCATGTCTGTCAGCAGGCAAGTTTGTTCACTGGAGACTAAGTCTGCTATGCAAGGATCACATAGCTGTTTCGTGCAGGACTCTGACAGTTGTAAATGGCAGACTGCACATTTTTTTGTCCAGACAACTTTCCTCTGGGCTTTCCTAGGAATAGTGCTGGTGCGCGTGGCAGACTCCTAAAAATGAAGGGGGAGACTGAATCAGTGACCACCCCTAGCATCCCTGGTCCTAACCCAGGTACGCCTGCACTCACATGACCCTGGGATTCTGCCGGGGCTCCAGCATCTGACCGATCATCCTCCATGACAGGTGGAATACAGAGAATACAGAGCCGTCCCCCGGTACCCCGGATTTATTACCTGGTTCTGCGACGTCAGGGTCCATTCCCGCCTTCAGTGCTCTGTTCCGGAACACCTGCTGCCTCCCAGGTTACCGCCAAGTTCCGAACCCGGAAATGCGGTGATCTCCGCACGGCGCATGCGTCAGCGTGCGAGTCATGCTGGAACGCAAGGCCTGCGCAGACCCGGAAGTGCCCCATGGCCGGCAGCAACAGCGGTCTGCCGAGAGCCCTCACCTGAGGGAAGCGGCATGGATACCGGGAGATCTCGCTCCACCGGTCGGCTGAGGGACCTCTGCAACAGAAGTGTCGGCCAGGGGCTGCTTGACCGGCAGGAAGGAGAGAGCAAGCCCCCCCGATCCGCCTGGACCCCATACCTCCGACGGTAAGACTTGCGTCCGTCCTGTACAGGGACAGGAAAAACACTGAGGAAAGGGGGATGGGGAGGGGCTTTTAAACTCTTGCGTTTCCTGTCCCTGTAAAGGTCAAAGGAGCAACTCCTACCGTGCTGTCATGTGGCGTCCTGGAAATAAAGCCTTTTTGAAAGCAAGAAATAAGAAGTCCAGTTTAATGAGTATTGTTTCTTAATGAACACTGTATAGTTGTCAGTTTCCACCAGTCCTGGTTTTCTTCGAGTCCGCCCAGCTCTAGTTACAACTAGAGATGAGTGAGCCTCTGAAGGCTCGAGTTCGGTTTGGTTCGTCGAACGGAGGAGGCCCCGTTTGAGTTCGGTTCGACAAACCGTTCGACGAACCTCTCGAACGTCATTGAAAACAATGGGAGGCAAACACAAACAGATAAAAACACATTATACATGTACACATACAGTTAACAAACATTGCCATAACACTTACAGGTCCCCGCGACGCGTCCTGCACTCTGTCTCCTGCCGCTTTTCCTTCCGATAATCGCTGCGTCCTCCCGGTAACCAGCACTGATGATAGGACCTATCGTGACGTCAAAATAGCATGTGACCAGTCACACCGTCTATTACCTCATTGGCTACAGACTGGTCACATGGCTATGACGTCATGCTAGGTCCTGTCAGTGCATCTCTCCGGTATGCGGTGCTCGTTTGAGCATGTCCGTGTACCGGCGAAATGCTCTGGTACATGGTCGACTCCCCGTCCACGCATGTGGGCGCTTTTTACAGAGTCAGCCACATGCAATGACTAGCTGTCACAGCCAGTAAATAGCGGCATCGGGAATCACGTGATTGGAGCACCGTTGCTATGGTAACCCGTCTGTCAGTGGTGACGTCACCGCTTACAGCACTCAACTTCTCTTCACTCACTGAGTGATTAGACTGCATGGGAGCAGCAGCGTTCTTCCTCCGTTGCAGTGCTGTCTGATGTAGCAGAGCTGCATGGGTTGAAGGAGAAAGAAGACAGAAGACCATGAATCATGGAGGGGTGAGAGGGAGTAATACACATGGAGTCTCTAAGTGTGTCTGTGTATTTATTTCTATTAAAGTATTTTTTCTCTGTGTGGTGTCTTTTTTTTAACCCTTTATTGGAGATTCTTAATGGCTGGGTCAAACTTGCCTGACATTAAGAATCTCTGGCTTAATACTAGCTAGTAAAACAAAGCTAGTATTAACTCATTATTACCCAGCAAGCCACCCAGCTTCATGGCTGCTGGAAGAGAGTTGGATACAGTGCCAGATGATGGTGCTTCTATGAAAGCACCATTTTCTGGGGCGGCTGCGGACTGCAATTTGCAGCAGAGGGGCCCAGAATTCTTGGGCTAACCTGCGGATTCCAATCCCCAGCTGCCTAGTTGTACCTGGCTGAACACATAAATGGGGTGAAGCCCACATCGTTTTTTTTTTTTTTTTAATTATTTCATGAAATTCATGAAATAATTAAAAAAAGGGCATCCCTATATTTTTAGTTCCCAGACGGGTACAAATAGGCAGCTGGGGGTTGGGGGCAGCCCGTACCTGCCTGCTGTACCTGGCTAGCATACAAAAATGTGGCGAAGCCCACGTCATTTTTTTTTTTGTAGTTTTTTGGCAAAAAAAAATGATTCCCTGGATTTTCCATTGCCAGTGAAGGTAACACCAAGCAGTGGGGGTTAGCAGCCAGTAGCTGCTTGGATTACCCTCAGCTAGCAATACAAAAAATGCAGCGGGAGCCCATATATATTTTTTTTAATTATTTATTTAAATAACTAAAAAAAAAAAATGGGCTTCCCTGTATTTTGATTGCCTGACATCACAGTGCTGTAAAAAGAAATCATTAAAAAAAATGATGTAGCACTCCGCGGAATTTTTGATTCTCAGCGCAGATAAAGCAGACAGCTACGGGTTGCCACCCCCATCTGCCTGGCGTTACCTTGGCTGGCAATCAAAATACAGGGAAGCCCATTATTTTTTTTTATTTAAAAAAATAGTTAAAAAAAAAGATGACTTGGGGTCCCCGCATTTTTGATAGCCAACTAGGGTAAAGCAGACGGCTGTAGTCTGAAAACCACAGCTGGCAGCTTTACCGTGGTTGGTGATCCAATGTGGAGGTCACCCCAGGGTCTTTTTTTATAATTAGTTTATAAATGATAATAATTACAAAAAAAGTAGGGTCCCCCCCAAATTGGATCACCAGCGAACAGCTGTGGTCTGGTATTCTCAGGGTGGGAAGGTCCATAGTTATTGGCTCTTCACAGCCTAAAAATAGCAGGCTGCAGGCGCCCCAGAAGTGGTGCATCCACTAGATGTGCCAATCCTGGTGCTTCACCCCAGCTCATCCCGTGCCCTGGTGCAGGGGCAAACGGGGTAATAAATGGGGTTGATACTAGCTGTAAGGTCACCTGACATCAAGCCTAGCAGTTTGTGATGTTATGGCGTCTATCAGATACCCGACATCACAAACTGTCAGTACTAACATAAAAAATAGACAAAAAAAAATGTATTTGAAAAAACACTCCCCAAAACATTCCCTCTTTCACCAATTTATTGTAAGGAAAAAAATAAGGGGGTCCCATGACGACTCTGGACCGTCTAGAACAGGGTCTCAAACTCGGCTGGGTGTATGGGCCGCACAGATGAAAAAAATAATTTGAGGGGCCGCATTCTTTGCAGGACAAAGTGACATTTTTATTGGTACCATATAATTATTTTTTACACACCTTTGGATCACTGATTTTGAGCATTTTTTCACTTGTTTATTATAGCAAACGTGCACATTCTTTGTTTAAATATAATTTTTTTTTTCTTTACATTTTATTCCTTTCTTGTAACTAAAGGGTACTTTACACGCTGCGACATTGCTACCGATATATCGTTGGGGTCACGTCGTTAGTGACGCACATCCGGCGCCGGTAGCGATATCGCAGCGTGTGACAGCAAGGAGCGACGATCAACGATCAAAAAATCTTTCAAAAACGGTGATCGTTGACACGTCGCTCCTTTCCTTAATATCGCTGCTGCCACAGGTACGATGTTATTCGTCGCTCCTGTGGCACCACACATCGTTGTGTGTGACACCGCAGGAGCGACGAACATCTCCTTACCACCGTCCACCGGAAATGCAGAAGGAAGGAGGTGGGTGGGATGTTACGTCCCGCTCATCTCCGCCCCTCCGCTTCTATTGGGCGGCCGCTTAGTGACGTTGCAGTAACGTCGCTATGACACCGAACGCACCTCCCCCTTGAGGGAGGGATTGTTCGGTGGTCACAGCGAAGTCGCTGACAAGGTATGTGCATGTGACAGTGCCGTAGCGATAAAGTTCGCTACGGCAGCGATCACCACATATCGTTATAACGACGGGGGCGGGTGCTATCGCACGCGACATCGCTAGTAATCGCTAGCGATGTCGCAGCGTGTAAAGTACCCTTAAGTCTAACAATTAGCACTATATAGAAATTTTGACCAACATATTTTAGTAATGTTCCCCATCTTGTTGTAATGTGCCCATCCTTGTCCCCTTGTAGTAATGTGCCCCATCCTAGTCCCCATCCTACAGTAATGTGCTCATCCTTGTACCCATCCTAAAGTAATGTTTCCTATCCTTGTCCCTATCTTGTAGTAATGTGCCTCATCCTTGTCCCCATGTTATAGTAATGTGCCCATCTTTATCCCCATCCTATAGTAATGTCCCGAGCCTTGTTTCCATCTTATCATAATGTGGCCATCCTGTACTAATGTGTTCATCCTGGACCCGATCCTTGTCCCCTTGTAGCAATGTCCCCATCCTATAGTACTGTCGCATCCTATAGTAATATCCCCATTCTATAGTCATGTGCCCACCTTGTCCCCATCCTATAGTAATGTCCGCAGCCTTATCCCTATTCTATAGTAATGTTTCCCATCCTTGTCCCCTTGTAGTAATGTCCCTATCCTGTAGTAATGTCCCCATCCTATAGTAATGTGCCCACCTTGTCCCCATCCTATAGTAATGTCCACAGCCTTGTCCCCATTTTATAGTAATAATGTCCCCATCCAATAGTATTGTGCCCATCCTTGTAATGTCCCCATCCTATAGTAATGTCATAAATCCTATAGTATTGTCCCCATCCTTATCCCCATCCCATAGTAATGTGCGCACTCCTATAGTATTGTCCCCATCCTGTAGTAATGGAGGGGGGAGGGCAGAAAGGGGGCAGTGGCTGTAACTTACCGATCACTCTCCTCCGCTTCCACAGACGCCGGAGTACAGGTGAGGGAGCGGTCTCTAGCCCCAGATCCACAGTGATTGGAGAAATCTGTCACAAGGCAGGTCTCTCCAATCAGAGCTGGGGGCGGGTGATTTCAATGTTTCAGCCATTTTCAACATTACAGTGGCTGTAATTGGCTGAGCGGCATTTGTCAGCCAATCACAGCCTCCGTAGGTCCGGGGAGGAGACACCACCCCTCCTGAGGTCAGGCAGAGGTCCCCTCCTCCCCAATCTAAGGTACTTGCAAAGCGATCGCAGCCACCGGGGACACGATTTCACAATGACGCACTGGGTACGTCATGGGTCCTTAAGTACCAGGGAGCCATGACGTACCCAGTACGTCATAGGTCACTAAGGGGTTAAGCCGTCCTTCACATACACACACAAAATTAAACCACCATTCTTCTCACCTGTCCCGCGTTCCCTCCGTGGCCTCACCTCTGCTTCGTGCAGCCCCCATGTCCGTGCCCCCGGTGACTATCGCAGCAGGTGCAGGGGCCGCAGCCCCTCAGCGATGTATGTCAGATGATTGTATTGCCGGCGCGAGAGCGCAGCGCTGGCAATACATTTATCTGACATAAAGCGCAGACAGTGGCTGCGGCCCCTACACCTGCTGCTATAGTAAACAGGGGCACGGGCATGGGGGCCACACGAAGCCACCTGAGGGGCCGCGTGTTTGAGATCCCTGGTCTAGAATATGGGGGGACGTATCCCCCATTTTCTAGGAGTGCAGACCCTCCATGTGAGGAGTGTGGGTGCAATGAATCTGCACCCACTCTCCCCGGGTCCACAGCAGCAGAGTCCATGTCGTAACTGTTGCTACCAAAGCTGCAATGCCCTGCTCATGAGGTAAGGGCATGCCTAATCAGGAGAACTATTCTACATTTCCAAATATTGGTATTTGCTGATATTATTGCTATTCCACCTACTATATATTGGGGATAGGATCTTGGAGATGGAATACCCCTTTAAGTCCAGTTATCCAGCTGAATGAATACTAAACAACAGAGCTCGCTATTTAGACATGTTTTCTTGTGGCACATAACGGACTCTCATGTTTGGTAGTCGTTCAGCAGGGCAACTATAAAATCAAATACCTCCATTTGGAAATGTAGTATAGCTCTCCTGATCAACTATGTTCCTTACCTCATGAGCAGGGCATTGCAGTAGCTTACAGATGCATGGTTACCGCCACTCACTGTGACTGAAGACAGGAAGCTGAGCTGACAGCCACTCTGTGCATGCGGCAGCATCTATTGTGAAAGAGGGGGCCGCGGGGGATCAACGCTGCACAGGTACTGTGGGACACCGGGGAACACAGGTGGGGTTATAGGGGGTGACCTGGCAGGGCCTGGGGAGGAGTTTTCTGTTGCATGTGTCATGGCACCTGTGACAGAAATCAGAGGAGTAGGGTGAATGCGGCTGGCGGGCTGCTGTGCGTGCGGCCATCTTGGATTTCCGGGAGAGGGTCGGGGGGGGGGCACTTTGGCGGCACCGGGGGATTGGAGGGGACCGGGGAGGAGATTTATCTCCCATCTCACATGTTTGTTCATGCCAGATGGGAGATAAATAATTTGTTACCGGCGCTGTCATCTACTGTAACGTGATCATCGGTATACGGTGTATACCGGTGATCACGTGAGCGGGGACCGGAAAAACCGGCCTGAATCATGATCTCCAGGGTCTCAGCTACCCTCAGCTACCCCCTGAAACCCCAGAGATTTTCTGACGCTGGGGGGCGCTATTCACTTATTTCTGCCTGCTGTTTATAAACGGCAAAGCAGAAAAAGGCTACATTCATACGACCGATCCGTTTTTGCGGTCCCCAAAAAACGATCGTTTTTTTTCACGGATGCATCCGTGTGGCATCCGTTTCCGTTCCGTATACGGTCCGTATGTCATCCGTGTACCTTCCATTTTTTTGCGTACTGCAAAAAAACTGGAGGGAAAATACACAAATTTACCCAGGATCCATATCTTCAACCAACATGAGGCGGTCACATGTTCACTCCAGTGCCTTTTTCTACTGCTTTTCACAGTGTAGAGCGCTCTGGTGATTTTCTTGTGCTTGTACACTTCATATCAGTCTTTTCTGTCATGAAAATGGCAGAAAGACACATAATGTCCCACTCTCCTGCATTTTGTAATTTTGCACCCTTTGGTGCCTTTCATGTGGCACTACGGCATGCTTAGCCTTGTATTTAGCAAAAAAATAAATACATTTTAAAAAAAAATGACGTGGGGTTCCCCCTATTTTTGATAGCCAGCTAGGGTGAAGCAGACAGTGGCAGCCTGCAGACCACAGCTGGCAGCTTCACCTTGGCTGGAAATCCAAAACTGAGGGCACCCCACTCTGTTATTTTAAATTAAATAAATAATTAAAAAAAACAAAACACGTGGGGGTCCCCCCAAAATTGGATCACCAGCCAAGGTAAAGCAGACAGCTGGGGTCTGATATTCTCAGACTAGGGAGGTCCATGGTTTTTGGACTCTCCACAGCCTAACAAAAGCAGGCCGTAGCCGCCCCAGAAGTGGCGCATCCATTAGATGCGCCAATCCTGGTGCTTCACTCCAGCTCATCCCATTGCCCTGGTGCGGTGGCAAACGGGGTAATATATGGGGCTAATACCAGATGTGTAATGTCACCTGGCATCAAGCCCTGGGGTTTGTGATGTCAGGCGTCTATCAGATACCCGATATCACCAACCCAGTCAGTAATAAAAAAAATAGACAACAAACACATTTTTATTTGAAAAAACAGTCCCCAAAACATTCCCTCTTTCCCCAATTTATTAGAAACAAAAACAAATCCAGGTCTGGTGTAATCCAAGGGGTTCCAATGATGATCCATACCATAGTCAATGTCGCAGTCAATGAAGAACAGAATGTTCCCCATTGGCTGGGAGAGCAATGCAGTGACCTGAACTAACATCAATAGGTCAGCCCAGGTCCCTGCAGGGCATGACAAGTGCTGCTGTCTGGAGGATAGCGAGGTACATTACCTGCAGTGATCACTGCACTCCTGATAGCAGAGCTGTCACTGAGTTCAATGACCGCCGCCTTCACAACCAAGTATCGCGGGAGCCTGTGACGTCACCGCTAGTGACAGTCTTGGGCCGGCAGCTAGAGGAGATGTGACAAGCGGCGGCCATGGAGGACAGTGACAGTGCTGACGTCGGGAGGGCAGGATTTCATCACCGCAGGTAAGGAACTTCACTAACCTCCTGACGGCAGCACTTGTCATCCCCGCGGCTGCTGTCACTGCAGTGTGGGCAGCTGCAGACACCGTACAGTGTGGGCAGCTGCAGACACTGCTGAGCAGGCTGCCGTGGGGCTGGAGTTGGGGTTGGAGCTGGAGCGGAACACAGACTGCAGCGCATCCGACGGAAGTCACACGGAAGTGCTTCTGTGTGGCTTTCGGGGATTTTTGCACACGTATCCAGGGTAAACATCGGGTTACTAAGCAAAACGCTTTGCTTGGATACCCGATATTTACCCTGGTTAGCAGCTTACCGAAGGCTGCCAGCGATGGCTCCCTGCACACCTAGCTGTAAAAAGCCATGCTTTTGGTGCTCTATCCAATCTCGAACGTTACTCGAACTGTCGATCTTTTCGCAAAAGGCTCGAGTTCGTCGAACGTCTCGACCACCCCCCAAAAGTACTCGAACATGAAATTGGTGAACCTCGAGCCTCGAACATCGCTCATCTCTAGTTACAACCACAAAGCTCTGCTACACCACACTATTCTGCTACCAAGGTGCTTCCTGACAGATCTAGCTCTACAGTAATTGCTGAGCTCTGCTACTTCATTCTACACTGTTGCATTAAAGAGGTGGTTCACTACTCTGCAATAGTGGCCTCATCCCTGTAAAACTGATAGGGAAGGCTTTTTCTAAATACCTTTTTCAGCCAATTCTGCCTCTGAGCAGCGCTATTGCGGTCTGCTCATCCCCATGAAGTGACACCCGGGCTCCGTGACCTCTGAGATCCGGTGATGTCACATCAACTTTGAGTTAACCCAACATCACCGCAGCCAATCTCAGTCTTCCTGAGTGACTGGGCTGTGGGCAGAATTTCACTGCTTGTCACAGCCCAGCATCGTTTCTGTTTACAGCGCTCTGCAGCAAAGGAGAGTGAGATACTGAGTTGTGACGCTGGGCTGTGATGAGCGGTGAAACGCCGTCCACAGCCCAGTGACTCACTGAGACTGGGGCCTAGCTTGAAGATATCAGGTCAACTGGAAATTAACGTGACATCACCAGATCTTAGAGGTCATGGAGACCGTGGATCATATCATGGGAATGAGCAGGCTGCAATAGAGCCGCTCAAAGGCAGAATTGGCTGAACACGGTATTTGACAAAAGCCTTCCTTATCAGTTTTAAAAGGATGTGGCCACTATTTCAGAATAGTGAACCACCCCTTTAAAGTGGCTCTTGACATATCTGGCTCTGCTGTGTACACCTTGATTTGCTGCACTAATGAACCTATTGATTCCCTCTCCACTGCATTTATGAAATTTAAGCGGGCTTTACACACTGCGATCTCGCTAGCGAGATCGCAAGCGATCGTACCCGCCCCCGTCGGTTGTGCGAGACGGGCAAATTGCTGCCCGTCGCACACAACCTCGCTTACCCCGTCACATGGACGTACCTGTCCTGCGACGTTGCTCTGAGCGGCGATCCGCCTTCTTTCTAAGGGGGGCGGTTCATGCGGCATCACAGCGATGTCACACGGCAGCCGCCCAATAGAAGCGGAGGGGCGGAGATGAGCGAAACATAAACATCCCGCCCACCTCCTTCCTTCTGCATTGGCGTTGAAGGCAGGTAAGGAGATGTTCCTCTCTCCTGCGGTGTCACACATAGCGATGTGTGCTGCCGCAGGAACGAGGACCAATCTCGCTAATTAGAAGAGAACGATTTTTTGTTTTAGGATGACCTCTCCGCGGCAAACGATTTTGGCCGCTTTTGCGATCGTTTTAGGTCGCACATAAGTGTCACACACTGCGATGTCATTAATGATGCGGATGTGCGTCACAAACAACTCGACCGCGACTATAAATCTTTAACGATATCGTAACGTGTAAAGCCCGTTATATTCTATAGACTTAATGACATCCTCAGCACAGTTACATTGCTGCATCTACTCTAGGTCACTGGAGCCCCAGTCTACCTGCTTCTCTTGTCATGATTTCTTTGGTTGTACCATTTTCACCTTTCAGAAAATCTGTGTCTTAAATAATACAAAAGTAAAAAAATGAGAGAACAAACCAGCTGTACCCATCAAACAAGGTCATATTGGGGTGCAGTACATAGAACTTCAGAATGGCTCCTGGTCAATCTAACACTCCAAGGAAAAATAGATTCTTTCCAGCAACTGCAGTTAAAATAAAATATACCTTTTATTCCATCATTAAAATTATATATAAAAACAAGGAAGACATAGACCCGACACGTCTACGCGTTTCAGGCTACAACACCCTTAAATAATACATTTCATCGTGTGTCGAATATAATGATTCTTTTAGCCTGTTTTGAAATAATCACACATTATTCTGTCTAAACAAGACATTTTTATGATTGAGCCTATTACTCACACAGGGACAAAGAAACCAGGTGAGATGACAACAACATTTCCCTATACAGACTAGGAGTACCCTAAACACTGGCTTTCAGAGGAATATCATAATGACAGGCATGGGGATCATCAGTAGACTCCCAGCTTTCATGGCAACCCATTGTTCCTCCACGACCACATCACAGGCTCGCCGGTGGCAGGATGTGCCCCACTGCCGGCGCATGTTAATTGCTGTTGTCGGAGACTGATAGTGGCATTTACCAGATGAACAACTGCAGGCCGAGCTCAGCTCCACCAGGCTGTTAAAGACCTATAATGTTTGATGAAATCAGCATGTGAGTCCGCATAAAATTCAGGAACACGACCTTTGATGTGACAGTGGTTTAATGGCCAACGTCTACACATGTAATCTACACATAGGTCTCAACACCCTTGACTGAGTGTAGAGATACAAGAAGATTCTGCAATTTAATGGGTGCTGGGACCCTCAACAAATGGTTGTCTAGAATTCCAATATCTGATATAGGTGGACCTATCCTAACACTAGATCTTCAATATTATGGTTCCGTTATCATACAACTTGAATCAAGTATTATGTTTGATGGTGTCTTAGGGACAATTCCACGCTTTGATAAAGAGTCCTATGATTGGGTGAGATGTACTTTCTTTATACTCTTCTTGTAAAATCTATTCTGTAGGTTCTAAAAAAATATACTTTTCAATGTAATACCTCTTTATTGTTCATGTTTCCATAGTAACAACTAAACTGTTATCTTAATTCCATGACTATTACGATTACTATTAGTTATAAATTCTCTAACAATATCCTAAACGACAAAGCCCCATTGTGATAGCAAAACTATATTCCCTGCATCCGGGTAACCACTCTGTATTTGGAACAAAAGCAAAATACTATTTAATTTACAGTCTCTTGTTATATTGTAATTACCTAAGTCAGCTCACATCAGTTACACTGTAATCAAATGTTCCTTCTTCTGCGAAAAATGCATTCCAATTGCATAAGCAACAGTATAATTGGGCATCTTTGTAATAAACAAGAAGGGCTGGATCATATTTATCTTCTAGAAGGATGGAATATTTAACACTTGTGGATGTCTTATTTTGTTTCAGATGAATCCAAGGATGTGCTATTATTTTCAATCATTAGGGCCCATTTATAGGTAATTATTAAGAAGCATAATGGGGTAACATTAAATATAGAAAAGTTTTTCAAGAAAGTTTTCATTCTTAGTAAAGTAATAAAAAAGAAACTCTAAAAATTAAAACTATCATCAGAAAATTACTTAAAGTTTATATATCTCTTTTTGTGTAAAATTATTATTTTTTATATTATTTTATTTTTATGTTATTATTATTATTATTATTATTGTTGTTGTTACTTTTATTATTATTATTTATTAATTTATTTTTTTGCATTTTTTTTTCTGTATATCATAAATTAATCTGTGTTAAAAAAAATCTTGTAATTTTCACATTGTCCACTGGAATTTTTATACATTTTAAAATCATGATGTTTCAGGAAACAATATATGTACATGGTTACATGGTTACAATTGTCAGACCCTGCTCCTATCTTTTGTGTAGAACCATCATTGCACCAGTGCAAAAGATCATTGTGAAGGGGGGGAAGAATGTTCAGTTGTGATATCAATATAGTGCTTGGTGAATACTGTGTTCTTAATGATAAATAGAGGTGTTAAAGGGAGCCTGTCAGGTGCAATATGCACTCAGACCCACCAGCAGTTCTGGGTGTAGAATGCTAATCCCTGCCTAACTGTCCCTGCAGCTAGTAGCATATAGAAAGAGATATGTAGAAAAAGTATTTCTAAAGATCCTTTATGATATGCTAATAAGCACAGGGACTAGTCCCGAGGGTGTTGGTTCCTGCGTACATTCTGCCCTCTATGCATGCTAACATACCCCTCTATTAACCTACCTAAACCCTTCTATATGTGGTTCTGCCATAACTCTAAAGTAGCTTGCTCACTTACTTTTGATTATATTGGCCTCAGCTCTACAGTTCAACCTTTTCTTATCTTTGACTCTGCAAAAATGCTTATTGTTGCTGTTATTTATTCTCATTTGGACTATTGCAACTCTTTATTACTCGATCTCCCTCTTACTAAACTGTTCCCTCACCAATATATCTAGAAAGCAGCAGCAAGTATTTCTGTCCAGCCACTACACCAATGCCTCCACTCTGCTCCAGGTATTGCACTGGTTGCTCATCTGCTACAAAGTACAATTTAAACTTAATACTCTCACTCACAAATTTTTGGTAAATAATAGAAGAGTGTATCCACAAGTAAAAGAGAACAGCTCTGTTATTCTAGTACAGATAATATGGACTTGGGACTCATTGACTGGGAAAAGCGTTAGCTTTTGTACACATTTTGGTAACATTTTTTGCAGAGAGGGAGATTGTATAAGAGTGGCTTTATTATCTGGGTTTTTCCATGTTTTCATGGAATGTGTATCACTTTTTATGAGTTTGTTTAAGTGTTTGTCCACTACTGGGACAAGGTCTTCTCAATAAGAGTGTTTTCCTCCAGTAAATAACAACACTTACACTCACTTCCATTCCATCGGTGTCGGCATTCACTATCTTGGAGGCTCACGTAATATTGTTGTGTTATGCAAGTAGAGATGAGCAAACCCATAGAAGTTCGGTTTGGCATGTGCAGCAGAACCATGCCTCCACTATTTCTGACTTGGCCTAACTCCCAATGGAAATCATTGATTGGCAGTTCTGGTCTCCGCCTACATGCAGCCAGCCAAAAACAGAACACTTCTGGGGAGTGTGGGTGGGGTTTTTCCATTTTTTGCGGGGAAAGGGTTGCACACTACATCTGATCACACTGTTGTTACCTCCAGTGCAAGCTGTTCAAACACTGCAAGCGGCACGTACTGGGCTGTGCACCGAGTTTACCCGAGAACAGCATTGCTCGCACGAGTGGTCATCATACGTAAAGCACAAAAAGTCCGAACATGAACTTTGTTTTTTTTTTTTTAAAAAACGATGTTCGGCCCGAAAAACTGAACATCGGATTCACTGAACTCTATATGCAAGCCCCCCTGCACCCAATCGAAAAATCTCTTTAACTTAAACCTCTTTAACTGCATGGGCAAGTTTTGCAATGTATGACTTTCTTAAGGTACCGTTGCTCCAGCGATCCCACCAACAACCTGACCTGGCAGGGATCGCTGGAGCGTCGCTACACGAGTTGCTGGTGAGCTGTCAAACAGGCAGATCTCACCAGCAACCAGTGACCAGCCCCCAGCCAGCAGCGACGTGTGGAAGCAATGCTGCGCTTGATAACTAAAGTAAATATCGGGTAACCAAGGAAAGGGCTTCTTGGTTACCTGATATTTACATTGGTTACCAGTGTCCACAGAAGCCGGATCCTGCTGCCTGCACATTTAGTTGTTGCTCTGTCGCTGTCACACACAGCGATGTGTGCTTCACAGTGGGAGAGCAACAACTAAAAAATGGTCCAGGATATTCAGCAACAACCAACGACCTCACAGCAGGGGCCGGGTTGTTGCTGGATGTCACACACAACAACATCGCTAGCAACATCGTTGTTACGTCACAAAAGTCGTGCCTCAGCAGCGATGTTGCTAGCGATGTTGCTTAGTGAGATGTGGCCTTTAGTTGCCAACACTTCTGGGGGATTTTATTGTCTGCCCTTAACCCAACCCTATTCTTCTTGGAAAAACCCATGCCCCAATACATTATTTTTATTTATTATAATAGTTCCAATTATTCCATGGCACTTCACATGTGGAAAGGGGTATACATAATAGGGACAAGTACAATAATCAAGAACAATAAAAGACACACAAAAAACATACAGCTGCACTCTAGAATGCTAACAACGAATAAGTTAACTCTGGTATTGCATTACTGCTATAGGAATATTTGGAAAAAGAGATACTTAGCTTATGTACTAGTCAAAGCATGTGAGCCCAGTCACCAATGGCAAGGTGATCTCTAACATACCTGGACCCTAACTAAAATGCCTCTATGTGGGTTAAAAACCTACATGTTTGGGCATAAAAGATCCAGCTATAAAGGAAGATAGACACAGCCTGGTTATATGGGGCAGAGTGCTCAGTCAGAAAGAAACACACTACAAATATATTAAAAACAGTGACCCGCACATCAAACAGGTGTGAACAGGTGTTAGCTGAAAACACTATATAAATACAAAATACATACAGCTGCACTCTAGAATGCTAACACTGAATAAGGAAACTCTGGAATTGCATTAAGAAATGCACTACCAATATATCAAAACAAGTGATCCGTTGTGTCCATCCTCCTTTATAGCTGGATCCCTTATGCCCAGCCATGTAGATTTTCAACCCACATAGAGACATTTTAGTTAGGGTCCTCGTATAATAGAGATTACCTTGCCATTGGTTATCGGGATCACATGCATTGGCCAATACATATGCTAAGTATCTCTTTTTTTCAAATATTCTTATAGCAGTAATGCAATACTAGAATTCCCTTATTCATTGTTAGCATTCTAGAGTGCAGCTGTATGTATTTGTAGTTATACTGTGTTTCCAGCTAGCACCTGTTCACACCTGTTGGATATGTGGATCACTGTTTTAATATATTTGTAATACAAGGCACAGACTGGTAAAGGAAGGAAAGAGGACCCTGCAAATGAAGGCTCACAGTCTACATTACTCACTTTTATGCCAAGAGTTCCAGAAAATTGGTACAATATGTGTCTTTTACATATATTAGCTTTAAAAACAGCATGTATGAAAACTTCATTGCAAAAGTATTTGACACTGTTTTTGTTTTTTTCTACATGGAAATGCAACCTATGCCTATGTTCTCATGTGGGAGCCAACACTGCGCCTTTGTGTGCTCTTACCCAATATTTTTGTAATTAATTGCGAATTGCAAAGGCTTGAAGGTTTTTGAGCTGTACAGTTTTACTTGTGAAGCTGACGCACATTGTGGGTGAATGTTCGTGCCATCAATGTTTGAGCTCATCAACATAAATCTTATGATATATTAACCACTATGGTGATTAATGTTTTATAATGTGACTCTGTGTACTGTACATACAAAGGTTACGGTGAAATCCGCACCTCTGTGATAACACTAGAGGCAGCTCCATCCTTTGTTTCAGGTAGCTTATACTTAGGAATTCAGCTCCTACATCTGTTTCCAATCAAGCCGTAATTTAGATCAATTCTGTGAGGACACTTTCCTATTATTCCACCAAATGTTATTGTTTTTTCACTGCGCATTCACACAGCAAATGCATCAGAGTCTGCTGCGCTCTCTTTAGATCTCCACGGCAAATTTGGGATTCCGGCAAATGCAAAAACAAACACTAACACATGCGAAAAGAGAATGGAAAAGACAACAACTCATTTTCTTCTGCTGAATAAAGTTCATTAAGTAGAAAATGACAGCTGCATAAGCAACTCTGATTCTCATTGACGGGAATGACCGCTTGGAAGAGTTGCCTATAGTGCAGAATCAAGACGGTGATGTATTGCTCCAATTTCTGTTGTATTGTGTCCAACCGAACCATTACTCTCCACGATGACAATGGAGTTCTCTGATTAATAAAATAGGAAGGTTGAACATATAAGTAAATATGTCACTTTCTATGCCACTGTTATGCACCATTGACTTTTTAAGCCAAAACCTTTTGTGAGCGTTATATTTTTATAAAGAATATAATAGTTCAGGAACTTTTTTTTAGCTGTGTATTAAGTTCTTAATTATGTTTTTCAAAAACATTTTATAAAAATGGATTGTTGCAACTTAAGGGCGCTTTACATGCTGCGACATCGCTAGCGATCGCACCCGCCCCCGTCGTTTGTGCGTCATGGGCAAATTGCTGCCCATGGCGGACAAAACCAGTAGAGCATGTCACACGTACTTACCTACCTAACGACGTTGCTGTGGCCGGCGAACAACCTCTTTTCTAAGGGGGCGGTTTGTGCAGCGTCACAGCGACGTCACACAGCAAGCAACCAATAGAAGCGGAGGGGCGGAGAGCAGCCGCATGAAGGTCACTCCCACCTCATTTCCGGAGGACGCAGGTACGGTGTTGTTCGTCGTTCCCGTTGTGTCACACGTAGCGATGTGTGCTGCCTCAGGAATAACGAGCAACCTGCGTCCCAGAAGATCAACGACATTTTGAAAATGAACGACGTGTCAACGATCAGCGATGTGGTGAGTATTTTGGATCGCTAGCGGTCGCTTGTACGTGTCACACGCATCGACGTCGCTAATGAGGCCGCATGTGCGTCACGAATTCCATGACCCTTAGCGATGTCGTTGCGTGTAAAGCGACCTTTAGCAAGTTATCATCCATCCTGAGGACGTTGATCACTAGGACTGCAACCGATCCAGAGCTCAGAGCTCTGATGTGCCACATTTTAGTGGAATCATAGCCATGCATGTGTACCTACACTTTTTTCATTGTTTGTAGGGCTGCCAAAGATAGTCGTGTTCAGGTCTTCGGTCACACCTAGTCTCCATCTACTTCCAGACAAATGAGAATCAAGAAATCCATCAGTCCGATTTATCTGAATTAAGGGAAAAAAACTTTTATTATGCATATGTCCACCATGACAATATGACAAAAAGAAGAGAAAAGCAGTGGACTTTGAGAAGTAAAAATAGATTTTATTGATAACAATGTTAAAAAGGGACATAAATATGGCACAATTAAAAAGCATAGAGGAAATGGACCGGCTATGCAGACATACAAGACAGACAAACATTACAAAAGAATCAAGATAATGTAAACATAGAGGCTGAATTGCCTATATTGAGTTGTCAGATTAGGAGCCATATAAAAATGAACAGTCAGCCTCATGCAGGGCTAAGGTGAAAAGTGAGTTGAGCTGATTAGTCACTGTGTCAAGACAGTAAAGTGCCAAAAAAAGGGTAAGTCAATCAAATAAACAAGCAAATAATATATACAAACCAGCTCAAGAAAGTATACCTGCAGGAAGGGGGGGACTGGCAAGAAACCACCCAACGCGTGTTTCACGTGTCTTAGTGCTCGCTTTATCAAGGGGGATGCTCGCTGGTAATCTGAACGGACCTTTTAAACCATGTGACAAGAGTCACATGTTCCAAAAGGGCCAACCACAATGGGATTGTGGGCGCATGCGCACCACCTATGAAGCCGTCCATTCCAACCGCGGCGCCAGGAAACCACACGCACACCCAGCAACTGGGACGCGTCACCTAGGTTACCGGACATGCACGCTAGCACAGAAAGACGTCAGGGATGCAAAGGAGGGACATTAATGGCTATCTGTGAATGTGCTTTCCCAAAGGAGTGAAGACACCAAATATAGAAGGTAAAAATAACCATTCAAACAATATAGTGCATCAGAGTTAAAATGATGCCATTCCAAATTGACTTGGGAGAAGCAGAATCTTCAACATTCCCACCGTGGTACAATATAAAGAAGATTTTCTTATTAAAATGCAGAAGATGAAGAGAAAGTACATCAAAGAAATAGGATGCTGCCAATACAGAGAATTATTGAATATCAATAATGTGTGTTTAGATACTCATAATTAGTAATTCCTCTTCTCCTAGGGAGTATCACCTCCCATTGTGAGCTATTCTCACAGCTTACCTATTGCTTGCCTTACAGTTGGTAGCTGGACAAGCATCCTGTCTTACTTAACACCTCATCCTACGCTGTTACTTACTGTACTGTACTGTATTATTTATTATTATAGCGCCATTTATTCCACTTTACAAGTGAAAGAGGGTATAAGTATAACAATCATTAACAGTACAAAACAGACTGGTATAGGAGGAGAGAGGACCCTGCCCGCGAGGGCTCACAGTCTACAAGGCATGATTGATGGTACAATAGGTGAGGACAGAGCTGGTTGCACAGTGGTGTACTGGACTGAGGGCTATTGTAGGTTGTAGGCTTGTTGGAAAAGGTGGGTTTTGAGGTTCCTCTTGAAGCTTTCCACGGTAGGTGAGAGTCTGATATATGCTGAGGTAGAGCGTTCCAGAGTATGCGGGAGGCACGGGAGAACACGATTGTACACGATTATGGGAAGAGGAGATAAGAGAGGAGTAGAGAAGGAGATCTTGTGAGGATCTGAGGTTGCGTGCAGGTAGGTACCGGGAGACTAGGTCACAGATGTAGGGAGGAGTCAGGTTGTGGATGGCTTTGTATGTCATGGTTAATGTTTTGAACTGGAGTCATTGGGTGATGGGAAGCCAGTGAAGGGATTGGCAGAGTGGTGAGGCTGGGGAGTAACGAGGGGAGAGGTGGATTAAGCGGGCCGCAGAGTTTAGGATAGATTTGAGGGGTGCAAGAGTGTTGGAAGGGAGGCCAGAGAGCAGGAGGTTGCAGTAGTCGAGGTGGGAGATGATGAGGGCATGCACTAGTGTTTTTGCTGATTCTTGGTTAAGAAAAGCACGGATCCAGGAGATACATTACTATTCCCAATATATTACTTTGTCGAGCTGGGAGCCATAAAAAATAGCCAAGTCATAGGTGATAATTGAAGCAAATTAGAAGGTGGTATTACTGTTTTATACACATTTAAAGGGAACCTGTCACATGATTCATTCTGCCCAATAGTATGGATCAGAAACCAGCTCCCTCATTACAAACATATCATTGCTCTGAAACACTTTGGCATTTTAGAGAAAAGACATGGTTGAAAATGATGTGCCTGGTATAGTTCATATAGACTTACAAGCCTCCTTCTGTTTGCATATAGTGAGACTCCTGTAAAAAACACAAAGAAATTCTAAAAATAAAAGTTAATAAGAAGAAAATATGGCACTTACCAAGCTGTGTGAAAAAATTCTTCCTTTATTTTTAAAAGGTGCATGCCTACAGGAGAGAATTATACGGTGCAAGACTGGGCAACAACTGTTTCGCAATCACTTACGCTTCATCTGGCTACATCATGATATCTGACGGAGCATATCATGACTCTGTCTGCATCATTATAGTAAAAGCCATCAGAACATATATCAAATACTACTTTGAGGGGGTTTAAACATAAGCCACGGGGGAGCCACTGAACAAAGGTCCAGACGTGATGTGAACATACATTAAAAAGGAGAATTATATGCCAGTATGGACTGCAGTACCGAGAAATGAAAAGTAAGTGTGGCTGACTTCGGCACTGTGAATCTGTATCTGTTTTTGAGCATCCACTTCTTATATGCCTAATTGTGAAAGTTGGGGATACCCTTTTATGATATAAAAAAAGAAAATTTGGAACCAGCTCACCAACTCCAGGGAAGCCAATAGTCACCAGATGGTGCAGGGATATGAAGGGAACAACCAATATCCACATGGAGCACAAGGAGGGAGATATCCAGCAACGGCATCCAGGAATGTAAAATTCAAAATTGATTCAATGCATTTAAAAACCCATAACCCATAAAACCAAGGGATACGCATTTCAAACTATCAGGAACAAGAGTAAGGACTGATAGTCCGAAACGCGTATCCCTTGATACATATTGGTTTTATGGCTTTTTAAATTTATTGAATAAATTTTGAATTTTATATTCCTGGATGCCGTTGCTGGATATTTCCCTCCTTGTGCTCCTTTTATGATATAAGTAACCAATATCTTATTTTTGTCAGCCAATCTAGCAAGGAGTCATATACGGTGACGAGCAAAAGGGTAACAATGTTTTGAACTTTTAATTTTCAGACTCTATATCTCACCATCCACTACATCTTTGAGCGTGAGGCTATCTTAATTTTATAGACAATCATTTTGGCTATCTCATACATCAATTTGATTTGCATTTCTGTAGCATATGATTAATTATGCAGATTCTTGTCATGTCAATGCATTGTTACTGTTTTGCTCCTGGTATGAAAAACAGTGTTTTTTTTCCTGTATATTACATATTACACTCTATTTTCACATTCTCCAATAGCTCAGTGTTTTATTACTCTGATTCCCAAGCAAAAAGTCACTGATTCGAATCAAAGAGCAGTCATGAAGAAGATGCCACACACAGAGTTTTGTACAAACCTCGCTGACTGTCATGGAAGCATTGGGCTCTGTGTACATTGCAGATTCTGAAATTTCAATCGATGGTTTCTCTGGTGTCTGGGATCAACAGAGGTAGACTCGAGCATTGACCTGCTGTGTGCTGAGTCGTAGGCACTAGTGATGAGCGAGCATGCTTGTAACTACTCGGTACTCGCACGAGTATCGCTGTACTCGGGCTGCTCGGCGGGGACCGAGTAATCTCGCGATACTCGTGCTGTACTCGTGGTCTTCATTTCTGCATGTTGGCGCTCTTTTGAGAGCCAGCCCTCATGCAGGGATTGGCTGGCAGACCACTGCAATGCCACAGCCCTGTTAGTTGTGGAATTGCAGTGATTGGCCGGCCTGCACAGCGTGACCGAGCCTTTATACCGGCCGGCGCGCTGTGCTCTGCTCACAGCTATCCAGACAGTCAGTGCAGGGAGAGTGTCGCTGATTCAGGGAAAGCTTTGCGGCCCTTTATAGCTTTTTCAGTTGCAGGGCTGCAAACAGTGTGACCAAAAGTCCTTCTCAGGACTATTCTAGTTGTATACAGGCAGGCAGGGTATAGCCAGGTCGGAGTACAGTAGCAGAGTCCTTCTCAGGACTATTGTTGCTATATACAGGCAGGGTATAGCCAGGTCTGAATACAGGCTAGTGACCAGAAGAGTCCTTGTCAGGACTATTGTACCAGTATACAGGCAGGCAGGCAGGCAGGGTAGTGGTGACCGTATACCAGCCTTCATCATATCTGGGGCTGGTGTACACAGTGTAAAACAGTCCAGATAGTGTCTGACTTGTCTGTAATTGTCGCTCCCCAAAAAAACCTGTTAGGTTCTTATTGCGTCCGTGCTTGGTTTTTAAAACCGCACGTGTGTGCCTGTTGGTGGCAGCGTACAGGTGCACTTGTGTGCAATTTCCACAAACTTTGATATAATGCACAAGTAGTGAATATACACGTCAGCAGTGCACAGCATTGCAAAATGCGCAAGGGCATTGGCAAGGAACAAGGAAGTGGACGTGATGGTGGTGCAGGCAGAGGCCGAGGTCGTGGGCAAGCTCTAATTTCGCCACAACAAAGGGCCACATCTAGTCGCTCGCACGTCCTGTCCCAAATTCTTGGGGACCGCAGCAGTACACCGCTCTTGAACCAAGACCAGTGTCAACAGGTTGTTAGTTGGATAGCAGATAATGCTTCCAGTCAGATTGGCACCACCACAAACACTCTGTCTTCCACACGGTCAAGTGTCAGTAGCCGTGATACTGCACCGCACATTTCTGAACCTGATCCTCCTTCCTACCACCAGGCTGAGTACACGTCCTCCTCGGACATTAATGATCCCACACTTGGACACTCGGAAGAGCTGTTCACGTTTCCATTCACACATTCTGGCCTCTCGCCAGCTCATATTGAAGTGGGTCATGAGGAGATCGTCTGTACAGATGGCCAAATATTTGAGCAGCCACGTTCTCACGAAGTTGGCAACGTGTCTCAACAAGTGGTGGACGATGATGAGACACAATTGTCAGGAAGTCAGGAGGAGGAGCAGGGTGCGGAAGAGGAAGACGACGTGGTGGATGATCCAGTAACTGACCCAACCTGGCAGGAGGATATGCAGAGCGAGGACAGCAGTGCACAGGGGGAGGGAGGCGTAGCATCACAACAGGCAGTAAGAAGCAGGGTGGTGGCCCCAGGCAGAAGTCAGGCAACCGTTCCCCGGAACAACACGACGACACAAGGTGCCTGTACAAATGTTAGGTCTTCCCGAGTCTGGCAGTTTTTTAAGTTGGATCCAGATGATTCAAAAAAGGCCATTTGCAACACCTGCCGTGCCAGCATCAGCAGGGGTACCAAAACTAGCAGCCTGACCACCACCAGCATGATCAGGCACATGTCAGCCAAGCACCCGACTTTGTGGGAAGTACAACAGAGTCGAGGAGCAGTGCTTGCTGATGTCACTGCTACGTCTTCGCTGGTTGTGCATGCGAGCCAATCCCCTGTCCATGCTGCCTGCGAACAAGCCTCCTCCACTCCTGCACCTGCAGTTGCCTACGCAGAAAGAACACCATCATCAAGCAGTCATCGTGTTGATCAGGCTACTGAAGTCCTGGCTGTTAAGAGTCTGGCGCACATGGCTGACTTTATGGTAAGCTGCCTGTCTCGTGACCCTCGCGTTAAGAACATCTTGGCCGACAATCATTACTGGTTGGTAACACTGTTAGACCCACGCTACAAGGAGAACTTTTTGTCTCTTATTCCCGTGGAGGAGAGGTCAACCAAAATGCAGCAGTTCCGGAAGGCCATAGTCACGGAAGTAGGCAAAGCATTCCCCTCACAAAACGCTAGCGGCATAGGTCAGGAATCAGTGGACAACCGAGGCGTACAGCCGAGAGAGGCACAAGTCCAATCCGCCAGAGGTAGGGGAACAGTCTTTAAGATGTGGGACAGTTTTCTCAGCCCCTCACGTACCACAGCCCCTGAGGTGCGGGGTAGTGCCACAAGAAATCCTAAGTTTGCCCAGATGCTGAAGGAGTACCTTGCAGATCGAACAACTGTACTCCGACATTCCTCTGTGCCTTACAATTATTGGGTATCCAAGCTGGACACGTGGCATGAATTGGCTCTCTACGCCTTGGAAGTCCTGGCCTGCCCTGCTGCTAGCGTTTTGTCAGAGCGTGTTTTTAGTGCCGCAGGTGGAATCATTACAGATAAACGCACCCGCCTGTCAACTGAAAATGCTGACAGGCTGACTCTGATCAAGATGAACAAGGGTTGGATTGGGCCAGACTTCACCACACCACCAGCAAATGAGAGCGGAATTTAAAGTTTGCCATGTACCTCCACTCACCCATGGGTACACACTTCTGGACTTTGGATAATCGCTGGACTGCTCCTCCTTCTCCTCATGCGCCACCATGATGATGACTGTTACAAATTGCAATACTTAGGCCTTTGTTTCAGGTAGAGTTGAGCGCGGTTCGTGGTTCGTGGTTCTCCAGTTCTAGGTTCGAGTGATTTTTCGGCTGTTCGAGATCGAACTAGAACTCGAGCTTTTTGCTAAAAGCTCGATAGTTCTAGATATGTTCGAGAACGGTTCTAGCAGCAAAAAGCAGGGCTTTTTACAGCTACAGTGTGCAGGAGCCATCGCTGGCAGCCTGCCACAAGCTGGTAACCAAGATAAACATCGGGTATCCAAGCAAAGCGCTTTGGTTAGTAACCCGATGTTTATCTTAGTTACGTGCAGGAAGCCCACACTTTCCCGCTCAGCTCGCTCCACCCCCTCCTGCCCGCGGCATGTACACATACATACACATACACAAACACACACATCCACCCCCCCCCCGCCCGCCCGCCCGCTCGCTCGCTCGGCTTACCTGCGGTGATGAAGTCCCGCCATCCCGACCTCAGCGCTGTCACTGTCCTCCATGGCCGCCGCTTGTCACATCACCTATCGCTTCCGACCCGAGACTGACACTGGCGGTGACGTCACGGACCTCTCGCGATACTTGATGTGAAGGCGCCGGTCATTGACCTCAGTGACAGGGGCTGTCAGTGTGCTGGAGATCAGCGCAGGTAATGTACCTCACTGACAGCAGCACTTGTCACCCCCCTGCAGTGACCTGGGCTGACCCATTGATGTTAGCTCAGGTCACTGCACTGCTCTCCCAGCCAATGGGGAACATCCTGCTCTTCATTGACTGGGACAGTGTGCATCGTCATGGCAACCCCTTGGATTACACCAGACCTGGATTTGTTTTTCAATCTAATAAATTGGTTAAAGAGGGAATGTTTTGGGGAGTGTTTTTTCAAATAAAAATGTGTTTGTCGTGTATTTTTTTTTTATTACTGACTGGGTTGGTGATGTCGGGTATCTGATAGACGCCTGACCTCACCAACCCCAGGGCTTGATGCCAGGTGACATTACACATCTGGTATTAACCCCAAATATTACCCCGTTTGCCACCGCACCAGGGCGCGGGATGAGCTGGGGCGAAGCACCAGGATTGGCGCATCTAATGGATGCGCCACTTCTGGGGCGGCTGCGGCCTGCTATTTTTAGGCTGGGGAGATTCCAATAACCATGGACCTCCCTAGTCTGAGAATATCAGGCCCCAGCTGTCTGCTTTACCTTGGCTGGTGATCCAATTTTGGGGGACCCCTACGTGTTTTTTTTTTTAATTATTTATTTAATTTAAAATAACAGCGTGGGGTGCCCTCAGTTTTGGATTACCAGCCAAGGTGAGGTTGCCAGCTGTGGTCTGCAGGCTGCAGCCGTCTGCTTTACCCTAGCTGGCTACAAAACTAGGGGGAACCCTATGTCATTTTTTTTTTCATTTTTTTGGCTAAATACAAAGCTAAGCACCCCTTAGTGCCACATGAAAGGTACCAAAGGGTGTTCCACTTTTTCTCCATTTTTTTCTCCACTTTCTCTCCACTTTTTCTCCATTTTTTTCTCCACTTATTCTCCACTTTTTCTCCACTTTTTCTCCTCTTATTCTCCACTTTTTCTCCACTTTTTCTCCACTTTTTCTCCATTTTTTTCTCCACTTTCTCCACTTTTTCTCCACTTTTTTCTCCACTTTTTCTCCTCTTATGCTCCACTTTTTCTCCTCTTAATCTCCACTTTTTCTCCACTTTTTCTCCACTTTTTCTCCACTTTTTCTCCACTTTTTTCTCCACTTTTTCTCCTCTTATGCTCCACTTTTTCTCCACTTTTTCTCCACTTTTTCTCCACTTTTTCTCCACTTTTTCTCCTCTTAATCTCCACTTTTTCTCCTCTTATGCTCCACTTTTTGTCCACTTTTTCTCCACTTTTTCTCCACGTTTTCTCCACTTTTTTCTCCACTTTTTCTCCTCTTATGCTCCACTTTTTCTCCACTTTTTCTCCACTTTTTCTCCACGTTTTCTCCACATTTTCTCCACTTTTTTCTCCACTTTTTCTCCTCTTATGCTCCACTTTTTCTCCACTTTTTCTCCACTTTTTCTCCTCTTAATCTCCACTTTTTCTCCACTTTTTCTCCACTTTTTCTCCACTTTTTCTCCACTTTTTTCTCCACTTTTTCTCCACTTTTTCTCCTCTTAAGCTCCACTTTTTCTCCACTTTTTCTCCACTTTTTCTCCACTTTTTCTCCTCTTATGCTCCACTTTTTCCCCACTTTTTCTCCACTTTTTCTCCTCTTATGCTCCACTTTTTCTCCACTTTTTCTCCACTTTTTTCTCCACTTTTTCTCCTCTTATGCTCCTTTTTTTCTCCACTTTTTCTCCACTTTTTCTCCACTTTTTCTCCTCTTATGCTCCACTTTTTCTCCACTTTTTCTCCACTTTTTCTCCATTTTTTTCTCCACTTTCTCCACTTTTTCTCCACTTTTTTCTCCACTTTTTCTCCTCTTATGCTCCACTTTTTCTCCTCTTAATCTCCACTTTTTCTCCACTTTTTCTCCACTTTTTTCTCCACTTTTTCTCCTCTTATGCTCCACTTTTTCTCCGCTTTTTCTCCACTTTTTCTCCACTTTTTCTCCACTTTTTCTCCTCTTAATCTCCACTTTTTCTCCTCTTATGCTCCACTTTTTCTCCACTTTTTCTCCACTTTTTCTCCACGTTTTCTCCACTTTTTTCTCCACTTTTTCTCCTCTTATGCTCCACTTTTTCTCCACTTTTTCTCCACTTTTTCTCCACTTTTTCTCCACGTTTTCTCCACGTTTTCTCCACTTTTTTCTCCACTTTTTCTCCTCTTATGCTCCACTTTTTCTCCACTTTTTCTCCACTTTTTCTCCTCTTAATCTCCACTTTTTCTCCACTTTTTCTCCACTTTTTCTCCACTTTTTCTCCACTTTTTTCTCCACTTTTTCTCCACTTTTTCTCCTCTTATGCTCCACTTTTTCTCCACTTTTTCTCCACTTTTTCTCCACGTTTTCTCCACGTTTTCTCCACTTTTTTCTCCACTTTTTCTCCTCTTATGCTCCACTTTTTCTCCACTTTTTCTCCACTTTTTCTCCTCTTAATCTCCACTTTTTCTCCACTTTTTCTCCACTTTTTCTCCACTTTTTCTCCACTTTTTCTCCACTTTTTTCTCCACTTTTTCTCCACTTTTTCTCCTCTTATGCTCCACTTTTTCTCCACTTTTTCTCCACTTTTTCTCCACTTTTTCTCCTCTTATGCTCCACTTTTTCTCCACTTTTTCTCCACTTTTTCTCCTCTTATGCTCCACTTTTTCTCCACTTTTTCTCCACTTTTTTCTCCACTTTTTCTCCTCTTAATCTCCACTTTTTCTCCACTTTTTCTCCACTTTTTCTCCACTTTTTCTCCTCTTATGCTCCACTTTTTCTCCACTTTTTCTCCACTTTTTCTCCATTTTTTTCTCCACTTATTCTCCACTTTTTCTCCTCTTATTCTCCACTTTTTCTCCACTTTTTCTCCACTTTTTCTCCTCTTATTCTCCACTTTTTCTCCACTTTTTCTCCACTTTTTCTCCATTTTTTTCTCCACTTTCTCCACTTTTTCTCCACTTTTTTCTCCACTTTTTCTCCTCTTATGCTTCATTTTTTCTCCTCTTAATCTCCACTTTTTCTCCACTTTTTCTCCACTTTTTCTCCACTTTTTTCTCCACTTTTTCTCCTCTTATGCTCCACTTTTTCTCCACTTTTTCTCCACTTTTTCTCCACTTTTTCTCCTCTTAATCTCCACTTTTTCTCCTCTTATGCTCCACTTTTTCTCCACTTTTTCTCCACTTTTTCTCCACTTTTTCTCCACTTTTTCTCCTCTTATGCTCCACTTTTTCTCCACTTTTTCTCCTCTTAATCTCCACTTTTTCTCCTCTTATGCTCCACTTTTTCTCCACTTTTTCTCCACTTTTTCTCCTCTTATGCTCCACTTTTTCTCCACTTTTTCTCCACTTTTTTCTCCACTTTTTCTCCTCTTATGCTCCACTTTTTCTCCACTTTTTCTCCACTTTTTCTCCACTTATGCTCCACTTTTTCTCCACTTTTTCTCCACTTTTTTCTCCACTTTTTCTCCTCTTAATCTCCACTTTTTCTCCACTTTTTCTCCACTTTTTCTCCACTTTTTTCTCCACTTTTTCTCCACTTTTTCTCCTCTTATGTTCCACTTATTCTCCACTTTTTCTCCACTTTTTCTCTACTTTTTCTATGGTCGGTCTACCCTTTAGCTCTGCCATGCATAGTATAGCTCTACACCTACTGCACATGTTACTTTATGATTGACATCTCTTTCGTACCAGAGCTGTCTAAGTCTACTCTGACCCCATATTTGTCATTACTATATTGTCCTTGTACTGTATTATGACATTTGTATCATGTGTTTCATTTCTTGCTGTGTTGCAATTTTTTTGCTGCATCCCAATTGTACCTCTACATTGTTCGAGTTTATGTTATTGTTCTCTCACTCCTATGTGATACTGATTATTGTCATTTTTCATGATTACATGCAGATAAGTCCAATCTGACGAAGGCTCAGGCCGAAACGTCATTTGTAACTTGTTTTGGACAAAAACATATATGCTTATGAAAAAAAAATTTTCTTAATACGGACCAATAAAGAGTGATTTTGCATTACTATCCGTTGTGACTTACTGACTTAGTCTGGGAGATATAGAGTGCCGAGGTTACTCACTAATTTTATCTATTATTACCTCTGAGCACCTATATACCAGTGAGCAGAGCTTCCTCTACAGTAGTTCTCCTGATTAGGCATGCCCTTACCTCATGAGCAGGGCATTGCAGCTTTGGTAGCAACCATTACGACATGGACTCTGCTGCTGTGGACCCGGGGAGAGTGAGTGCAGATTCATTGCACCCACACTCCTCACATGAAGGGTCCGCACTCCTAGAAAATGGGGGATACGTTCCCTGAGTGTCTCCCCCCCATATTCTAGACGGTCCAGAGTCGTCGTGGGACCCCTTTATTTTTTTTCTTACAATAAATTGGTGAAAGAGGAAATGTTTTGGGGACTGTTTTTTCAAATAAATTTCTTTTGTCGATTTTTTGTTTTTGTTAGTACTGACAGTTTATGATGTTGGGTATCTAATAGACGCCATGACATCACAAACTGCTGGGCTTGATCTCAGGTGACTTTACAGCTAGTATCAACCCGATTTATTACCCCGTTTGCCACTGCACCAGGGCACGGGATGAGCTGGGGTGAAGCGCCAGGATTGGCGCATCTAGTGGATGCGCCACGTCTGGGGTGCCTGCGGCCTGCTATTTTTAGGCTGTGAAGGCCCAATAACTATGGACCTTCCCACCCTGAGAATACCAGACCACAGCTGTCCGCTTTACCTTGGCTGGTGATCCAATTTGGGGGGTCCCCTACTTTTATTGTGTAATTATTAATATTTATAAAATAATTATAAAAAAGAGCCTGAGGGGACCTCCACATTGGATCCCCAACCACGGTAAAGCTGCCAGCTGTGGTTTTCAGGCTACAGCCGTTTGCTTTACCCTAGCTGGCTATCAAAAATGGGGGGACCCAACGTAATTTTTTTTTTTAACTATTTTTTAAATAGAAAAAATTAATGGGCTTCCCTGTATTTTGATTGCCAACCAAGGTAACGGCAGGCAGATGGGGGTGGCAACCCATAGCTGTCTGCTTTATCTGCGCTGAGAATCAAAAATACCGCGGAGCGCTACGTCATTTTTTTAAAGATTTATTTTTACAGCACTGTGATGTCCAGCACTCAAAATACAGGGAAGCCCATTTTATTTTTAGTTATTTAAATAAATAATTAAAAAAAATATATGTTAGCTCCCACTGCATTTTTTGTATTGCTAGCTAAGGGTAATCCAAGCAGCTACTGGCTGCTAACCCCCACTGCTTGGTGTTACCTTCACTGGCAATGGAAAATCCAGGGAAGCATTTTTTTTTTTTTTTGCCAAAAAGCTACAAAAAAAGGACGTGAGCTTCGCCATATTTTTGTATGCTAGCCAGGTATAGCAGGCAGGTGCTGGAAGAGTTGGATACAGCGCCAGAAGATGGCGCTTCTATGAAAATGCCATTTTCTGAGGTGGCTGCAGACTGCAATTCGCAGCAGTGGGGCCCAGAAAGCTCAGGCCAACCGGTGGTGCGGATTCCAATCCCAGCTGCCTAGTTGTACCTGGCTGGACACAAAAATGGGGCAAAGCCTACGTCATTTGTTTTCTAATTATTTCATGAAATTCATGAAATAATAAAAAAAGGGCTTCCCTTTATTTTTGGTTCCCAGCCGGGTACAAATAGGCAACTGGGGGTTGGGGGCAGCCGTACCTGCCTGCTGTACCTGGCTAGCATACAAAAATATGGCGAAGCCACATAATTTTTTCAGGGGGCAAAAAACTTCTGCATACAGTCCTGGATGGAGTATGCTGAGCCTTGTAGTTCTGCAGCTGCTGTCTGTCTGTATGGAGAAGAGCAGACAGCAGCTGCAGAACTACAAGGCTCAGCATACTCCATCCAGGACTGTATGCAGAAGTTTTTTGCCCACCAAAAAAATGACGTGGGCTTCGCCATATTTTTGTATGCTAGCCAGGTACAGCTGGCAGCCACGGGCTGCCTCCAACCCCCAGTTGCCTATTTGTACCCGGCTGGGAACCAAAAATATAGGGAAGCCCGTTTTTTTTAATTATTTCACTTATTTCATGAAATAATTAAAAAACAAATGACGTGGGCTTCGCCCTATTTTTGTGTCCAGCCGGGTACAACTAGGCAGCTGGGGATTGGAATCCGCAGCACAGGTTAGCCCGAGGTTTGTGGGCTCCTCTGCTGCGGATTTCAGTCCGCAGCCGTCCCAGAAAATGGCGCTCTCATAGAAGCGCCATCATCTGGCGCTGTATCCAACTCTTCCAACAGCCCTGGAGCCGGGTGGCTTGTTGGGTAATCATGAGTTAATACTGGCTTTGTTTTACCAGCCAGTATTAAGCCAGAGATTCTTAATGTCAGGCACGTTTGACCCGGCCATTAAGAATCTCCAATAAAGGGTTAAAAAAAGACACCACACAGAGAAAAAATACTTTAATAGAAATAAATACACAGACACATTAGAGACTCCATCTTTATTACCCCTGTCAGCCCTCCACGATCCTGCTCTTCTGTCTTCTTTCTTTCTAGTGTAGTAGTAGTGACGATTGTAGTGAGGGGCATCACTTGGGGCTGGGGAACCTCCATCCTAACTACAATGCTCACTACAATCGGGAAGCAGCGTGCAGCCTTCACTCCGTGAGTGATCACTGCTGGCTGCTAGCGGTAACGCTGACAGACGCGTTACCATAGCAACGGTGCTCCCGGAGCCGCGGTTAGCGGTGACGTCACCGCTAACTGCGTTGCTATGGCAACGGTGATCTCCGTTAATGACCGGCTGTGTCAGCCGGTCCCTAACGGAACGGGGAGTTGACCGTGTGCTAGAGCATGTCGCCGGTACACGGCGATACACATATGTGCACCGTGTACCGGAGAGATGCACTCGCAGGTCCTACATGACGTGTCATAGTCATGTGACCAGTCTGTAGCCAATGAGATAATAGCCACGTGACTGGTCACATGGCTATTTTGACGTCACAATAGGTCCTGCTTCTCTGCTGGCAGTGCAGGTCACCGGGAGGATTCAGCGATCATCGGATGGAATAGCGGCAGGAGACAGAGTGCAGAAGGGATCGCGAGGACCGGTAAGTGTTATGGCAATGTTTATTAACTGTTTGTGTACATTTATCATGCATTTTTATGTGTTTGTCATTGCCTCCCATTCTAGCCTATACGTTCGAGTTCGGTTCGTCGAACGTTCGACGAACCGAACTCGAACGGGACCCCCGTTCGGCGAACCGACCTCGAGCCGAACCGCGACCGGTTCGCTCATCTCTAGTTTCAGGTATACCCCCAGTGGTAAATTTTTTCGCCCATTCTTTGCAGAATGGACATTACAACGACAGGAGACCCGCTCCTTTGCAATGGGAACAATGTTTTGAGGCCCTCATGCACGTCTCTACCCAGGGACAACGTGGAGCCTCCCAATTTTTGGCTGCCCTGCCTAAGGGCTATACTATAATACACCCACTTCCTGACAATGGACACTTAATGTTTTGAGGCCCTCATGCACGTCTCTACCCAGGGACAACGTGGAGCCTCCCAATTTTTGGCTGCCCTGCCTAAGGGCTATACTACAATAGACCCACTTCCTTACAATGGGCACTTCAGGTTTACAGGCCATCATGCACGTCTCTATCCAGGGACAATGTGGAGCCTCCCAATTTTTGGCTGCCCTGCCTAAGGGCTATACTATAATACACCCACTTCCTGACAATGGACACTTAATGTTTTGATGCCCTCATGCACGTCTCTACCCAGGGACAACGTGGAGCCTCCCAATTTTTGGCTGCCCTGCCTAAGGGCTATACTACAATAGACCCACTTCCTTACAATGGGCACTTCAGGTTTACAGGCCATCATGCACGTCTCTATCCAGGGACAACGTGGAGCCTCCCAATTTTTGGCTGCCCTGGCAAAGGGCTATACTAAAATAGACCCACTTCCTTACAATGGGCACTTCAGGTTTACAGGCCATCATGCACGTCTCTATCCAGGGACAACGTGGAGCCTCCCAATTTTTGGCTGCCCTGGCAAAGGGCTATACTAAAATAGACCCACTTCCTTACAATGGGCACTTCAGGTTTACAGGCCATCATGCACGTCTCTATCCAGGGACAATGTGGAGCCTCCCAATTTTTGGCTGCCCTGCCTAAGGGCTATACTATAATACACCCACTTCCTGACAATGGACACTTAATGTTTTGAGGCCCTCATGCACGTCTCTACCTAGGGACAACGTGGAGCCTCCCAATTTTTGGCTGCCCTGCCTAAGGGCTATACTACAATAGACCCACTTCCTTACAATGGGCACTTCAGGTTTACAGGCCCTCATGCACGTCTGTATGCAGGGGCATTGGTGAACCTCACAATTTTGGACTGCCCTGGCAAAGGAAAATACTACAAAGACTCACTTCCTCAAAATGGGCACATTAGACTCAAGAGGCCTTCATGTACGTCTCTTCTCAGGGACATCGGAGTGCCACACAATGTTTTCACGTAAAATCTTTCATGTATTAATCTCAAAAAGTAACATACACCAGCTCTATCTCACTATTGGGTATGTGCCCTTAACATTTCCGCCATGAAAAATCATTTTGGGGTCATTTTGGAAGGTTTTCTGGTGAGTCCGTAAAAATGGCGTAAAACGCGGACAAAATTGTTCACAGCTGTGACTTTTCAGTGATAAATGCTTCAAGGGGTCTTCCCCATGCTGTTGCCATGTCATTTGAGCACTCTTCTGAGACTTTTGTGACATTTTTAGGGTTTCTACATGCTGCCGGGGGGTCATTTCACAAAAATACTCGGGTCTCCCATAGGATAACATTGGGCTCGTTGCTCGGGCCGAGTACACGAGTATCTTGGGAGGCTCGGCCCGAGCTTCGAGCACCCGAGCTTTTTAGTACTCGCTCATCACTAGTAGGCACGCAAACGATAGTTAATCGCTGCTAATATGCTTGTTAGTTTTCTTTAATCACATGTGGTTGGGAAGCCAATCACTTCTGCTATCATTCTATATAAGCTGGATGGAATCTTCTACCCATGCCAGCTATAGTTTCTATGTTGGTCTGTGTAGTGTGGTGTCCCAGATTCCCTGGTGAAAATTGTGTTATTAGCTTGTTGCAGTTTGGTTGTGGATGTTTACCAATGTTGTTTTGTAGCTTCCTTCCTTCCATTGTGTTTCCTCTTGAATGTCTTATTGTCTTTACCTCTGTGTGTGTGCACTCTATGAAAGAGTTTTGGTTTTTCCCTTGTCTGTCTATATCTGTGACTTTCATTACACTCCTGTCCCATATCTCCTTGAGCGGAGGGGGAGAGGATAACAGATCAGGACTGGTCCAGGAAAGAGATTTAGACATCCTCACCATTAGGGGTATCCCTAAGAATAGGGATAGCTTTGGACCCCCTAGCTTGAGGAACAGCTTTGGGGACCCGCGTCTTCGCTATGCCAGAGTTATCATGACAGAAGATTTCCCAAGAAAAGAGAAACATCATCATCTAGCTCATCGTTAGTGGTCTCTCAGCCAAGAAAATTGCCAAACTGCATCAGGTGCATGCCATGACAAATGGAAGAATACAAAATTAAGTCTGTCCATCAATTCAAAAGCCAGGAGGTGGATATCCAAGCAAAATAATTGAGACAATAACTCGGGCTCATCAAAAGGTTTATCAGTTCTGGTGCGACAAACATAGCAATGGAGGTGGCTTGTATGTGTCAGGTTTCCAGGTTTTCCAGTTCTCTTTTGAATGAGCTTGCCCTCGGTTAAGATGGAGTTTACTGTTCTGTTGCCCTACTTCCTGTCCAGCTGCATAAAAGGCCGCCTCTAAGCCTAGTCCAGTGCCTGAGTATACTGCTTGCTGTGTGCTCCTGCTTTGCTGCTGCTAATCCTGATTGCCTTTGGATCCTCCTAAAGACTACCGACCGACCGACTCTGGACCTTTCCCGGTTTCTCAAAGCTGTGCCCGGATTCCGTCTGCCATCTTCTGTCAGCACTCTGCCCGGTTCTCTCTGGTTCGTAACCACTCTGGACAATCATCCCGTACGGACACTCCTGGACTTTTACCGCTTGCCCCTTGTGTCCCGGCTGCGGCGCATTTAGGCCTTCCGGGGTGATTGCCGGACAGTCCCTGTATAGGGGTTCGCTCTGGTGGTCTCCCTGGGGGAGTCCGGTGCGTGGCCCCGGGAATTCCCTTCGCTCCGTTTCGGGAAGGTATTTGTGTATTTGTACCGCTGTGTTTTCCGTTGTGTATCTACCGTGCTTACACATTATAAAATATCTTGTACCAAGAACTCGTCTCTGATTGTCATTGCCCTACGCTATCGAAATCCTCAGAACATATATAAGTATCACATTATACTCAGGCCATAAGAGGATTTCGCTGGGGCAATGACTGAGACACGAGTAGACCAGCTCTTCTCGATGATTAACTCCCTGCAGCAGGAGATGGAGGCGGTGCAGAATAAACTTAGAGATGTGGAGGCACAGCTGGGCCATGATCACCAGGTACTGGGGCCGGCTATACAGGATTTGCAAGTCAGAGTGGAGGCTCAGGAAGCCGTCCCCACTACGTCCGTATCAGCTGCCGGTATGCCTAGGTTACCCCCATTCCGTTTCAATGGTGATCGTAGTCAGTTTCGTGGATTTGTTAACCAATGTATACTGTTTTTCGATGTACATTCTGATTATTACCGTTCTGATCGGTCAAAGGTGTTATGTATCATCATGTTATTAACCTCACGAGCACTGGCTTGGGCTAATCCCATGATAGAGAATCGGGACATCCGTTTGAATCACCTGGATGACTTTCTGAACGCAATGGCGCAAATGTTTGATGATCCGAATCGCCGTGCTACCGCTGAAGCGGCTCTCCTTTCCTTACGTCAGGGAAAGCGTTCTGTCGTTGAATACGCCACTGAGTTCAAGAGGTTAGTGGTAGACACCGATTGGGGAAACAATGCCTTATTGTCTGTTTTCAGAAAAGGTTTGTCCGGTACCATCAAGGACGAGTTAGCCCGTTCCGAATCTCCAGGGGATTTTGAACTGTTTCTCCAGCACTGTGTGCGCATTGATACCCGTTTGACGGAACGTAGACAGGAAAAATGGGCAGCTGTAAACCGTGTAAACAATATTGCGTTTCCTTCCAGAGAACCCGCTCTCAGGACGCCACGGGAGGCCGAGGACGTACCTATGCAAGTGGACTCTCTGCAAAAACGAGAGACCAACGAACATCGTGAACACCGGCTCAGTGAGCGTTTGTGCTTCTATTGCGGTCAATCGGACCATTTCTTGATCGACTGCCCGAAACGTCCAAATCGCCCAAATAAGGTATTGGCAGCCATGGCAGAGTGTGACAACACGGACGCAGAGTCCGAAATCTCTGAGGCAAGTGGACACTTGGATGCGGTATTTCCCTTGACGGTAATGTCCACCTCACCGAAGGACTCAGAGGGGAAATACACCCATTGCTCACTCCCCATTCAGATCCGTTGGGAGGGACAGCTAATTCCTACCTCTGCAATGATAGACTCTGGGGCAGGGGGAAATTTCATGGACTCTTCCTTTGCCAGGAAACACGGTATCCGGACTCAGCAAAGATCCTCACCGGTTACCATGGAGACGGTAGACGGATCCCCGTTAATCTCTGGACCAGTGGATCGGGAAACAGTACCGCTCGAATGCGTGATGAAGCCAGGTCAGCAGGGGACCCTTGTTTTCATGATAATTTCTTCTCCTCATTTTCCGATTATTCTAGGTATTCCGTGGCTACAGTCTACAAATCCCGTCATCGATTGGGAGACTAAAGAAATATCCTTCCCACCGCAGAGTGGTCCGACCCTTTGTCCAACTGTTCCGGTTCCAGTAACATCAAATACAGAGGGCACTGTACAGGTACCTGTTTTACCCCCGGTTTACCGTGACTTCGCTGACATATGCGACAAAAGAAAAGCTGATCGGCTTCCCCCGCATAGACCGTATGATTGCCCCATAGACTTACTCCCAGGGGCGGAGATTCCGTTTGGTCATGTCTACCCGTTGGCGGCACCTGAGCTAGAAGCACTAAAAGAGTATATTGATGAAAGCCTAGCCAAGGGATTTATTCGTCCGTCTACCTCACCCGCAGGGGCACCCATCTTTTTCGTGAAAAAGAAGGAGGGGACTCTGAGACCCTGTATTGACTACCGGGAACTGAATAAGATAACCATCCGGAACCGGTATCCGTTACCGTTGATTCCTGAGCTATTGGAGAGGGTCCAACAGGCAAAAATATTCACCAAATTAGACCTCCGTGGGGCATATAATCTGCTTCGTATACGTCCGGGAGACGAGAGGAAGACCGCGTTCCGATGTCGGTACGGACATTTTGAGTACCTAGTGATGCCTTTTGGACTTTGTAATGCTCCCGCGGCATTTCAACATCTGGTTAACGATATTTTTAGGGATATCATGGACCAATTCATGGTGATCTATCTGGACGATATCCTAATCTTTTCTGATTCTCTACAGGAACACCAGGAGCACGTTAAGACCGTACTTACCCGTCTGAGGGATAACCACCTGTACATTAAACTGGAGAAATGCGAGTTCCACTGCTCACAAATACAATTCTTAGGTTATGTCATCTCTCCTCAGGGACTGAACATGGAATCTAGCAAGATACAAGCCATTCTAGACTGGCCGGAACCGGGAAACATCAAAGAGGTACAACGCTTTGTCGGTTTTGCCAACTTTTACCGACGCTTTATCCGTAACTTTTCAGAGATTGTTCGTCCCATCACTCTGTTGACCAAGAAAGGACAGAAGTTTGTGTGGTCCACCCAGGCCCAGGAAGCATTCCATCGTCTCAAGGTATGTTTTACCTCAGCGCCAATATTAGTACATCCGAATCCCGCACTTCCCTTTATCGTGGAGGTCGACGCCTCCGACTATGCATTAGGGGCCATTCTTTCTCAAAGGACCGGGGACAAGAGTCTCTTGCATCCGTGTGCCTTCTTTTCCCGCCGGTTGTCCCCTGCAGAAAGGAACTATGACATTGCGGACAAAGAATTATTGGCGATTATTTCCGCTTTCAAGGAATGGAGACACCACTTACAGGGAGCCGCGCAGCAAGTGATAGTACTCACAGATCATCGTAATCTGGAATTTCTTAAGTCTGCCAGGTGCCTGTCTCCACGGCAAGCCCGTTGGAGCCTCTTTCTTAACCAATTCAATTTTATCGTTACATACCGTCCAGGTTCACGTAATGGGAAAGCCGATGCCTTGTCCCGAATCCACGCCGTGGACTCCGTGCCTGGAACCCCGTCTCAGACCGTGTTATCGGATGCCAATTTCGTTGGAGTAATCCAGGACCAGGACTTGTGGAAGGACATCAAGCTGGCCTATGATGGTGACGTATTTCTTGCTGCCCCCCCGAAGGATGTAACGCTTGTTCTTCGGAATGGTGTGTGGTTGAGAGAGCGACGCATTTATGTCCCGGAGGCCGTAAGACTTCGGGTTCTCAAATTGGTCCATGACTCCGTGTTGGCTGGTCATAGGGGGGTACTGAAGACGCAGGAATTTCTGAGCCGTTTTTTCTGGTGGCCTACCTGTTTAAAGGATGTGAAGGACTATGTCCACTCATGTGTGGTTTGTGCCCGGTGCAAGGTCCCTCGTGTGGCTCCTACGGGACTCCTCCAACCGTTACCCGTGCCATCTCGCCCTTGGGGGTCTATCTCCATGGATTTTATTGTGGAGTTGCCAGTCTCAGGCGGGCAAAATACCATTTTAGTGGTGGTGGATCGATTGACTAAAGCTGCTCACTTTATTCCGTGTACCGGTCTTCCCTCAGCCGCAGAGACAGTGGATTTGGTTATCCAGAACGTATTCCGATTGCATGGGGTACCAGACGAGATCATCTCTGACCGGGGCGTGCAGTTCACGTCTAGATTCTGGAAGGGGTTTTGTACGGCACTCCAGATTGATGTCTGTTTGTCTTCTGCATACCATCCTCAGACAAATGGGCAGACCGAACGGACGAATCAAACCCTGGAACAATACCTTCGATGTTATGTCAGCCATCTCCAAGACGATTGGTTGAAGATGCTTCCGTTGGCGGAGTTCTCATATAACAACACTCAGAGCAGCTCCACTAAGGTAACGCCCTTTTTCGCTAACCTGGGTTACCATCCGACTGTTTTGCCTAGGTCGCCGGTTGCGGTTTCGGTGCCAGCGGTGGAGGACAGATTGACGGAACTACGACAAAATCTGGAGGTGCTAAAGGACACTGTGGCTACGGCCCAGGAGCGTTACAAGAGGTCGGCAGACACTCACCGGAAACCGGCACCCATGTACAAGGTAGGGGACTCTGTATGGTTATCCACCAAAAACCTGAGATTGGGTGTTCCTTCGCAGAAGCTGGGACAAAAATTCATCGGTCCGTTTAAGATCACCGGGATCGTGAGCCCTGTGGCCTGTCGGCTACGGTTACCGCACCATCTAAAGGTACACCCGGTCTTTCATGTGTCTCTCCTCAAACCCGTTTCCCCTAATACGTTTCATGGTCGTGTTGTGCCTCCTCCTCCACCTGTGATGGTCGACGGTGAGGAGCAGTTCGTGGTTGAGGACATTATTGACTCCCGGCTCCATCGTCGTCGGCTTCAGTATCTGGTCCGTTGGCAGGGGTACGCCCCCGAGGACGATTCCTGGGAACCGGTGGGTAACATTCGGGCACCCCGGAAGATTGCTCAGTTTCATCGGCGTTTCCCGGACAAGCCAGGCCCTGATCCGTCCTGAGGCCGTCTCTGGGGGGGGGAGTAATGTCAGGTTTCCAGGTTTTCCAGTTCTCTTTTGAATGAGCTTGCCCTCGGTTAAGATGGAGTTTACTGTTCTGTTGCCCTACTTCCTGTCCAGCTGCATAAAAGGCCGCCTCTAAGCCTAGTCCAGTGCCTGAGTATACTGCTTGCTGTGTGCTCCTGCTTTGCTGCTGCTAATCCTGATTGCCTTTGGATCCTCCTAAAGACTACCGACCGACCGACTCTGGACCTTTCCCGGTTTCTCAAAGCTGTGCCCGGATTCCGTCTGCCATCTTCTGTCAGCACTCTGCCCGGTTCTCTCTGGTTCGTAACCACTCTGGACAATCATCCCGTACGGACACTCCTGGACTTTTACCGCTTGCCCCTTGTGTCCCGGCTGCGGCGCATTTAGGCCTTCCGGGGTGATTGCCGGACAGTCCCTGTATAGGGGTTCGCTCTGGTGGTCTCCCTGGGGGAGTCCGGTGCGTGGCCCCGGGAATTCCCTTCGCTCCGTTTCGGGAAGGTATTTGTGTATTTGTACCGCTGTGTTTTCCGTTGTGTATCTACCGTGCTTACACATTATAAAATATCTTGTACCAAGAACTCGTCTCTGATTGTCATTGCCCTACGCTATCGAAATCCTCAGAACATATATAAGTATCACAGTATGCTTCATAATAGTGAGATCACATAAATCCATGTAAGCACAGTGCAAGTCTGAAATTCTGGCCCAAAAAAGGTGAAGAGGCCTTTAATTTAATATCACCATAAGAATCGTTGGCTCGAGTTTGCAAAAAGGTTTGAAAATCGGACAGTAGAAGATTGTAAACAGTGTAAACAGTTGATTTGGTGTGATGAGATGAAAGGCAATAGAGTAGACTCTGATGGATGCAAATGGATCTAGAAGAATGAAGGGGGAAAAAGAGCTAACAGATTGAGAAATTTAAGGAACTGTTAAGTTCAGTGGAGGACCCAAAGCATGCTTCAAGATTGGCAAAGAAATGATTCAAAGACAATGAAGTAGAGGTGCTGGATTGGCCCCCACAATCTCCAGACCTAAACCTATCATTGTGTAAGAAATGACAGAACAAGGGCTCCAAAGCTGGCTGTCAAACTAGAGATCCTGCGCTGTCCCTTATTTCAGAGGTACGCTCGATGGTAGCGAGGTCTGAGCCACGAACGTGACCCTGACTCCTGTCCGAGCCCTGATCTTACTTCCCCTCTCCCCTACCCTTGGGGAAGTCCAAAAACACAGTAACAAAACCCCACAGAAACTACACGGACAAGGGAGAACAAAAACTTGTACATACTGCACTCAAGTACAAAAGAGAAACAATATACAGGGGAATAAAGAAAAAGAAAGACAGTAAATGCTCGACAGAGAAACTTCCACAGCACTCAAAATAGCAACTAGAGATCACCAAAGACTGGAGCATCAAAAAGACCGGAATCGCTGGAACTATGCTGAAGCTATTTTCGGCTCAGAACCACAGGCTGCCATACCTTAAATAGGAAAGCAACTGTGAGTGTTAATTAGAAACCTGCTCCTAGGAGCCACACACAAATCCACAAGAATTAACTCCTGCAGGGCTGGGGAGCAATGGAAATTAATCAGCAAATGCTCGGCCCAGGCTGAGTAACTAGGAGACCTAAGGTTGCCTGTCAGACGCTACAATGTCAACAGAGTCTGGCACCGTAGCAGCACCCTGTGAGTGTGGAACCAAACACCACATGACAAAAAACAATTAAATACTTGTGGGTAGAGTTGAAGAAAAAAGCTGTATACATACCTAAGTGACTCGACCAGCATGCACCAACATTGTTAATGTCTAGAAGAGATCTGGGATCTGATTTTGGTCATAACTTTCTTGAATATGATTGAGAGCATGCCTAGAAGGACTCAGGCAGTTTTGAAAGCCATAGATGTGTGGCGCCCCTGAGGCTTCAGTCGCCACAGGGTATTGCATCTGCCTTAAGGTGCAGTACTTATCCGGGGTAAGAAGACGTTAACCACTAGTGTTCATAACTTACACAACATCCTGTGCTCATGGCTTACACAACACAACTGGCCAGCGGTTACAAAACACAGGTGGTCACCATAGCAATGTGTTTTTCCCAGGCAGGGTTAGTAATCAGGAAGGTGGGGGCTGATTGGGGAAGTTACAGAACACACAGGAAATCACTTCAGATCAGTCTGAGATGCAGAAGAAGCCAGGGGTGACACAGATGTATTTACAAAATACTAATAAAATTAAAAAAAAAAAATTAGATTTTTTTGGAGCAAAACAGTAAAAATTTAGTGAAATGACAATAATCTGCATAACTAATCATATGCTAAATAGTTTCAAGTCAAATTAATGTATGACATAGCCAAAATGATTGTCTATAAAATGAAGTAGTCCCACCCTCAATGCTGTAGAGGAAGGTGAAATATAGAGCCTGCAAGTCAAAAGTTCAAAACGTTGTTACCCTATTGCTTTTCAGTGTATGTAGCCACAAATTTCATGTCTTTTCATGCATGTGGAATTACTGCTATTTTAGGGAGCGACGTATCAAGGCAATTTTGAATGATTCTGAATCCCAACACTCAAAGCAATAAGTGAAGGGCTACTTCACAGCATTGTCACGGGATGACAGTCATTTTCTTGCCTTTCTGCTATGTACACGCATGAAGCAAGAAAACAGAAATCATATTTTATTCTCCTTTGACAGAATCCATGTCAAGACTATGATAGAGACTATTTATCAGGATTGGAGCATTTATATTTTTACGACATGTTTTATGTGAGGCCTCGGCAATAAAAATATTGTTGCATTAAGGGAATTTCTTGTAAAATATAAATCATTTATCCGTGATGGAGTTAATTTACGCTGAGATTTTTGCAATAACTTGTTTAATGCTAGAAGCTAAAGTATAACGAGACTGCAATTGTTGCACCCAATACCCTAGTAAATATTATGTAGCCCTTTAATTTTACTGCTTACCCATGAAAGGATTTTGAAGGTAAGAAGGGAAATAATAATCTTAACAAATACACTAACTTCACCTGTGATTTGCACACTAATTCTCAATATACGAGTCAGGAACATATTTATAGTAATTGTTTAATCTGGCTAATGTTAAAGGGTTGGTCCGGCAAATAAAATGTTGTTGTTTTTTTTTTAAATATCTATCCTTATACCCTAACCACTTTTGTAATTTTCCGTATTATACAAAATAGCACACTTCTCCCTATTTAGTTAATTCATGCATGTGTTTTTTATTGCTCTTCCTGTGATGTTTCTGTGAAGCCCTGGGTAAGCCAGGGGTCACAAGTCACAACACCACACGCACCCCACATTCCCTGCAGGTACACACAAGGTCAAAACTAAAATCCTTATTGCCTTCCTCCAGGGGCTGGTGTCCACACCAGGGGGTGGGCCAGGTGGTTGGCTCCGCCCACTAAGGAGTTCACAGCCCTGGAGGCGGGAGAACCATGCAGAAGAGAGATAGAGTTTGGAGGAGGAAGTGGAAAGAGTGGAAGTGGAAGTCTAGCTGAGGGCTAGAGTGCAGTTGAGCTCAGGCAGAGCTTGAGTGAGAACAGAGTGAAGCTAGGGAAGTGAAGGAGTTAACAGTGAAGTGGTAGAGGAGCTAAAGTAAGAGCAACAGAGAAAGTGACAGAAAGAAGCCTGAAGTTGGTCCGGGTGTGTGCCCCGGACTGAGACAGCAAGGTTGGCAGACGGCGGTGACCGTCTGCAGGCGAGACTGATTGGAGGTTGCCGAAAGGACCGTGGACGGGTGGTGACCCGGCGGTACCGGAGCGGTATACGAAGATTAGTCAGCACCAGGGCAGGGGCCTTTCGGATCCCGGCAAGGCTTGGAGTCGCCGAATTTGAAAAATCCATCAGTAAAGGGGACGACTGTCTCCCAACAACCAAGTCCCGTTGAAGGCAACAGTCCAACCGTTAAGGGGAGACACCGCCACCGCCAAGGCACCAGTTTCCCAGGGCCAGCGCCTGCGGGCAAGAGTGGAGCTCCTCCGGCTCATATCCAAGCTGGGGAGCGGGTTACCGGTGGGAACCCATCGCTACCAAACAACAACACATAGGTGCAGGGAAGAGACCGTCACCGCTAACTGCAGGGAACATCAGCACCGTGAACCGTCTGAGGGACCCGTCCAACCAGCCGTTTGTTTACCGAGAACTGTGTCGTGTTTACTGGCTGAGTGAGTACCTCCGTGCCGTGCGGCACAGCGCTGCCCCTGCGCCCCTGCACCTCCACAGGCCCCATCCCCGCCTGTCCACCATCCAATTCCATCACTGGGCCCCGGGATCACCAACCCCTACCCACGGAGGGGCAAAACAACAACTGGCTGCTCCATACCATCACTCCCGGGTTCCCCAGCCAGAGCAGCGGTGGTGTACACTCCATCACCACAACCGTGGGTGGCGTCACGGACAATAAACTATCCCAAAACACCAATTCCCCTTTTCACTCACGGGCGAGGAGCGCTGCTCGAGTCCCCGGGATCCGGCCCATCGCTAGAGCCACCGAGCAGCGGCAGGCCGCAGCAGCCGGACCCGAGCAGCAGTGGGAGAGCGCGGCGTCCCCTCCTCCGCTTGCGACAACTTGGCGTCACGAACAGGATCTTACCGCTCTGCCGTTGGGTAGAGGTGCGCCTTGTGACCGTCGGAGGTATCCGGCTGAAAAATTTCAGAAGTCGCCATCTTTGACGCGAAAAGTTCCCACTCGAGCGTCTTCTCGAGTAGCAGAGGCGCGAAGGCCAAAACCCCGCCTCAATAGAGGAGGGGACGGAAAGAAGCTAAGGGGGACGCGATGGCGGCTGGTCGCATGTAGCCGCGGCTATAAAAGCAGGGACGCCAGGACTCTGCAGTCACCCTGTTCCTGGAAGGAGTTGCCAGTAGAATGTGGATGCCGTCCCGAAGCACCGTAGCCCCCGCGCCGGGAACTGCGGCATGGGTGGAGATCCGGATGGCGCAGCTCTATCAAAGGCTGCAGGTCAAAATGCAGCTCCTCATGGAGGAGTGGGAGGCCCACATGGCGGACGTGATAGCGACCGTGCGGAGACGCGAGGAGGAAGCCGAGGAAGGGAGGGTGAGTGACCCACGCCCCGATGCCCTTGAAGGGCCGGTCATCGCGGCTGCGGGACTCGGTCCAAGCCCTCTCGCTCTGTTGCCTCCCTCGCCACCCGTCTCGGAAGCTGTGATCCCGCCACTAGGCCCGCTGCCACCGCAACCGGTAGCGATACCCAGCATGCCCGCCCAGGTGGATCGACCTGTAGCCCTGATCCCATAGTAAATCGGAGGTGCTGCCGTGGAAGGCCCCGAAGTCTGCACCGGAGGCATCCCCTGAGAAGTCCCCCGAGCCGGAGCTGATAGCCCGTTCCGAGCTGAAGGCCCAGCCGCAGAAAGCCCCTGTGCCCATCTCCCACACCTCGGCTGAGGTGGCGCCTGGTTGTCGCTGCAAGGCGGCACCCAAGGCCAAGACACCGCGGGACCTGCCGCCCAGATCCTTGACAGTGGGCAACGTCCAGAATGTCCCGCGGGGCCCGACCCGTGCGCCGGAGCTTGCAACAGCACCGTATTGGGACAGGGAGCCGGTACCGCTGGGTCCGGAGATCGGAGAAAGGGATAAGAAGAAAGCCGAATTGGTGGCACGGGCAATCCGAGAGAAGGAGAACCTCCGCCAGGCGACGTTCCGTGTCCGGGGCCCGTTGTATGAAGGACAGGTGAGGCGGTTTGATGTCCGCCGGGGCTATGGGTTTATCTATGAACCGGGCCTGGAGGCCGAAGTGTTTATAGCCCGGCGGGATGTGAATGCCCACCTGCCCGAGGAGCACCCCGGCCGTAATCTGATGCCGGGTGACATTGTACAGTATACCCGGCACTGTGGAGAGAGGGGGTGGTTCGCTCTAGATGCAAAACTGAGGGGCAGCCAGGAGAGCCGAGTGAGTTCTGCACCCCCTCCCTTGGATGAAGCTGAATATACGGAGTAATGGCAGCGGAGCACCGTTGTCCAGTCCCCGTTGGGACCACTACTGTGTATGTTTGAAGTTTTTTGTGAAAATGATAAGATGATAACCGAACAGTCACCTGATTCTACCGTGATTTGAAACCGGCCGTTGCCGGCACCGTTGTCCCCGTGGGGACCGTTCAAAAGTTTGCATAAGGGACTCCTTATGGACAAGCCCGTGAACTTGCAGGGCAACCACAGACGTTAGTGGCTTGTAAATAAGTTGTGTTACCGTTACCGTGTCCGCATTTACCGCCTCCGGAGAGGCAGGTTGGAGGGAGGGCCCACAGCAGAGCAGGCTGGGGCCCAGCCACCACAGGAACCGGTGGCTACCCTCTGGAGGGAAAGGACAGATCCCGCTCGGGTAACTTGTGCTGGACTGGGGTCAAGGGGTGCTGCCTGGGTTTTAGGGGCAACATCACTGCCAGGTTACTTGGGTGGGAGAGAGCGGAGACCGTAACCGTTAACCGTTTTAATGTTTGCAACGTTTAAGCACTGAACCTCCCGATGTGGGATGATGCCATAAACTGTAAATATGTTACCGTTTTTCTTATCTTTACAGAAAACAAAAAGGAAAATAAAATCGGTGTTGGACGGGCAGCCCGAGGACGGTCTGCGTTTTGCTAAGGGGGAATGTGATGCCCTGGGCAAGCCAGGGGTCACAGGTCACAACACCACACGCACCCCACATTCCCTGCAGGTACACACAAGGTCAAAACTAAAATCCTTGTTGCCTTCCTCCAGGGGCTGGTGTCCACACCAGGGGGTGGGCCAGGCGGTTGGCTCCGCCCACCGAGGAGTTTACAGCCCTGGAGGCGGGAGAACCAGGCAGAAGAGAGATAGAGTTTGGAGGAGGAAGTGGAAAGAGTGGAAGTGGAAGTCTAGCTGAGGGCTAGAGTGCAGTTGAGCTCAGGCAGAGCTTGAGTGAGAACAGAGTGAAGCTAGGGAAGTGAAGGAGTAAACAGTGAAGTGGTAGAGGAGCTAAAGTAAGAGCAACAGAGAAAGTGACAGAAAGATGCCTGAAGTTGGTCCGGGTGTGTGCCCCGGACTGAGACAGCAAGGTTGGCAGACGGCGGTGACCGTCTGCAGGCGAGACTGATTGGAGGTTGCCGAAAGGACCGTGGACGGGTGGTGACCCGGCGGTACCGGAGCGGTATACGAAGATTAGTCAGCACCAGGGCAGGGGCCTTTCGGATCCCGGCAAGGCTTGGAGTTGCCGAATTTGCCAAATCCTTCAGTAAAGGGGACGACTGTCTCCCAACAACCAAGTCCCGTTGAAGGCAACAGTCCAACCGTTAAGGGGAGACACCGCCACCGCCAAGGCACCAGTTTCCCAGGGCCAGCACCTGCGGGCAAGAGTGGAGCTCCTCCGGCTCATATCCAAGCTGGGGAGCGGGTTACCGGTGGGAACCCATCGATACCAAACAACAACACATAGGTGCAGGGAAGAGACCGTCACCGCTAACTGCAGGGAACATCAGCACCGTGAACCGTCTGAGGGACCCGTCCAACCAGCCGTTTGTTTACTGAGAACTGTGTCGTGTTTACTGGCTGAGTGAGTACCTCCGTGCCGTGCGGCACAGCGCTGCCCCTGCGCCCCTGCACCTCCACAGGCCCCATCCCCGCCTGTCCACCATCCAATTCCATCACTGGGCCCCGGGATCACCAACCCCTACCCACGGAGGGGCAAAACAACAACTGGCTGCTCCATACCATCACTCCCGGGTTCCCCAGCCAGAGCAGCGGTGGTGTACACTCCATCACCACAACCGTGGGTGGCGTCACGGACAATAAACTATCCCAAAACACCAATTCCCCTTTTCACTCACGGGCGAGGAGCGCTGCTCGAGTCCCCGGGATCCGGCCCATCGCTCGAGCCACAGAGCAGCGGCAGGCCGCAGCAGCCGGACCCGAGCAGCAGTGGGAGAGCGCGGCATCCCCTCCTCCGCCCGCGACATTTCATTCGAGAGGAGTCTCAAACGAGATGTCACGGGAGGCTGGGGCTGCACTCACTTCCCGCAGTGGAACAGGATGTCACCGGGGTGGTACTGCAGTTGCTTACCTGTTTCTTACATTGCCACCCTCTGAAGATGTCCTGTATACACGATAAAAGATGTTGTGGGAGATGTGAGTGCTGCACTGGCACTCTGCTTCTATAAAAGAAGATGTTGTCAGGGGGAAGGGATAGAAGCACTGAGTGACACCACACAGCTTCTAGCACTGCCCTCAATGAATCGTCATCAGGGGCAGTGCTGGTTAAAAGACCCTAAAATTAATTATTCACAATAGGTTTTCTTTTGAGTTTTTGCAGTTTTTATACATACCAGAATGGGTCTGCGCACACATCAGTGAATTCTCACTGACCGTGTTTCCGTGCAGCGTACACACATGTCTGAGATTTCCGCACGGAGACAAGTCCGTTTTTTTCTGGCATCACTGATGTCCCACAGGCCACACAGTGGTGTAATCTGTGAAACACATACCAGAAAAACACGTACATTTAAAAGAAAAAGCTTTTTAAACTCACCCATGTCCAGTGATGCTGTCTTCAGCTGCTACTGTCTCTGCTCCCAGGCCGGCTAATTATGCTCATGCATATGCACTGCACAGTCGACCCGGAATTACCGTATTTATAAGACACACTTTTGTGAGGGGTGCATCCTATAATCTGAATAGAGCTTACCGTGGTGGTAGAGAGTGGGGTTGCAAAAGGCCGGGGGAATGCTGAGGCGGCTGTGCAGGTCTGCGGTGGTTGTGCAGGGGCTGCGGCGGCTGTGAGGTGTCTGCAGCAGCTGTGCGGGGTCTCCTGTAGCTGCAACAGCTGTGTGGTGATGCCTCCGGCAACTCGGGCTGGACATGCACTGCGGGCCTAGCGGTGAGTTTAAATAATGCCGCCCGGGGTTGGTGTGTACGCAGATGGAGATCTCGGCTCAAGCTCTTATCTGTGCAGGTGCCGCTTCCGACACATTGATTTCCCTGTAGCGGACTTCAGGAAAATGGCTCCCGGAGGTGGCGCTTGCGCAGATAAGATCTTGGCTTGCCATTGAGCATTTAGCTCAATCTGCGCTGACTCCAGGCACCATTTCTTTAAAACCCTTTCTATGCACAGCCGCTGCTGCAGAAGTTGCCCTAGCACGGCAATCCGAGCCTCCGCCGCAGCCCCAGCATAAGCTGCAGTTTCTGGGAAACCCACCGCTCCTGCCTCCTGTGACTCCTCCACCACCGCTACTGACCCCTTATGGTAAGACACCATCAGATTATAACACCGGACCCCATTTTATTTTTCTTCACCTTTTTTTTGCTCTGAATCTGAGGTACGTCTTATAATCTAGTGCGTCTTATAAAATGAAAAATATGGTAGCTGCAAAGGGGAAACAGCAGTGACTGGACACATCATCATGGGAGAGATCAGCACCACGGAGAGCAGCGCCGTGGACAGGTGAGTATAAGTGCCTGATCTCGTTTTATTATCACGGATAGCACACGGAGATCACACGTGCCAAATTCATAACACAAGGAAGAACATACGCACCTTTATCACGTCAGTGAAAAACTTGCGTGTTTTTCACTGATGTGTGAAGGGGGCCTTTGGTCCATTTACACAAACAGAGAGGCAGCACAAAAGATCAGCTAAGTATTGTTCCATCCATAGATGGTAAATGGCCTGTTTATACAGACCGACCCCATTTCAGATGTTCTTCTGATGAGCAATCTACAGTAGATCATTTAGAGCATAGATTGCCTTTGTTCTTAGCAGCGCTACTATGAATTATTATCTTTTGTGCAGCTGAAAGATCATTTCACCTGACTAACAAGCGATAATTAAATTAACTTAAATTAATGTAAATTAAATTATGGTACCAGCAAAAGCTATGAGAATTCACAGGCTTTAGATTTTTTCCTGATTATGGAGCATGGAAATTCTTTCAGTGTTTTTGCAACATTTGTTCTCCAATGCAAAGCCTTGAGGAAAGGATTTGGCAGATTAGACAACGGACACATTTAATCTGCACTAAAAAAAAACCCCACTGCAACAATAAAAACACATTAAAAATACAGTGGAAAAAAAGCTGAAAAAATGCCTAAAGAGCAGTTTTTTGCCTCAAAAAGAACCCTAAAACATCAAAAGTGAGCAACATAGCCTCTGTCTGCACAAAACAATTGGCAACACTAGATGATCAGATAATTCTTTTCGGATCAATGGTTGTTAAATAGCCTGTTAACACAGACTGGCCCAACTTCAGATGTGCACTATTTTTCTATATGCTTTTTACTGTGAGAATATATACTTTTTACTGTGACTTCAGGCCATAAATTTTGACTTGTGCCAGTCTTTGTTATCACATCTGCATTCCGTTTCTTTGTATCAGTCTTCAGCTGCTGACCTTGATATACATATACTTGCTTTCCTGATACCAGCAGCAATCAGAAAGCAGTCTCTTCCCTCTCATATACTCTTCCTAGTCATACAAAAAAGAAAGTTTGGTTATAGAAAAGGATTAAGAAATATCTATATACATAATTGCCTTATTCTGTCTGTCTGTCTGTCTGTCTTGCTCCAAAATTGTGTCCTTACGGTGACACAAAGCTGATTGGCCGCTGGGCTCGCCATGGCCCCGCCCCCGCACGGATTGGCCGCTCGCCTTGCCTCGGCTCCTCCCCCGCACGGATTGGCCGCTTGCCTCGGGTCCACCCCCCGCACGGATTGGCCGCTCGCCCAGGCTCCGCCCCCCACACGGAATGGCTTCTCGCCCCGAGGTGAGCGCATCAAGGTCCTGCAGCGGCGGAACACACACACACGCACACACATAAGAACAGACACACAGACTCACACACTTTCACTCACACTCAGACTCACACTTTCACACACACTCAGACTCACACACTTTCACACACACTCAGACTCACACTCAGACTCACAATCAGACTCAGACTCACACGCACACTCACACGCACACTCAGACTCAGACTCACACGCACACTTACACTTAGACTCAGACTCAGACTTACACGCACACTCACACGCAGACTCACACTCAGACTCACACGCACACTCAGACTCACACACACACTTAGACTCACACGCACACTCACACTCACACGCACACTCACACGCACACTCAGACTCACACTCAGACTCACACTCAGACTCACACTCAGACGCACACTCAGACGCACACTCAGACTCAGACGCACACTCAGACGCACACTTAGACTCACACTCAGACTCACACTCAGACTCACACTCAGACTCACACTCAGACGCACACTCAGACGCACACTCAGACGCACACTCAGACGCACACTCAGACTCACACTCAGACTCACACTCAGACTCACACTCAGACTCACACTCAGACTCACACGCACACTCAGACTCACATGCACACGCACACTCAGACGCACACTCAGACTCAGACTCACACTCAGACTCACACTCAGCCTCACACTCACACGCACACTCACACTTTCACACTCACATCAGATCGCATCCACGTCCTGCAGCGGCGGAACACACACACCTCACACACACATCAGATCGCATCCACGTCCTGCAGCGGCGGAACACACACACCTCACACACACATCAGATCGCATCCACGTCCTGCAGCGGCGGAACACACACACCTCACACACACATCAGATCGCATCCACGTCCTGCAGCGGCGGAACACACACACCTCACACACACATCAGATCGCATCCACGTCCTGCAGCGGCGGAACACACACACCTCACACACACATAAGAACAGACACACACACACACACATCAGATCACACTCACTCTCACACACACCTCACACACACATCAGATCGCATCCACATACTCACAACATCCCGTGATATCGCTTGCTTCTCGGCGGCGATACTGTGCAGTGACCTTCCAGGACCTGCCGGAGGATCACATGGCCGGAAGCATGTGGTATCTCTGGATGTTGTGAGTGTGTCAGCGCGTATGTGCAGTATCGTCAGTGTGTGTGTGTGTATGCGATCGGATGTGTGTGAGTGTGTGTGTGTGAGTGTATGTGATCAGATGTGTGTGAGTGTGTGTGAGTGTATGCGATCGGATGTGTGTGAGTGTGTGTGTGAGTGTATGCGATCGGATCTGTGAGTGTCGGCAGAGGAGCACGGCGTGCAGCACAGCTGCTGGGACCGTCCACCGGTGGGCACAGGGAGAAGTGGTGTGTGTGTGAGTGTATGCGATCAGATGTGTGCGTGTTTACTGTCTGATGTGTGACTGTGGAGCACGATGGGGGGTGCACAGCATGGGGGATGGAGCACGATGGGGGGTGCACAGCATGGGGGATGGAGCACGATGGGGAGTGCGCAGCATGGGGGATGGAGCACGATGGGGAGTGTGCAGCATGGGGGATGGAGCACGATGGGGGGTGCGCAGCATGGGGGATGGAGCACGATGGGGGGTGCGCAGCATGGGGGATGGAGCACGATGGGGAGTGCGCAGCATGGGTGATGGAGCACGTTTGGGAGTGTGCAGCATGGGGGATGGAGCACGATGGGGAGTGCGCAGCATGGGGGATGGAGCACGATGGGGAGTGCGCAGCATGGGGGATGGAGCACGATGGGGTGTGCGCAGCATGGGGGATGGAGCACGATGGGGGGTGCACAGCATGGGGGATGGAGCACGATGGGGAGTGCGCAGCATGGGGGATGGAGCACGATGGGGGGTGCGCAGCATGGGGGATGGAGCACGATGGGGGGTGCGCAGCATGGGGGATGGAGCACGATGGGGGGTGCACAGCATGGGGGATGGAGCACGATGGGGGGTGCGCAGCATGGGGGATGGAGCACGATGGGGAGTGCGCAGCATGGGTGATGGAGCACGTTTGGGAGTGCGCAGCATGGGGGATGGAGCACGATGGGGAGTGCGCAGCATGGGGGATGGAGCACGATGGGGAGTGCGCAGCATGGGGGATGGAGCATGATGGGGTGTGCGCAGCATGGGGGATGGAGCACGATGGGGGGTGCGCAGCATGGGGGATGGAGCACGATGGGGAGTGCGCAGCATGGGGGATGGAGCATGATGGGGGGTGCACAGCATGGGGGATGGAGCACGATGGGGAGTGTGCAGCATGGGGGATGGAGCACGATGGGGGGTGCGCAGCATGGGGATGGAGCACGATGGGGGGTGCGCAGCATGGGGGATGGAGCACGATGGGGAGTGCGCAGCATGGGTGATGGAGCACGTTTGGGAGTGCGCAGAATAGGGGATGGAGCACGATGGGGAGTGCGCAGCATGGGGGATGGAGCACGATGGGGAGTGCGCAGCATGGGGGATGGAGCACGATGGGGTGTGCACAGCATGGGGGATGGAGCACGATGGGGTGTGCGCAGCATGGGGGATGGAGCACGATGGGGAGTGCGCAACATGGGGGATGGAGCACGATGGGGAGTGCGCAGCATGGGGGATGGAGCACGTTTGGGAGTGCGCAGCATGGGGGATGGAGCACGATGGGGAGTGCGCAGCATGGGGGATGGAGCACGATGGGGAGTGCGCAGCATGGGGGATGGAGCACGATGGGGTGTGCGCAGCATGGGGGATGGAGCACGATGGGGGGTGCGCAGCATGGGGGCTGGAGCACGATGGGGAGTGCGCAGCATGGGGGATGGAGCACGATGGGGGGTGCGCAGCATGGGGGATGGAGCACGATGGGGTGTGCGCAGCATGGGGGATGGAGCATGATGGGGGGTGCACAGCATGGGGGATGGAGCACGATGGGGAGTGTGCAGCATGGGGGATGGAGCACGATGGGGGGTGCGCAGCATGGGGATGGAGCACGATGGGGGGTGCGCAGCATGGGGGATGGAGCACGATGGGGAGTGCGCAGCATGGGTGATGGAGCACGTTTGGGAGTGCGCAGAATAGGGGATGGAGCACGATGGGGAGTGCGCAGCATGGGGGATGGAGCACGATGGGGAGTGCGCAGCATGGGGGATGGAGCACGATGGGGTGTGCACAGCATGGGGGATGGAGCACGATGGGGTGTGCGCAGCATGGGGGATGGAGCACGATGGGGAGTGCGCAACATGGGGGATGGAGCACGATGGGGAGTGCGCAGCATGGGGGATGGAGCACGATGGGGAGTGCGCAGCATGGGGGATGGAGCACGTTTGGGAGTGCGCAGCATGGGGGATGGAGCACGATGGGGAATGCGCAGCATGGGGGATGGAGCACGATGGGGAATGTGCAGCATGGAGGATGGAGCACAATGGAGAGTGGGGATGGAGCACGATGGGGGGTGCGCAGCATGGGGGATGGAACACGATGGGGGTTGCACAGCATGGGGGATGGAGCACGATGGGGGGTGGACCACGATGGGGGGTGCACACCTCCCCCCCAAAACACACACACTGCCACACACGCACTGCACAACACACCACACACACTGGGAACCACAAACACCGCCCTACACAGACACCCACACACACAGACAACGCCGTAGACACACAACACCCAACACACAAACACCGCGGCACACACAAATATACGCACATACCGCACAACACACACATTGCACAAAACATACCTCCCCCCAAAACACACCACACCCACACAAACCGCGCAACACACATACACAACGATACAGACACACAGCGCTCCACAAATAACGACACACAATGCAACACACAAACAACACCGCTCTCACCCCCCGCCACACCCAGACAACACCCAGAACATGTACAGCCCCTACACAAACACTTGGTAACTACACACAACAACATATATATATATATAAACAAAAATCATACATTAACTACAAAATACGTAAATTCTAGAATACCCGATGCGTAGAATCGGGCCACCTTCTAGTATATATATATATATATATATATATATATATATATATATACATATACACTAGCTGTAGTACCCGGGGGTTGCCTGGGATAGTAACTGTCTCTCTGTCTCTCTCCCAGTCTCTGTCTGTGTGTCGCTGTCTGTCTGTCTCTCTGTCTGTGCCTTTCTTTGTCTGTCTGTGCCTTTCTTTGTCTGTCTGTGTCTATGTCTCTGTCTGTCTGGTTCTATCTCTCTGTCTGTCTGTATTTGTATCAGTCTATCTGTCGCCATCCCTGTATCTGTCTGTCTCTCTCTATCTCTGTGTCTGTCTCTATGTGTGTGTCTGTCTGTCTCTCTTTCCACGTCTGTCTCTTTCCCCTTCTGTCTTTGTCTGTCTCTTTCCAGATCTGTCTATTTGCCCGGTCTGTCTCTTTGCCCAGTCTGTCTGTTTGCCCGGTCTGTCTCTTTCCAGGTCTGTCTCTTTCCAGGTCTGTCTCTTTCCAGGTCTGTCTCTTTCCAGGTCTGTCTCTTTGCCCGTCTGTCTCTTTCCAGGGCTGTCTCTTTGCCCGTCTGTCTCTTTGCCCGGCTGTCTCTTTCCCCGTCTGTCTCTTTCCAGGTCTGTCTCTTTTCCCATCTGCCTTTGTCTGTCTCTTTCCAGGTCTGTCTCTTTCCAGGTCTGTCTGTTTCCAGGTCTGTCTCTTTCCAGGTCTGTCTTTTACCCGTCTGTCTCTTTGCCCGTCTGTCTCTTTGCCCATCTGTCTCTTTGCTCGTCTGTCTCTTTCCCAGTCTGTCTCTGTCTGTGTCCCTGTCTCTTTCTGTCTCTATCCGTCTCATCACTGACATCTTATTACCTCACACATAAGCTTCTTATACTAACAGTTTATTTTGTTCCTATAGCAACCACTGACAGTTGCTATTAATAGCCTGCAGGTCCCACCTCTATTCAGTTTAATGGAGGCAGGATTTTTGAGAGTAACTGTAAAGCGCAAGGTTATTTAATAGCTTTATATATATATATATATATATATATATATATATATATATATATATATATATATATATATTGCTGCAGGGGAAGTCCCAAAATGCATAAACGTCACAGGCTTTCTGCATATGCTTTAGTATAGCCAATGGCATACTTAGGAATTTTACTAGAAGATTAACCCATTACTGTTCTATAAAAAGGCTTGTAAGGAGAGACAGAACTTTAAAAGTAATTTTATCAACACTTCCATGTTTTCTACTATTACTACATTCACTAATGAGGGTTTTAATTACTATGCAAATATGCAATGAGGTGTTAAGTGCTCTTGACTAGCCTTTGCCTCCAGAGCTTGCTTCTCATTTCAGCATGATCCTCTATAGCTCATTGTTGAATATCATTATCTGGCACCTAACAACAGACAAACAGTGAGTTATTAATCAAGGTATAGTGTTGCCCGTCATATTGATTTCTTGGGAATGCAGCAACAGAAAGAAGATTCAAAAATGTCAATTGACAAAGACCATTTCCAAGGAACCAAGGAATACAGCAACAGATAGAAGATTTTAAGATGTTAATTGACGAAGACCATTTTCAAGGAACCAAGTTCCATCTCAAAAACCTGCATGCCACCAAGAAAATGTGAAGGTCTACATATCAGCTGTAGACATAGAATGCTAGAATATTTCTAATGAAGACTTTTTGTAACCTTGCTTCTTTTCTCATTTTTCTATAGCAATAAATTCAAATTTCTATAGCAATAAATTATGATTGGATGGTGGATATAACCTTAACTGTAATTTGTCATGTAAAAGAAAACTCTATTAACCTGCAGATATGAGGTTAATCTGCCTGATAATAGCGTCCTGAACCTGTCAGGTGCCTGCACTAATGGGTCCTTCTCACATAGCGAGATCTCTAGCGAGATTGCTGCTGAGTAACAGGTTTTGTCATGTACCAGTGACCTCATCAGCGATCTCGCTGTGTGTGACACTAAGCAGCGACCTGACCCCTGCTGTGAAATCGCTGATCGTTACACACTCTTCTGGTTCATTTTTTGCTCGTTGGTCTCCCGCTGTGCAGCACCCATCGGCGTGTTTGACTGCGGGAGACCAACGAGCACCGACTCTGTGTAAGCAGCGTATGCTGGTAACCAGGGTAAATATCGGGTAAGTAAGCAAAGTGCTTTGCTTGGTTACCCGATATTTACCATGGTTACCAAGTGCAGCATCATTATACGAGTCGCTGGTGGCTAGTGGCTGGTCGCTGGTGAGATCTGTCGGATTGACAGCTCACCAGTGACCATGTAGCGACGCCCCAACGATCCCTGCCAGGTCGGATCGCTGGTGGGATCGTTGGTGCGTCGCTACGTGTGATGGGACCCTAAGAGCCCCACTACTGGTAGGAATTTAACTTTGTTTCTCCCAGCAGCACTCGGCCTTCAGTCATCGGGTTAGTGGTGGCACAGCTTCAGCCACTTCACCATATATAGTGAGTGGTGGCTGTAACTGCGCCCCCAGGACTGACTGCCAGTTGCCTCTGCATTAGAGCTGGCTGTCAGTCAGTGTTGGGGGCATGGTTACAGTTACTGCTAAGTGTGGAATGAGCGGAGAGCTGTAGCCAAATGATTGAAGGCCGAACGTTGCCGGGAGGAACAAAGTTTATTTCCACCTGGCAGAGGGGCTATCAGTGTGGGTGGCGGGCAGGTTTAGAATGCTATTACCCTGCAGATTAACCCCCACATCTGCAGGTTAACTGCATTTTATGACATGTCACATGACATATTCTCTGTAAAATCTTCCTCTAAGATTATGAATGATGATGTGCGAGCACTAAAATGCTCAAATGCTTGTTACTCGAATCAAGCAGGTCAGACACTCGGACGGCCTCAACCTAAGTAAGAAGTATAATGGAAGTCAATGGGAAACGCGAGCATTTTCACAGCAGACCCTACTATGAGGTCTGGGGAGAGGACAATCACTGGATTGGATGGAAACAGAGCTCAAATGGAATCGGAACAGGATGAGAAAGATGCCTGGACAAATCTCATACTTCCAGATCACTACTGGGAACAATATTGTTAATGTGTTATTCCATATTCATAAATTTTAGAGGTCCTTAATCATAATTTTTATTATCCACGGAGTTGAGTCAAATCTCAGCCAGTGAACAGAAATCCAAGATTTGACTGAACTGTTGTAGCGTCTCATCAATACCAGTCAGTGTGACTGCGAATAAGACATCTGTGATATGCAGCAGCAATAGCACCTGAATAGCTACTTTCTTTTTTTTTTTTTTAAACAGTGACAGCATGTAAGGGTATTGTGATAACCACTCATTGCAGATTTTACAACTAAATCCAAATTCTGAGTTCAAGGCTTTTGTTTGTAAATGAAAGTGCGATCCCTGTATTATGGTATTTTGAGACGCACCATATTTTTCGTTTTATGATAAATCTCTGTAATCCGGAAAGATAAACACATATGTTTACCTACTAAGGTTTGCACATAATTCAAATGAAATTTTCAAGCACGCTTCAATGCTCAAATAGTCTAATATCAGACACATACATGCACCAAGTGAATACAACAGCCAGTTACATGTATAAAAGAAAAGTGCACGGTATGAAAAACTCCAACATTATGCTGTAATCTATAATGTATGCTAAAACCAAACATGGGCTTGACAACGAATGGGGCAAGGAAATCGGAAAAAAAACTAATTTTACAGATAAGAATGGGGTTGCCGATAGCAGAGTCTAACACTACCAGTAGCGCTGACCGCAAACATCTCGGTAGTAATAGTAGTGCAAAATGTAAGTTATATTTGACATATTTTGCCTCTATCAAGCAAATGAGCTAGGAGTAAGTGGAAGGTGTGATGGAATATATGTCCCATCCCTCATCTCAATCACAACAAGATGATCAAGCCTTTGATAGCAACACTATCCGCTAGAGTAAAGGCGGTGTTACACGCGACGACGTATCTAGCGATATATCGCCAGGGTCACGGATTCCGTGATGCACATCCGACATCGTTAGCGACATTGTTGCCTTTGACACCTACGATCAAAAATACTCACCTTATCATTGATCGTTGACATGTCATTCATTTTCATAAAATCGTTGATTGTTGAGAATGCAAGATGTTCGTTGTTCCCGTGGCAGCACACATCGCTACGTGTGACACCCCAGGAATGACGAACTGCAGCTTACCTGCGGCGGTCGGCAATGAGGAATGAAGGAGGTGGGCGGAATGTTACGGCCGCTCATCTCTGCCCCACCGCTTCTATTGGGTGGCTGCTTAGTGACGCCGCTGTGACACCACATGAACCGCCCCTTTAGAAAGGAGGCGGTCCGCCGGCAACAGCGACGTCGCTAGGCAGGTAAGTCCGTGTGATGGCTCCTAACGATTTTGTGCGCCACGGGCAGCGATTTGCCTGTGATGCACAAACGACGGGGGTGGGTGCTTTCACCAGCGATATCGCTAGCGATATCGCTGCGTGTAACACCCCCTATAGTGTTCTGCTCAGCTCACCTCCTCCATTGCCACAACAGTTCATTTCTGTTGTTTATAGATATTTCTGGTGTTTTGGAAGACATGAAGAGTCAGCCTATATTCTCAGATGCCACTGAGTCAAAGGACATGGACAACGCAATTGGAATGCCGATATGTGTTGCAGGCTTTGCAAGCCGAACAAGTAAGGACACTGTCTGTTGTAGTAGCACTATGAGCCAGGGCAAGCTTCAGACAATATTTAGGTTGGTGTTATGGGTGTGCCACGGGTGACAGACAGTCATGTGGTGGTTCTGTCTCCACTTAAAGGCGATTGAAGGCACGTAGTTGTGGGATGGTGTGAGAATCTTACCTTCGTTTTCCTATAGGTGAGGCAGACATGACCAGAGCACTCCAGAGTTAAACATGCACATGCTGAGATGAAACAATGGTGGTTTATTTTCTCCAAAGGTTAGGACATGCAGAGTACAGTAGTCCAAGTACCTGGCATTGTGGTTGTCTTGTGATGCTTGTTTCTGAAGCCACTAAGGTCAGAAGACTTTGCTTCCAGCAGCTCCAATAAGGGGTGTTATTCTCACAAAAACTCTGGCTGGAACTGAAGATGCCAGGAAGTGATGCAAGAGGGTCAGCAGACACTCCCATGGGCTGGACAAAAGAAACAAAGCAGCCGAAAGGTATGACCAGTAGATGGCAGCAGAGACAAGCATGAAAAACATTAAATAACAGTTTTAACTAAAACAAATAGGAACAGCACAGTGGTTTCTGGCCATAAAAGGGTCACACCTTTTTTGGCTGCTCAAAATGCTCCCTGACTTTTTCATTTTTCCTGCTGTCAGTATTCATTGGTATAGGTAGCTTTCCAGCTGGATTTATGTTTCCCCTTTTGAACCCAGCAGGAGCTCGCCTTCCACCCAGCATTCTCTTGGTGCCTAAATACCCCTTCCTTCTTTGGACTGGTGCTGGTGATCCTATTTACTTAATTCAAGCCTTGGTTGCAAGCAGGTGGCTTGTACTGCTCTGTGGTATTGTTGCTGAAAACATTTCTGAACTTCTATCTGTCGATAAGTAGTTCATGCATTTTCCCCTTGTGCGTCCTCCTTGTGTGTTCTATAGTGTTTAGTGGGGTTGACAAAGAGCTCATCTCATCCATTCCCTATTTAGGGCCAGGCACTAGGGATACCTAGAGTCAGGTATTCGACTCAGCGCATATTTGCGGAACCTATCTAGGGTGGTGAAGGACCCCAGGGACCAGCAGTAGGATTGATCAGGGGTCACCATCTCCCCTTCCATAGTCACAGGGTTTCCCTTCACTTTCACCATTCGCTTGGTACTTCCCCATACCTAGCGTGACAGTTGGGGCAAGGAGCACTGGTTATTTCACATACACAGGTACCTGTCAACCAAATCTTGGATGATGATGAAGATGACAATGAAGATTCTGTGTAGGAAAATGTTGAGTTGAGGTCATCACAGGATGAGATTGCAGTTGCAGTAATCAGAGATGTGTTTATTAATGGTACTCAGCACAGGTGACGATGAGTCAAAAAAATTATGACCAGTAACTTCTTCACATTCAAAACAATACTCTTAATTTTTTTCTCCAGAAAAGAAAGGAAAAATTGTTAAAATGTTTTGTAAATTCCTAATCATTTTATAATTAGCACACCAGTAACAGACTGCAAAAAAGGAACATTTTTCACTCCTAGTTGAGAAGCCATAATGCTTCACATTCAAAACAGTACTACTGATTAGTCTCTGCAATATGAATAATTTTTGGACAGCTTAATAAAAAATCTTTGTAATTGCCTATTCATTTTGTGATTAGCAAACCAGTTGCAGACCCTAAAAAGAGATTTTTTTTTTTCATTTCTAGCAAAGAGGCAATTTCAGTGCACCTGTTTTGTATCCCTAATTGAAATCATAATTTTTGAATGGCTTATGAAAAAGAGTCTTCATTTATACTCCCCAAACATATAATTGTTGTACCCAACCGTATCAAAATGCCTCTGCTTCCTGTGTTTATACATCCTATCTTTAAATATCTGTACCAGTATGTCCTTGGTTGTAAAGCGGTTAAAGCATAACAATCATATTATTTTTTTATTTCGGAAATCAATAGTACACATGAAAATAAGTAACTTTGTATTATATCTTTTCAGACAAATTTGCTTCTTTCTCCGCAAGAAATTATGATTATCAAAATTCTCAAGATGTTACTGATGAGATTCTATGATGACGGGAAGAGGGAGGAGCTAGAGGCAGAGGGAGAAGCTAGAGGCAGAGGGATGAGCTAGAGCAGGGGGAGGAGCTAGATCAGGGGGAGGAGCTAGATCAGGGGGAGGAGCAAGAGGCAGAGGAAGGAGCTAGAGCAGAGGAAGGAGCTACAGGCAAAGGGAGGAACTACAGTAAGAGGGAGGAGATAGTGGCAGAAGGAGGAGCTAGAGGCAGAGGAAGGAGCTAGAGGCAGAGGGAGGAACTACAGTAAGAGGGAGGAGCTAGAGGCAGAGGGAGGAACTACAGTAAGAGGGAGGAGCTAGAGGCAGAGGAAGGAGCTAGAGGCAGAGGGAGGAACTACAGTAAGAGGGAGGAGATAGAGGCAGAGGGAGGAGCTAGAGGCAGAGAAAGGAGCTAGAGGCAGAGGGAGGAACTACAGTAAGAGGGAGGAGATAGAGGCAGAGGGAGGAGCTAGAGGCAGAGGAAGGAGCTAGAGGCAGAGGAAGGAGCAAGAGGCAGAGGGGTGGAGAAAGAGGCAGAGGAAGGTGCTAGAGGAAGAGGGAGGAGATAGAGACAGAGGTAGGAGCTAGAGCAGAGGGAGGAACTAGAGGCAGAGAGGAGCTAGTGCAGAGGGAGGAGCTAGAGCAGAGGGAGAAGCTAGAGCAAAGGGAGGAGGCAGAGGGAGGAGCTAGAGGCAGAGAGGAGAGAGAAGCTAGTGCAGAGGGAGGAGCTAGAGGCAGAGCTCGACCCCTTCTTCCCTATTCTATCTACATAGCATTTCATCAGCACCAACTGCCACCTCCTATCTCAGTAATGGGAAAGTCTTCTCTGAATACAGATTTTATATCAGAATTGAGAATTTTGATAATGACTGATCAATTCTGGCAGAAAAAAGAAGTAGATTTATCTGATAACATATATCACAAAGCTGCTTATTTTCATATGTACTATTGATTTATTAAGTAACAGTTAAAACAACGGTTACGCTTTATGTCCGTTCATACACTACAGGGAGCTTACAAAGTCTAATACTGCAGTGTGTAGTTATATATGCTATTAGTTGCCCCTGGTTATGATCCGTTGTCCCCTAGCGAGATAGATGGAAGTAATTTGGACACTAAAAAGGCTGTGTTTGCATTACAGAGCTCGGAATGTGTTCAGTTGACTCTGAGGGGAACGCACAATGTTCTACACATATTTTTCAGGCAATTAGTGGCTTTTTAATTATGTGATTTGCACAAACTTATTCAGAGCAAATTAAATTTTCTGGGGAAAATTTAGTGAAACTGGCGATTTAGATATTCAAACAATCTGCTCATCTTCAGTACTTATTAAGGTGCTTGTTCTTTATCTTTTCAAAAAAGAAAGTTTACCTGATGTGTTCAATTCTGCTAAGAAGTCGCTTCCTTGTGTGGACTCACATTGTCTGACATTTGCAAAAACAAGGATCCTTAAAGGGTTTCTGTCACCAGGTTTTTGCCACCTAATCTGAGAACAGCATAATGTAGAAACAGAGACCCTGATTCCAGCGATGTGTCACTTACTAGGCTGCTTTGTGTAGTTTTGGTAAAATCACTGTTTAATCAGCAGGAGATTATCATTACAAGACTGCTTGGCGTGCTGCCAGGGAGTCCAGCATACTCATGAGTTCTGTATAACTGCTAGATCTGCAGCAGAGAAAACATTGATTTTATCAAAATGACAGCAAACAGCTCAATAAGTGACACATCACTGGGGTCTCTGCCCCTACATTATGCTGCTCTCAGATGTGGGAGCAAAAACCTGGTGACAGATTCCCTTTAAGTTGAGTAGTAGAACTCAGGTGCAAGGAATGTTTACCACCTGCAAGTAACGCAGTAGATGGACGTTCAAAGAATGAGGAAATTTCTTACAAATTTCAGAAAAATCTATATTGTAGATAAGGTAATATACAGTATATGTTATCAAATTGGAATCTGGCAACTCCTAACACAGCTTCCACAAAAGCCTTCCCAATAGTCACTCCACTTAGCAGATCCCAGGAAATGCTTTAGTATTCACCTTTAAAACTCTATAGAGCAGGGGTAGGCAATTCATTTTCCCAAAGGGCCACATGAGAGACCATAACTGGTGTGGAGGACCAAATCAATAGGCTGAAATGAATTATACTCAACATTAATATTAACATATTAATTGCAATTATTATTTTTTATTAATATTAATTGTATCACTTAATATTGAGGCGAATAAAGTATGCTGACAATCCTCTATATACAGTATGAGCCCACACACAGCCCCCTATATACAGTATGAGCCCCCACATAGCCCCTATATACAGTGCCTATAAGTAGTATTCAACCCCCTGCAGATTTAGCAGGTTTACACATTCGGAATTAACTTGGCATTGTGACATTTGGACTGTAGATCAGCCTGGAAGTGTGAAATGCACTGCAGCAAAAAAGAATGTTATTTCTTTTTTTTTTTTTTTTTTTTTAAATTGAGAAAAGTTTATTCAGAGTGTCATTTATTATTCAACCCCTCAAACCACCAGAATTCTGTTTAGTTCCCCTAAAGTAATAAGAAGTATTTGAGGCACAAAGAACAATGAGCTTCACATGTTTGGATTAATTATCTCTTTTTCCAGCCTTTTCTGACTAATTAAGACCCTCCCCAAACTTGTGAACAGCACTCATACATGGTCAACATGGGAAAGACAAAGGAGCATTTCAAGGCCATCAGAGACAAGATCGTGGAGGGTCACAAGGCTGGCAAGGGGTACAAAACCCTTTCCAAGGAGTTGGGCCTACCTGTCTCCACTGTTGGGAGCATCATCCGGAAGTGGAAGACTTATGGAACTACTGTTAGCCTTCCACGGCCTGGACAGCATTTGAAAGTTTCCTCCCGTGCCGAGGCCAGGCTTGTCCGAAGAGTTGGTATTATGTTTTTTAGTTTTTATGTGTCCTGTCTGCTTAGAACCTTTAGACCAAAAGTTTGGACACACCTTCTCATTCAAAGAGTTTTCTTTATTTTCAGGACACTGGAAATTGTAGATTCACATTGAAGGCATCAAAACTATGAATTAAAACATGTGGAATGAAATACTTAAAGTGTGAAACAACAAAAAATATGTCTTGTATTCTAGGTTCTTCAAAGTAGCCACCTTTTGCTTTGATTACTGCTTTGCACACTCTTGGCCTTCTCTTGATGAGCTTCAAGAGGTAATCACCGGAAATGGTTTTCCAACAGTCTTGAAGGAGTTCCCAGAGATGCTTAGCACTTGTTGTCCCTTTTGCCTTCACTCTGCGGTCCAGCTCACCCCAAACCATCTCGATTGGGTTCAAGTCTGGTGACTGTGGAGACCAGGTCATCTGGCGTAGCACCCCATCACTCTCCTTCTTAATCAAATAGCCCTTATACAGCGTGGAGGTGTGTTTGGGGTCATTGTCCTGTTGAAAAATAAATGTTGGTCCAACTAAACGCAAACCGGATGGCATAGCACGCCGCTGCAAGATGCTGTGGTAGCCATGCTGGTTCTGTATGCCTTCAATTTTGAATAAATCCCCAACAGTGTCACCAGCAAAGCACCCCCACACCATCACACCTCCTCCTCCATGCTTCACGGTGGGAACCAGCCATGTAGAGTTCATCTGTTCACCTTTTCTACAAAGACACGGTGATTGGATCCAAAGATCTGAAATTTGGACTCATCAGACCAAAGCACAGATTTCCACTGGTCTAATGTCCATTCCTTGTGTTCTTTAGCCCAAACAAGTCGCTTCTGCTTGTTGCCGGTCCTTAGCAGTGGTTTCCTAGCAGCTATTTTACCATGAAGGCCTGCTGCACAAAGTCTCCGCTTAACAGTTGTTCTAGAGATGAGAAGGTGTGTCCAAACTTTTGTTCTGTACTGTACACTCGGAAGAAGGGGAGCAAAAAGAAACAAAAAACAAAAAAGCGAAAAACGGAAAATTGCCCATGGGTGAAGGGGTTGCCTTGTTTGGCATTTCGTCTTTAGTATTACTATGTGATGTACTGGATACTATTAGCTAGAGGATGTGCTCTACCTACTAATTATGCTTTTTGTTTGTTCGTCTGTTGGTTTTGTACAGTATTGAATGCCATTGTACACTTTCCAAATAGCAGAATATGTTAACCAAATTTGCATCTGTGTAGTGAAGGCAGGAACACTTTAAGGAAAAAAGATCTATTCACGGTGCTTATTTTCATTTGGTGCATTTTTGTGTCGGATTGGATTGTTTACCTTATAGCAATAAAGCACTAACAATATAAAACTCATTGTAATTACATTTTACCTTTCATGGAACAAGAATTGACATTTTATAAAGGCATTCATTTTCTGAAAAATATTCAACAGACAAAAAAATATATAAATCATCCTTTTGTGTCAGATATTCCCTTCGGCATTGAACATGGTCAGGAGAATTGAGGAATTGTTTTTAATGAGAATTAACTTGTACCTTGAGATGAGATTGTTGAAACTTATCAAATCAGAAATGTTTTCTGTCTGCGCCATACTTTATACGCACTTTTCTTCAGTTCTGACAAATGTCAGGTATTGTTTTTAATGTGGTGCTATTGTTTTGCAAAGTTCTCAAAATGTTCTCCATGGACTTGGCTTTCAACTTGACAGCGCCCCCTACATTAATGTAATTTTTAATTAAAATGTCTTATTATTTCACGCCATGTTGAATCAGCTCCAATGAAATGGGGGAAGATTGTAAGTAGCCGTGGCAGGACATTACGTGGCCATGTTCGCCCCTTCAGATTCATAAAATGTACCGCCGTTTGGTATGCCAGAAACAGGGCTGTGGAGTCGGTAAGCCAAACCTCCAACTCCCCGACTCCGACTCTGACTCCCTCATAGAGTCGAAACTAGACGTTTCCATCCACTTTCTATAACGACACATCTGCAGGTTTTTCTCACTATTACTATGAAATTGTGGCGCCCCTGAGTGTCAGGTGCCACAGGGTACTACATCTAACCCCGGATTCCTGGAGGACAAGTGCTGGTAAACACCACAACACACACACAAATCCACACCCTTTTCCCTAGACTGGCTAACAGGCTAGCGATGGACTTGAGGGATGGTCACCTATAGGCTGAGATGCATCCAATCCACTAGTCAGAAACCTGGGAGGAGGAGGGGCTAGTCAGTGGAGTGATGGGAGACAGACATTTTGCAAGACATTCAGTCAGTAGATGTGAAGTAAGACGTTATGTCAGAAGTCAGTACATTGACAGGAAAGTGTAAAGTGACTACTGAGTGAAAGGGAGTATGGTAGCAAGGGATAGTACGGAGCAAGTACTCACTGGACCGAGCACCGACGGGGTACAGAGCCCTAGTTCAGGAAGACGCTGCAGGATCACCTGATAATCTGCCCGGTGAGGGGACCATCAAGGACCTTACCGACAATCAGTGTCTGGGGCA